>NW_026884089.1:0-547359 GCF_032173495.1 Musca vetustissima
TATTTTTCGGAGGCATATATAAGGCGTGGATTTTTAAAAGAATATTTTTCGGAGGCATATATAAGGCGTGGATTTTTAAAAGAATATTTTTCGGAGGCATATATAAGGCGTGGATTTTTAAAAGAATATTTTTCGGAGGCATATATAAGGCGTGGATTTTTAAAAGAATATTTTTCGGAGGCATATATAAGGCGTGGATTTTTAAAAGAATATTTTTCGGAGGCATATATAAGGCGTGGATTTTTAAAAGAATATTTTTCGGAGGCATATATAAGGCGTGGATATTTAAAAGAATATTTTTCGGAGGCATATATAAGGGTTGGTTTTTAAAAAGAATATTTTTCGGAGGCATATATAAGGCGTGGATTTTTAAAAGAATATTTTTCGGAGGCATATATAAGGCGTGGATATTTAAAAGAATATTTTTCGGAGGCATATATAAGGCGTGGATATTTAAAAGAATATTTTTCCAGTACTATTTAATGTATTTATGTATCCTGTCCCATATCAAGTTTTTTCTATTTTGTTCTGTCTAACATTTTATCAATCGGCAATTTAAAAGTTTCCTCCGGATATCATTCTCGTGCCAACGGAAATACATGACTTTACAATGTGTGACATAAAATTGTCAACTATTCGCTCTGCCACTCAGCCAACCAGCTAGCAGTTCATTTACATTTACTTTAAGGACTTCAATGGAGGCTATAAAAGAAAACTTGTGTAGAAAATAAAAAAAATAAATTTCAACGATGAAAATGACACGACCGGAGATTTTCAAGTTGATCTAAAAAAAAATGAAACAAAGAAAGTGATGGGGGAAACTCAACCGACAATGTCATTGTCCGCATAAATCAGGTCACACACAACCGATGTACTTTTAAGTATCCTGAATATTGTGGAGGGAAGGGGATATGGACATTAGCATGACATACGTTTAAGGACTTCGTACATGGTGTACTCGAATGTCATTTTATTAATGTGGCCATAATGTTCGAAAATTGGAAGGTGGGTATGGGTAGCGCAGGAAATAACAAAAATCACTTACATTCATTAAATGGCTGTGAGCAATTAGGATTCAAATTCTGGTTTTATTAATTGGTTTTAGTATTTGTGTTTATATCCGTGTCATAATGACACTATGACTATTAACTAGCTTCTGGTTATTGTGTGCTTTCCAACCACCCGAAAAATTCATATCGTCGGGTTAATGGGGTTATCCAAATAATAAGTAATTATGATATATTAAATTTGATTTGTGATATGTGAATACGATATATTTTGAATGTCATTTAATTTCCTGTTTATGTGTTACGCCTTTCCGCATACACTTTTATTTTTAGATGGCGTTAACGAAATGGAAATAAAATAATTAGTCGAATAGTAATATGGCCAGTTATGGCATTGTAGGTAGATCTTATAAAAAATTACATTTAATTGTCTGGTGGTAATATTGTGACAAATGATAGACATACATCGATTATTTACTTAATTGAAAGGAAATGGGACATTGTGTAAACATGTATTCACAAAAATAGGTCAATATCCTCGTTAACATACATATCCACGATAACCACAGGACATATAAATTATTATCTAGGGTGAGATGATTTTTGTAGGTCTAGTGCAGATAAAATATTTTTCATAAACTTATAATAAAAACCAGTAAGGAAAGTAGTAAAGTCGGACGGGGCCAACTATATGATACTCTTCACCACTTTGGGTATATCCTACATATGTCTCCTAACAGAAAGAACATTGACATGATATAATATATATAAATCTGAACCGATTTTTACGAAGCTTAGCAGACATTATTCTAGACTCAATTCAGTACGCTATGCCAAATTTCGTGCAAATCGATAGATATATAGGGATTTTGGTACACCATTTACATAAAATCGGTCGAAACTATATATGGGAGCTATATCTAAATCTGAACCGATTTTCAGGAAACTAAACACACACCATTCTAGACCTAATTCATTACGCTGTGCCAAATTTCGTGCAAATCGAAAGATATATAGGGACTTTAGTGAACCCTTTACATAAAATCGAACGAAACTATATATGGGAGCTATATCTAAATCTGAACCGATTTTAACGAAACTCAACACACATTATTCTAGACTCAATTCATTACGCTATGCCGAATTTCGTGCAAATCGAAAGATATATAGGGCCTTTGGTACACCATTTACATCAAATCGGATGAAACTATATATGGGAGCTATATCTAAATCTGAACCGATTATTACGAAGCTTAGCAGACATCATTCTGGACTCAATTCAGTACGCTTAGTCAAATTTCGTGCAAATCGAAAGATATATAGAGATTTTGGTGCACCATTTACCTTTAATCGGACGGAAATATATATGGAGCTATATCTAAATCTGAACCGATTTTCAGGAAACTTAACACACATCATTCTAGACCTAATTCATTACGCTGTGCCAAATTTCGTGCAAATCGAAAGATATATAGGGCCTTTGGTACACCATTTACATCAAATCGGACGAAACTATATATGGGAGCTATATCTAAATCTGAACCGATTTTACGAAGCTTAGCAGACATCATTCTAGACTCAATTCAGTACGCTAAACCAAATTTCGTGCAAATCGATAGATATATAGAGATTTTGGTGCACCATTTACATAAAATCGGACGTAACTATATATGGGAGATATATCTAAATCTGAACCGATTTCCACGAAACTCAGCACACATCATTCTAGACACAATTCAGTACGCTATGCCAAATTTCGTGCAAATTGAAATATATATAGGGCCTTTGGTACACCGTTTAAATAAAATCGGACGAAACTATATATGGGAGCTATATCTAAATCTGAACCGATTTTAACGAAACTCAACACACACTAGACTCAATTCATTACGCTATGCCGAATTTCGTGCAAATCGAAAGATATATAGGGACTTTAGTGCATCATTTACATAAAATCGGACGAAACTATATATGGGAGATATATCTAAATCTGAACCGATTTCCACGAAACTCAGCACACATCATTCTAGACTCAATTCAGTACGCTATGCCAAATTTCGTGAAAATTGAAAGATATATAGGGACTTTGGTATACAATTTACATAAAATCGGACGAAATTATATATGGGAGCTATATCTAAATCTGAACCGATTTTCACGAAATTCAGCACACACCATTCTAGACTTAATTGAGTACGCTTTGCCAAATTTCGTGCAAATCGAAAGATATATAGGGACTTTAGTGCACCATTTACACCGAAAATATATATAGGAGCTATATCTATATCTGAACCGATTTTCCCCAATTTCAATAGGGTTCGACCTTGGGCCAAACAAATGAGCTGTACCAAATTTCATCCAAATCGGATTATAAATGCGACCTATACTTTGTTTACAATTTAACACCAACAAGCGGACAGACGGACAGACATGCATAAATCTATCTCGTTTCCTTTTGCCTGTTACAAACATATACACAAAGACATAATACCCTGTACCACAGTGTGCTGAATGGTATATATACATAGGCAGGGATGTATACAGAGGAGGTTCAGGGTTTTAATTTATTTTCATACTAAAATTTTATTTTGGAAAGGGTAATGACATGTTTTATACATGTCTGTTCATAGGTATACCATAACTACGCCTTATGTGGGGGAATATACAAAATAAATATTCCATACGAAGTCCCTTGAAAAAAGGTGTCAGATAAGGCTGTGTTTTTGGAAATTCATACTAGAACGGTACGAAATGAACTAAATATGGTATCATTTGTATTTGGCGAACCGGTAGAACTAAAACGCTTAAGGGAACCCCACCCCATTCTCGATTTTTTATTTTTAAAATTTTAAATGGGCTGGTAAATGAATACCAATGCTTGTTAAGGTTTGTAACTTGGCACATATATATTTGAAGATTTAAAAAGGAAGAAAAATAATTTACCAAAATTTGTTGTTGTTGTTTTGTTGTTTTTTTGGGTTCAAAGAAAAGTCCATATTTTCGATGGCGGGCATGATAACTCCTCACAGGAACATCGGAATTCGAAAATTCCAACTGTGTTAGAAAGAGGACATGGCTGGCTCTCTGGCTCTCGTATGAACTAGGATTATTGACTTCGCACAACAATTAACAAAATGGCGGAACTTTGAAAATTTTTTTATGGAAAATCACCTATTTTTTACCACAAACTAAGTTAAAAAATAAGGAAGATCTTCACCGATTGGTTTTATCCTAGTTCATACGAGAGCTACACACTCCCAGAAAAACGTGTCAAAATTTGAAACCGATTGGATTATTAGTTTTTGAGTTATCGTGCCCGCCATTCGTTTTGAGAAAAGCGCGTTTAAAATTTGAGAAGCCCTTTAGCCGTCACTTGATGCTGACACAATAAATCGGCTATATCTTCAAGAGTTCTTGAGATTTTCACTTGAAATTTTGTAGGAACATTCTAGAATTAGAGTAGATTCGAATTAAATCAAAAAAAATTTTGACACCGAGAATGGGGGAGGGTCCCCTTAAATTTAAAATGAGGGTCATTGAAGGAGTGTAGAATAGATGTAGCAAAGAATTTTTTGGAAATTCGAACTGTAAGTATCCGAAAACTACTAAAATTTACTAAATTTGATTTCAATTTCGTAGCATGTGAATGGAAAGCGAATTAGGCTTGAGAAGTAGGGTCGATATAAGGAGATGATTTTGAAAGCGTGTACTCATGTGTACGAAACGTACTATATGGTACTATATTTGGTACAATTTAAATTTATAAGAATGGATGGAGCTGGAATCCCGGAATCGTGATAGTTCGGGAAATTCCTACTTATGTGTACTAAATTTGGTACAATTTGAATTATGTGTGAATCAATAGTGCTGTAATCCTGAAATTTTGAGTTAGGATCATTGTTGGGGTGTATGATTGGGGTACGTAGGAAGTTTGGGAAATTTTTACTAATGTGTACTAAATAGTAATAAATTTGGATTTAGGTGGAACACTGAAATTTGGAAATAAGGTTATAAATTATAAATGCGAGTGTAGGATTAGGGTATCGATGTAGTTTGAGAAATTCATGCTTATGGGTACTTATTTGTACTAAGTTTGGTACAATTTGAATTTTGGGTGAACTGACAGAACTGTGTACCTGAAGTTAGGAAATTCGTACTAATCTATACTAAATGGTACCAAATTTGGATTCGGGTGAACCGACAGCGTTGAAATCTTGTGCTAAATCCAGTACAATTTAAATATTTTGGGTAAACCAATGGAACTGGAATCCTGAATGCTGGACTTAAAGTAACTGTTGGGGTGTAGGATTGGGACGTGTACAAAATTTTGGAAATTTGTACTAATGTGTATAAAATGGTGCCAAAAGTATATTTAGGTGAACCGATAGATCTGGAACACTGAAATAAGGTATTCATACGTATGGGTACTTAATTGTACAAAATTTGGTATATGGTTACTGTTGGAGTGTATGATTGGGGTATCGATGTAGTTTTAGAAATGCATACTTATGGGTTCTTATTTGTACTAAATTTGGTACAATTTGAATTTTGGGTGAACTGACAGAGCTGGGTACCTGAAATTTGGAGTTAGGATTGTAGAAAGTCGAAAGTTTTGGAAATTCGTACTAATCTATACTAAATGGTACCAAATTTGGATTTGGGTGAACCGACAGCGTTGAAAACTTGAAATTTGAAGCTAGGATCATTGTTGGGGTTTAGAATGGAGCTACGTAGGACATTTTTGAAATTCGTACGTGTGCTAAATATAGTACAATTTTAATTTTTGGGGTGAACCAATGGAACTGGAATCCTGAAATTTGGAGTTAGAGTCACTGTTGGAGTGTAGGATTAGGATGTGTAGAAAATTTTGGAAATTTCTACTAATGTGTATAAAATGGTGCCAAATGTATATTTAGGTGAACCGATAGATCTTGAACACTAAAATAAGGTATTCATACTTATGGGTACTTAATTGTACAAAATTTGGTATAATTTGAATTTTGGGTGAACTGATGAAGCTGGGTACCTGAAATTTGGAGTTAGGACCATTGTTAAGGTATAGGATTGGGCTATGTAGAAAATTTTGGAAATTTGTACTAATGTGTACTAAATGGTACCAAATTTAGATTTGGGGGAACTGACAGAGTTGAAATCTTGAAATATGAATAGAATTGAGCTGTGTAGGACATTTTTGAAATTCGTATTAATGTGTACACATTAGTAGGGGAGACTGGGGCACCTTCGGCAATCGCGTTTTCGACATGAAGCTCTCACCGTACATCACTAGTTTCAATACATAGGTATCGAATATCGAAATAAAGAACTGACACAAAGTTTGAAATTTCTAGATAATAAGCTTATTTAATAAGCTTATTTAGATACATAGGTTTTTGTATTTTTATAGATGTTTCTGTAATATTTCAATTCCATTTCGTAAGTATTTTAAATTTTTAAGACAATATTATTAAAAAGTGGTTAACTACGATGTGTATTATTATAGAAATATTTAAAAATAAAATGTTTTTACAAAACTGATCGAAAAAAATGAAAAAAAAACTATAGCCAGTGAGCGGAGCAGTATAGTCGGACGGGGCCGACCATACGATACCCTACACAACTACCACGGAACTCAAATTTTCTGTGGATGTTTATTCCGAGCCTGAGCAATATTTTGTGATATTTGCACCATCTTGCCCGATTAGAGGTAAATAACACATCTTCCTCACACTGACATATTTTCCGAATATTACGAGTATTCAGTACAGCTATTGTCCAGACTCCCATCACCGTGGGTTGTGCTGTAATGTTCGGCTTTCATTTTTGGTCTATAGGTCGACTCGAAAATAACACAAAAAATTAAGTTTTCGGTGCACTTCATTCCAAAATTATTATCTGATCATCACCGAAAATTATACGCGTTGTCCTTGACCATAACTGGAACCTCATGGAACCTTTCAAAGCGATCAGCGCTATAGTTCCGCTCTCTAGAGTGATAATGGGTTTTCTAAATAATATACGAATACGGAGATACCTGTAAATATTTAGGTGTAACTCCCACATCCGAGCACATACAACAATATAAGTGGTATTAATTTAAAGGTCAACCACTCCTCTTGGATAATAATATCAACTTCTCGGGTCTATGTCCTTCAGGGGTAAATATATACGCTATAGAATACAAATTTTGTAATTTTTCACACAAAAGTCAGGGTCCATTTGACCCGCTAAATATTGACCGATCTCTATGAAAACAGGCATGCTTATTCTTTGGCCCGATCCCCTTCTCCATGGAAAATTTCACGATGTTCGGGCCATTATTGCGGCCTCTGCAGCGACCAGAAAAACTGACAAACATTTAGTATTTGGTCTATTTCATCCCCTAAATAATAACCGATCTTTTCCAAAAACAATAGGGGTCTTCATTGGCCAGAACCCAACCTACATGCAAAATTTCGTGAAGATTGATCCATAACTGTGGCCTGTATCGTGTTTACAAATTATAATGGACAGACGGACGGACGGAAACACATGTCTAGATCGACTCAGCTAGTCGAGATATGACGATCGGTATACTTAAAGGTAGGTTTAGGATCAATATTTCGCGGCGTTACAAACTTTTGGGGCTGCACAAAGCTATAATACCCTGACAACATAGTTGTGTAGGGTATAAAAAGTACATTCGGGATACATTCGGCATTTTAAAGTGCGGCATATTTGGCCATATACAGCTTGTGGAATATTATTCCCTTAAAATGTTTTTGAGTTTGTCTTTAAAGCTAATTCTTTAATATGGTTCGAAATTGCATATATAAGATCAAACGTGCTTATATTGACGAAAATGCGATAGAAAACCCCTATTTCTGATGGTGTGTGCGACCTTGAAATGTAAACGTCGCCGCTTGAAAATAAAGCCCTATAATTCAAACATTGTGTGGCGTTTTAAAACCAAATAGAGTCTTTAGAGGATCAGAATTTCAACCAGACTGATAGCGATGACAATTATCTGGCTATGACTATTGTGCCGAATGTGCTCCATCAAATGCCGAAGCTACCCCGGTTTGGGGCACATTCGGCGAATTTGACTTTGTTTACAAAACTGTAAAATTTTTTAACTAATACTATTTTTTTATATCTTTTTGATACTATTTTTTATAATTAAGTGTCAGAGGACAATAATCAGCCATAAAGTTATTTTATATGTGAAATAAGTACTGAGATATAGAGCTCGAAAAAAAATTGCCGAAGGTGCCCCAGTCTCCCCTACCAAATGTATATTTGAATGGAAATTGGAAATAAGGTTACTGTTAGAGTGTAGGATTGGGATATCGATGTTGTTTTGAAAATTCATAGTTATTGGTTCTAAATTTGGAACAATTTAATTTTAGGTGATAGAGCTTGGATCCTGAAAATGTGTACTAAATGACACTAAATTTGGATTTAGGTGAATCGGTAGAGCTAGAATCATGATATTCTGAGTGAGGATCACTGTTGGGGTATTGGATTGTGATATGTAGGAAGTTTTGCAAATGTCTAACAAACAGTATTTAATGACACCAAATTTGGTACAATTTGGATTTAGAGTTAACCAATAGAGCTGGAATCCGGAAATAGGGCAATAAGATTTCCATTGGATTTCATGATGTAGGTCAGCGACATAGCCAGAGGGGGGAGATTTTTTAAAAATGTATTTTTTAAAAATGGATTTTTTAAAAATGTAATTTTCCAATGACATTCCGCTGATTTGTAAAATATTTTTTTTCATGCGCTATTTCAATGGAATTATCTTTTTTCCATGGTGGAATAGTATAAATAATCTTTTTAAAAAATATTTTTCTAAGGATTGTTAAAGACATGGCTTTTTTAAAAAAGGTTTCAAGGACAGTGGTCCTGTGTGATATTTTCTTTAATAATATGTTTTCAAGGACATTGAACAAATGTGGATTTTATAGAAATATTTTTTCATGGTAGGGCCCTTTAACGTGGATTAAAAAATAGTTATTAAAGTTATTTTATAATCCGAAACTATAGTCCTCGGCGATCAATGTCATACATTCCCCACTAATAAATAGTTTTTTTTATAAAATGGTACCCCAAATAAACCGCCAACCAGTGTTGCCAATACTTGATTGAGAAAAAGTGCTAGATTTTGTTGAAAAATTTTAGCATATTTTTATATTTTTTGCTAAAAATTTTAGAAAAGTGCCAGAAAAAAGTGCTAAAAATTAATATAAAGAAATTTGATTATATTTTATATTTTGTGGGGATTTTATGAGTGTTTGTGTTACAACAGCTTGTAACGTCACGAAATATTGGTCCTGGACGCACATTTTAGTGTACGGATCGTCATGTTTTTATACACTACACAACTATGTTGTCAGGGTATTATAGCTTTGTGCAGCCCCAAGAGTTTGTAACGCCGCGAAATATGGTTCTAGACTCACCTTTAAGTATACCGATCGTCATATCTCGACTAGCTGAGTCGATCTAGACATGTGTGTCCGTCCGTCCGTCTGTCCATTTTATTTTGTAAACACGATACAGGCCACAGTTATGGACCAATCTTCACGAAATTAGGAAGATTGGTCCATAACTGCATGTAGGATGCGTTCGGCCCAATGAAGACCCCTATTGTTTTTGGTAAAGATCGGTTAATATTTAGGGGATGAAATGGACCAAATACTGAATTTTTGTCGGTTTTCTGGTCGCTCCAGAGGCCGCAATTATTGCCTAAACATCTCGAATTTTTACATTGAGAAGGGGATTGGGTCAAAGAATAAGCATGCCTGTTTTGATCGGTCAATATTTAGACTTTTGTGTGAAAAATGAAAAAAATTGTATTGTATGGCGTATATATTTACTCCTGAAGAACGTAGAGCCGAGGAGTTGATAGTATATCCAAGAGGAGTGGTTGGCCTTTAAATTGATACCAATTATATTGTCGTATGTACTCGGATGTGAGAGTTACACGTAAATATTTGCAGGTGCTTACATATTCAGATATTATTTAGTAAACCATTACCACACTAGAGGGCGGAAATATAGCGCTGTAGGTCTATTCAGTAACTTTTAACAACTATCGACATTGTTTAAATTTCTTTTGTTATTGTAAAAACAACAAAACAAACAAATGAAATTGTTGTAGAATAAACAATGAGTAATGTTGTTAAAAAGTTACAGAATAGGCCTACTGATCGCTTTGAAATATTCCATGAGGTTCCAGTTATGGCCTATAATTTTCGGTGACGATCAGTTAATAATTTTGGGATGAAATGGACCGAAAACTAAACATTTTTGGATTTTTTTCGAACATTAAAACACAACCCAGTAGGTCGATTCAGTAACTTATAACGATCCGACAATCGACAATTTTGTCTACACATAAAATCGTTTGCAGTAACGAACGTGTTATTCTGTAAAAATGTAGACAAATTGTCGATAAACTTTCAAAAAGCTTTTAATTTGGAACATTTTGAAAACAACATACATACAAATTTTGAACAAAACAAGGCATGTTCAATATTGAAGAATATTTTTCGATAAGTTAACTTCGAATTATTTGGTGTTGTTTATTAACAACATTTTTAACAATTGTTGCTAAAAACTATTATAGAAATATTGTTTATTTTGTCGTTATAATATTTTATCGATTTGAGAATTGTTTAATTTTGATAGTGAATCGACCCACAGGTTGAAGAGAATATAGACAAGTAATTAGAAGGACTGTATTGAATATTAGTAATATTCGGAAAATATGTCAGTGTAAGGAAGAGGTACTGTATAACTCTAATCGAGCAAGAGGGTGCAACTATCACGAAATGTTGTCTAGGCTGGGAATAAAAATCCGCAGAATGTTAGAGTTCCGTGGTAGTTGTGTAGGGTATCGAATGGTCGGCCCCGTCCGACTTTACTGCTCCGCTCACTGTTTTTTTTTTCTTAATGCCGCCTTTGTAACCCGAACACCAAAAACCCAATAAATACGGGAAATAAAATTCTATATCGATTATGGCATACCCGGCTTTATATTGTACCTGCCAATATGGGGATTTTTACACGTTTTTCGATAAAATTGGATGTAATTTTGTATTTTGGGTTCTCATAACGGTATCAAATCTCACTACCAAAAATATCAATATTGATCTCTGTTTTATTATAGTCCCACTATTTGATGTTTTGAGAATTTCAATATCTGTTTACAACGTATTTTCGGTATGTTCAGGGTTCTATCATAACATTAGTTTTCTCCTAGGAGGCCCCATTAATTGTAGACATTTTGATTTTCATCCTCATGGTGGAGGATATAAAAAGTTCGAACGGGCCAAACTTAAAATCATGTTTACTTGTTATGTTCTGATATTGTAGTATAATTATAACCCAGGAGGTGGATAACTCGCAGAATTTTTCACCGACATGGGAATTAGTTTCACAGAAAATGTAAGTCTTGTGGTAGTTTCATATCATCATATGGATAGCCCCGTCCGACTATACTGCTCCAATCACTGGAAAAACATTGGAAAATCAAATCCACTATGTAAAACATACAGAAACGTTAATGTGTCAATGTGAAATCGAAAAACGAAAATTTTTTGAAGTGATACTAGAAATTTTGAAAAAATCTCGGAACAAATAAAATATGCTAAAAAATGTGCTAGGTGCTAAAGCGATTTTTTGGTGCTAAACGAGTTTAAAAAGTGCTAAATCTAGCACTAAAAGTGCTAAATTTAAAGAGAATTGTACCAAGGAACTGGGACCTCTTAAAAATATGAAGTGAAGCGTATCGAAGTGGCAGTAATTTGACATATGTGCCAAAACATATAAAAGTCCCGCCCTATTTTCGGTATTTTGAAGGGTTTATACGTACTTTACTGAACTTAAAACACTCAATATGTTGGAGACCATAAATCGAACCGGCCGAACTTAACGATTTTTTATGCCCATCAGTAACACCTTCCATAAGGACATAAAAAAAAACAGAATGTGTCAACATAACACACTTACAACTTTATCAGCTCCGACGACGACGATGATTATGAGATGGGCGATTTTCAATAAAACAAACAACAATCAAGCGGAACTTTCAACTTGATTGGACATTGCACAACAAGTGATTGGATGTAAATGAAAAAGGGCCACGTATGGGTAACACCTGCTTTATTTGTTGTGTGACCTAAATGTATAAGGACAATGACATTGTCCCTCGAAATCAGGTCACACAACATAATTGTCATACACTACAAAAAAAAAAAAAAAAAAAAAACATGCATAAATTGCGTATGTCGATGGCAGGAGGAATTGTTTGTTGATGACAGAAGATTGATACAAAAAATTAGTTTTGTGTTCCGAAGGGACAGGGATCTACTTGAATGTAAAAAAAGAGGATAGTAAAATATTTACATAGTCAATGCACTCTCATGTTCCGTAACATGAATTATGGTTCAACTTCCAAGTCTCTTTTTGTCGATTATGATTTATAAAAAATATGATGAATGAAGTTGTGGTTGTTTTTATGAATAGATTAAAAGCCCAATATTTTTTAAGGCGTGGATTTTTAAAATAATATTTTTTCAAGGCCTACCAAAGGCGTGGATTTTTTAAAGAATATTTGTTCAAGGCCTACCGTAGGCGTGGATTTTTTAAAGAATATTTTTTCAAGGCCTACCAAAGGCGTGGATTTTTTAAAGAATATTTTTTCAAGGCCTACCAAAGGTGTGGATTTTTTAAAGAATATTTTTTCCCAGGCCTATATAAGGTGTGGATTTTTTAAAGAATATTTTTTCAAGGCCTACCAAAGGCGTGGATTTTTTAAAGAATATTTTTTCAAGGCCTACCAAAGGCGTGGATTTTTTAAAGAATATTTTTTCAAGGCCTACCAAAGGCGTGGATTTTTTAAAGAATATTTGTTCAAGGCCTACCGTAGGCGTGGATTTTTTAAAGAATATTTTTTCAAGGCCTACCAAAGGCGTGGATTTTTTAAAGAATATTTTTTCAAGGCCTACCAAAGGTGTGGATTTTTTAAAGAATATTTTTTCCCAGGCCTATATAAGGTGTGGATTTTTTAAAGAATATTTTTTCAAGGCCTACCAAAGGCGTGGATTTTTTAAAGAATATTTTTTCAAGGCCTACCAAAGGCGTGGATTTTTTAAAGAATATTTTTTCAAGGCCTACCAAAGGCGTGGATTTTTTAAAGAATATTTTTTCAAGGCCTACCAAAGGCGTGGATTTTTTAAAGAATATTTTTTCAAGGCCTACCAAAGGCGTGGATTTTTTAAAGAATATTTTTCAAGGCCTACCAAATGAGTGGATTTTTTAAAGAATATTTTTTCAAGGCCTACCAAAGGCGTGGATTTTTTAAAGAATATTTTTTCAAGGCCTACCAAAGGCGTGGATTTTTTAATGAATATTTTTTCAAGGCCTACCAAAGGCGTGGATTTTTTAAAGAATACTTTTTCAAGGCCTACCAAAGGCGTGGATTTTTTAAAGAATATTTTTTCAAGGCCTACCAAAGGCGTGGATTTTTTAAAGAATATTTTTTTTTAAGGCCTACCAAAGGCGTGGATTTTTTAAAGAATATTTTTTCAAGGCCTACCAAAGGCGGGGATTTTTTAAAGAATATTTTTTCAAGGCCTACCAAAGGCGTGGATTATTAAAGAATCTTTTTTCAAGGCCTACCAAAGGCGTGGATTTTTTAAAGAATATTTTTTCAAGGCCTACCAAAGGCGTGGATTTTTTAAAGAATATTTTTTCAAGGCCTACCAAAGGCGTGGATTTTTTAAAGAATATTTTTTCAAGGCCTACCAAAGGCGTGGATTTTTAAAAGAATATTTTTTCAAGGCCTACCAAAGGCGTGGATTTTTAAAAGAATATTTTTTCAAGGCCTACCAAAGGCGTGGATTTTTAAAAGAATATTTTTTCAAGGCCTACCAAAGGCGTGGATTTTTTAAAGAATAGTTTTTCAAGGCCTACCAAAGGCGTGGATTTTTTAAAGAATAGTTTTTCAAGGCCTACCAAAGGCGTGGATTTTTTAAAGAATAGTTTTTCAAGGCCTACCAAAGGCGTGGATTTTTTAAAGAATATTTTTTCAAGGCCTACCAAAGGCGTGTATTTTTAAAGAATATTTTTTCAAGGCCTACCAAACGCGTGGATTTTTTAAAGAATATTTTTTCCCAGGCCTATATAAGGCGTGGATTTTTTAAAGAATATTTTTTCAAGACCTACCAAAGGCGTGGATTTTTAAAGAATATTTTTTCAAGACCTACCAAAGGCGTGGATTTTTAAAGAATATTTTTTCAAGACCTACCAAAGGCGTGGATTTTTAAAGAATATTTTTTCAAGACCTACCAAAGGCGTGGATTTTTTAAAGAATATTTTTCCCAGGCCTATATAAGGCGTGGATTTTTTAAAGAATATTTTTTCAAGGCCTACCAAAGGCGTGGATTTTTAAAGAATATTTTTTCAAGACCTACCAAAGGCATTTTTCCCATTTTTTCCCAGGCCTATATAAGGCGTGGATTTTTTAAAGAATATTTTTTCAAGACCTACCAAAGGCGTGGATTTTTAAAGAATATCTTTTCAAGACCTACCAAAGGCGTGGATTTTTTAAAGAATATTTTTTTAAGGCCTACCTAAGGCGTGGATTTTTTAAAGAATATTTTGCCCAGGCCTATATAAGGCGTGGATTTTTTAAAGAATATTTTTTCCCAGGCTTATATAAGGTGTGGATTTTTTAAAGAATGTTTTGCCCTGACCTATATAAGGCGTGGATTTTTTAAAGAATATTTTGCCCAGGCCTATATAAGATATGGATCGCTAAAGGAATCTTTTTCCCAGGCCTTTATAAGGCGTGGATTTTTTAAAGAATATTTATTCCAAGGCTTAGATAAAATTATTGGTAAATTGGTAATGTGTTTGGGAACACATTTTAGATTTCATAGCTAATCATCAGTACCCGATTTTTCAACCATTGAGAAGACCCGATGGCGCCATCTATAAGTCAATAGCCACAACTCTATCCCATTATTTTTCAAACCAACCCCCTATTTTTCAAATACCAATCATAGCAAAATGCAGCAGGTGTTGTTGACCGGCAAAACTTCCGTTCGGTTATCAAACGGTACGTTGCCATGGCATTGGTTGGTTGGAAAAAACGAATCCTTCAGTCGTTCATTGAGCCTCCTAAACGTCAAATGGAATAGCAGAACAAAAATAGAACTAAAAAAATGAAATTAAAAACCCACATCTGTAAAAAGACTCCATCGAATATTAATGGAGAATATCCTTTGAAAATTAACTCCAATAAGGATATTGGTGGACCTGGTGGTAATCAAGAAAATTCGAGTAAGGATAAGACATTGGAAAATCTACCCCTGAGCTGTGTCGATTGGAGCAGTAATGATGAAATTTATTTTGTGAGGTTAGAAAGAAAATCGAAATAAATAAAGAGGTAGAAATAATTCCCTTTTTTCTTTTCCAGTGATGATCATCAAATATTCAAATGGAGTTCGGCCACCAGGGACTCTGTGGAAGTGGCCAAATTGCCGGATGATTTTATACCCACCGATTTACATTGGTTGCTACTTGGTGGTCGCAGCAGTGGTGGGGGCAAGGGCAGTGACACTCTGCTTATCTGCAGCAATGATGGACGTTTTATTATTTTGAATAAAAGTTCAAGGGTGGAGAGGAGTATTACAGCCCATGCTGCGGCCATTTCGTCGGGTAGATGGAGTCCCGATGCAGCTGGACTGTTGACTGGTAAGGAATGGAATTTTATTGAAGGTCTTAATTAATATTGGGGTTTATTTTTTCTAGCTGGCGAGGATGGTGTCATAAAAATCTGGTCCCGTTCGGGCATGTTACGTTCGACAGTAATACAAAGTGATGAGCCAATTAGATGTGCACGATGGGCACCCAATTCCACATCGATTGTATTCTGTCAAGGCAGTTATATATCGGTGAAGCCATTGGCGGCCAATAGTAAATTGATAAGGGTGAGTATGAAGACCAAAATATTTTTGGGGGTCTAAACAAGGCGTGGATTTTCTAAGGATTTTTTTAGATGATCTAAACAAGGCCTGGATTTTTTAAAGAACATTTTTTCAGGGTCTATACAAGGCGTGGATTTTTTAAAGAATATTTTTCAGGGTCTAAACAAGGCATGGATTTTTTAAAGAACATTTTTTCAGGGTCTAAACATGGCGTGGATTTTTTAAAGAATATTTTTCAGGGTCTAAACAAGGCGTGGATTTTTTAAAGAAGACTTTTCAGGGTCTTAACAAGGCGTGGATTTTTTAAAGAAGACTTTTCAGGGTCTTAACAAGGCGTGGATTTTTTAATGAAGACTTTTCAGGGTCTTAACAAGGCGTGGATTTTTTAAAGAAGACTTTTCAGGGTCTTAATAAGGCGTGGATTTTTTAAAGAAGACTTTTCAGGGTCTTAACAAGGCGTGGATTTTTTAAAGAAGACTTTTCAAGGTCTTAACAAGGCGTGGATTTTTTAAAGAAGACTTTTCAGGGTCTTAACAAGGCGTGGATTTTTTAAAGAAGACTTTTCAGGGTCTTAACAAGGCGTGGATTTTTTAAAGAAGACTTTTCAGGGTCTTAACAAGGCGTGGATTTTTTAAAGAAGACTTTTCAGGGTCTTAACAAGGCGTGGATTTTTTAAAGAAGACTTTTCAGGGTCTTAACAAGGCGTGGATTTTTTAAAGAAGACTTTTCAGGGTCTTAACAAGGCGTGGATTTTTTAAAGAAGACTTTTCAGGGTCTTAACAAGGCGTGGATTTTTTAAAGAAGACTTTTCAGGGTCTTAACAAGGCGTGGATTTTTTAAAGAAGACTTTTCAGGGTCTTAACAAGGCGTGGATTTTTTAAAGAAGACTTTTCAGGGTCTTAACAAGGCGTGGATTTTTTAAAGAAGACTTTTCAGGGTCTTAACAAGGCGTGGATTTTTTAAAGAAGACTTTTCAGGGTCTTAACAAGGCGTGGATTTTTTAAAGAAGACTTTTCAGGGTCTTAACAAGGCGTGGATTTTTTAAAGAAGACTTTTCAGGGTCTTAACAAGGCGTGGATTTTTTAAAGAAGACTTTTCAGGGTCTTAACAAGGCGTGGATTTTTTAAAGAAGACTTTTCAGGGTCTTAACAAGGCGTGGATTTTTTAAAGAAGACTTTTCAGGGTCTTAACAAGGCGTGGATTTTTTAAAGAAGACTTTTCAGGGTCTTAACAAGGCGTGGATTTTTTAAAGAAGACTTTTCAGGGTCTTAACAAGGCGTGGATTTTTTAAAGAAGACTTTTCAGGGTCTTAACAAGGCGTGGATTTTTTAAAGAAGACTTTTCAGGGTCTTAACAAGGCGTGGATTTTTTAAAGAAGACTTTTCAGGGTCTTAACAAGGCGTGGATTTTTTAAAGAAGACTTTTCAGGGTCTTAACAAGGCGTGGATTTTTTAAAGAAGACTTTTCAGGGTCTTAACAAGGCGTGGATTTTTTAAAGAAGACTTTTCAGGGTCTTAACAAGGCGTGGATTTTTTAAAGAAGACTTTTCAGGGTCTTAACAAGGCGTGGATTTTTTAAAGAAGACTTTTCAGGGTCTTAACAAGGCGTGGATTTTTTAAAGAAGACTTTTCAGGGTCTTAACAAGGCGTGGATTTTTTAAAGAAGACTTTTCAGGGTCTTAACAAGGCGTGGATTTTTTAAAGAAGACTTTTCAGGGTCTTAACAAGGCGTGGATTTTTTAAAGAAGACTTTTCAGGGTCTTAACAAGGCGTGGATTTTTTAAAGAAGACTTTTCAGGGTCTTAACAAGGCGTGGATTTTTTAAAGAAGACTTTTCAGGGTCTTAACAAGGCGTGGATTTTTTAAAGAAGACTTTTCAGGGTCTTAACAAGGCGTGGATTTTTTAAAGAAGACTTTTCAGGGTCTTAACAAGGCGTGGATTTTTTAAAGAAGACTTTTCAGGGTCTTAACAAGGCGTGGATTTTTTAAAGAAGACTTTTCAGGGTCTTAACAAGGCGTGGATTTTTTAAAGAAGACTTTTCAGGGTCTTAACAAGGCGTGGATTTTTTAAAGAAGACTTTTCAGGGTCTTAACAAGGCGTGGATTTTTTAAAGAAGACTTTTCAGGGTCTTAACAAGGCGTGGATTTTTTAAAGAAGACTTTTCAGGGTCTTAACAAGGCGTGGATTTTTTAAAGAAGACTTTTCAGGGTCTTAACAAGGCGTGGATTTTTTAAAGAAGACTTTTCAGGGTCTTAACAAGGCGTGGATTTTTTAAAGAAGACTTTTCAGGGTCTTAACAAGGCGTGGATTTTTTAAAGAAGACTTTTCAGGGTCTTAACAAGGCGTGGATTTTTTAAAGAAGACTTTTCAGGGTCTTAACAAGGCGTGGATTTTTTAAAGAAGACTTTTCAGGGTCTTAACAAGGCGTGGATTTTTTAAAGAAGACTTTTCAGGGTCTTAACAAGGCGTGGATTTTTTAAAGAAGACTTTTCAGGGTCTTAACAAGGCGTGGATTTTTTAAAGAAGACTTTTCAGGGTCTTAACAAGGCGTGGATTTTTTAAAGAAGACTTTTCAGGGTCTTAACAAGGCGTGGATTTTTTAAAGAAGACTTTTCAGGGTCTTAACAAGGCGTGGATTTTTTAAAGAAGACTTTTCAGGGTCTTAACAAGGCGTGGATTTTTTAAAGAAGACTTTTCAGGGTCTTAACAAGGCGTGGATTTTTTAAAGAAGACTTTTCAGGGTCTTAACAAGGCGTGGATTTTTTAAAGAAGACTTTTCAGGGTCTTAACAAGGCGTGGATTTTTTAAAGAAGACTTTTCAGGGTCTTAACAAGGCGTGGATTTTTTAAAGAAGACTTTTCAGGGTCTTAACAAGGCGTGGATTTTTTAAAGAAGACTTTTCAGGGTCTTAACAAGGCGTGGATTTTTTAAAGAAGACTTTTCAGGGTCTTAACAAGGCGTGGATTTTTTAAAGAAGACTTTTCAGGGTCTTAACAAGGCGTGGATTTTTTAAAGAAGACTTTTCAGGGTCTTAACAAGGCGTGGATTTTTTAAAGAAGACTTTTCAGGGTCTTAACAAGGCGTGGATTTTTTAAAGAAGACTTTTCAGGGTCTTAACAAGGCGTGGATTTTTTAAAGAAGACTTTTCAGGGTCTTAACAAGGCGTGGATTTTTTAAAGAAGACTTTTCAGGGTCTTAACAAGGCGTGGATTTTTTAAAGAAGACATTTCAGGGTCTTAACAAGGCGTGGATTTTTTAAAGAAGACATTTCAGGGTCTTAACAAGGCGTGGATTTTTTAAAGAAGACATTTCAGGGTCTTAACAAGGCGTGGATTTTTTAAAGAAGACTTTTCAGGGTCTTAACAAGGCGTGGATTTTTTAAAGAAGACTTTTCAGGGTCTTAACAAGGCGTGGATTTTTTAAAGAAGACTTTTCAGGGTCTTAACAAGGCGTGGATTTTTTAAAGAAGACTTTTCAGGGTTTAACAAGGCGTGGATTTTTTAAAGAAGACTTTTCAGGATCTTAACAAGGCGTGGATTTTTTAAAGAAGACTTTTCAGGATCTTAACAAGGCGTGGATTTTTTAAAGAAGACTTTTCAGGATCTTAACAAGGCGTGGATTTTTTAAAGAAGACTTTTCAGGATCTTAACAAGGCGTGGATTTTTTAAAGAAGACTTTTCAGGATCTTAACAAGGCGTGGATTTTTTAAAGAAGACTTTTCAGGATCTTAACAAGGCGTGGATTTTTTAAAGAAGACTTTTCAGGATCTTAACAAGGCGTGGATTTTTTAAAGAAGACTTTTCAGGATCTTAACAAGGCGTGGATTTTTTAAAGAAGACTTTTCAGGATCTTAACAAGGCGTGGATTTTTTAAGGAATATTACAAAATTTAATATTACCTTTTTTCTTCCTCTCAGTGGCGTGCCCATGATGGCCTGGTTTTATCCCTTAGCTGGTCATCCCAGTCGAACATCATTGCTTCTGGTGGAGAGGATTATCGTTTTAAAATTTGGGATTCCCAAGGTGCGAATTTATTTACCAGTACTACCGAAGAATATGCCATAACCGCGGTGGCCTTTAATCCCGAAAAGGATATTCTGCTGATCAGCACTTTCAATATGCTGAAGCTGTGCTCCACAGCTGGAGTAAGCAATCCAAAAATTGTCCATGAATCCCAACTTATGAAAATATTCTTTCTTCCAGTGGTCCTATAGCACTGCACGTTTTAATGAACCTGTGGTTGGATCATTCCACACCCTGTCTTGGTCATCCGATGGTACTCAGGTAGCATGTGGTACCTCGACAGGACAACTTATTGTGGGCTACATTGTTCAAAAGCAAATGATATCACGCAACTTGAAGGCCACAACAACGGGGCGGAAGTCGCTACGTTTGGAAGATATCTCGAATGGCAGCAGTGATATGTTGGAATTTACTGAACGTGTTATAAATTTCGCCCTGGGTTATGGGCATCTGATTGTGGCCACCTCCAATCAAATTCACATTTATAATGAGAAATATATAAATACACCGATTATTATTGATGGCCGCACCGATGTGAGGGTTATACAAGTGGGGAAGAAGTAAGGATGTAATTCCTGTTTTAAAAACTTTTAATAATATTTTTTTTAGATTTTTCATGGTCTTGGACTCAACCTCTATATGGGTTTATACCTACACCGGTCGTTTACATTTGAATCCACGCTATCCGGGCAGCCAGGCTCAAATACCATTGCTAAATGGCCGCAGTATTTCGTTGGGAATGGATACTTTGGTGGTTAGAGATAATTCGGATACAATGGGTAAGTTAATGAACTCACCTTTTTGGTCCTTGAAAAAAATTGTATTACCATTATAATTTTGTGTACATGTTTCTTATTCTAGTCCTTCACATTTTCGATTTAATACCGGGAGCGACACGACAATATGAACCCTTTATGCTGAAGGCTAAGACCCAAATAGCCGAAATTGCTGCATGTCGTGCTGGAACTGTCGACGATCAGTTTGTGGTGATGATAGACAACAATCGGGAATTGTATATAACTGAGACCAGAAATTTGAATAGTAGTAACGAAAGAAATGCCATTGCTGGTAGTATTAGTGGATCGAGCTGTGGAGAAATATATAAAATTGGCACGCAAGTGACAACAGTGCAATGGGCAAGTGAGTCAAATATTTTGGTCGGAGTTCACGACACATGCTATAGTATTTGGTATTGTCCCGGGGAGGGAGCCCCAGATCCAACAATTATTGCCCTGACCACGGTGACCATTGATGCAACGTAAGTTTTGCTACCCTTCTTCTATTTTTTGATATCTGTAATACTTTGTTGTTGGTTCTCTTTTAGGGAATTTGGTAAAAACATTGCCATTGAGTCCTTTGAAGATTCCATTGTGACATTCCGCTGTTCAGGGGCTCTGCTGCCCATCACGGTGAATATGTATTGTGAGATATTGCATCGCACCCTGGCCGAGGGCCAATGGCAGCAATCGCTGAAAATATGTCGCCTCGCCCACAATGCCTATCTGTGGGCCACCTTGGCCGCAGTGGCTACCCGGAAAAATCAACTACAAATTAGCGAAGAAGCCTATTCGGCTGCTCTACAAATCGACAAGGTTAGCTATTTGCAGCACATCAAAACATTGGATCCCTCAAGTCCGGAATATATGGCGGAAAATTCCCTGATGTTGGGTAGACTTATTGAAGCAGAGACGATTTTAATCCATAATCGGAAATATCGTGAAGCTGTGGCATTGTGTCTGCGTATGCACAACTGGCGTAAGGCGTTGGAGGTGGCCCAAAAACATGAACCGGATTTAATGGAAGTGGTACTGGAACAGAGAAGGAAATATTTGAGCGCTTTGAATCGTGAAGAATGGGATACTTTATTTATTAGTTTGAGTGTTAAGGATAATGATGAATAAATTTGAAAATTTAATAGGCAGGACAGATCATAGGTTTTCCTTCCAGGGCGTTGATGAGGTTATTGGCAGCCACCATGGCCATTTCGGTGGTAGTCTTAATCGTTTGGGTACCCAAATGGGGAATGATGACTGAAAAGAGAAGAAAGAACGAAAAAATTAATACTCATAGAAAAAAATGTGATCTCCAAGGGTCTGCGGGCATAGTATGGATCTCTGAAAAAATATTCTTTAAAAAATCCACGCCTTGTATGGATCTCTGAAAAAATATTCTTTAAAAAATCCACGCCTTGTATGGATCTCTGAAAAAATATTCTTTAAAAAATCCACGCCTTGTATGGATCTCTGAAAAAATATTCTTTAAAAAATCCACGCCTTGTATGGATCTCTGAAAAAATATTCTTTAAAAAATCCACGCCTAGGATCTCTTCGAAAATGGATATTCTTTAAAAAATCCACGCCTTGGATCTCTTCGAAAATGGATATTCTTTAAAAAATCCACGCCTTGGATCTCTTCGAAAATGGATATTCTTTAAAAAATCCACGCCTTGTATGGATCTCTGAAAAAATATTCTTTAAAAAATCCACGCCTAGGATCTCTTCGAAAATGGATATTCTTTAAAAAATCCACGCCTTGGATCTCTTCGAAAATGGATATTCTTTAAAAAATCCACGCCTAGGATCTCTTCGAAAATGGATATTCTTTAAAAAATCCACGCCTTGGATCTCTTCGAAAATGGATATTCTTTAAAAAATCCACGCCTTGTATGGATCTCTGAAAAAATATTCTTTAAAAAATCCACGCCTTGTATGGATCTCTGGAAAAATATTCTTTAAAAAATCCACGCCTTGTATGGATCTCTGAAAAAATATTCTTTAAAAAATCCACGCCTTGTATGGATCTCTGAAAAAATATTCTTTAAAAAATCCACGCCTTGTATGGATCTCTGAAAAAATATTCTTTAAAAAATCCACGCCTTGTATGGATCTCTGAAAAAATATTCTTTAAAAAATCCACGCCTTGTATGGATCTCTGAAAAAATATTCTTTAAAAAATCCACGCCTTGTATGGATCTCTGAAAAAATATTCTTTAAAAAATCCACGCCTTGTATGGATTTCTGAAAAAATATTCTTTAAAAAATCCACGCCTTGTATGGATCTCTGAAAAAATATTCTTTAAAAAATCCACGCCTTGTATGGATCTCTGAAAAAATATTCTTTAAAAAATCCACGCCTTGTATGGATCTCTGAAAAAATATTCTTTAAAAAATCCACGCCTTGTATGGATCTCTGAAAAAATATTCTTTAAAAAATCCACGCCTATATAGATCCTTGAAAAAATGTTAGATCCTTTACTTACCACAATTTGGTATTTTCAATAACGGATGATCGGCCGGCAATGGTTCTGGAGTCATTACATCTAAACCAGCGGAAAATATTTGACCCGTTGTCAAGGCCTTAATCAAGGCGTCTTGGTCCACAATTCCTAAAAAATTAAACAAAATAATTATTTAAAAGAAAATTAAAAATTATTTCAGCCGTTCCTTACCTCCCCGCCCCACATTTACGAACACACAATTCTTTTTCATTTTTCCAAATGCCTCTGCATTAAATTTCCCCTTAGTCTCCGCGGTCAATGGGCAAGCCACCACCAGGAAATCACTTTCTTTGAGCAGTTCATCAAAGGTCACATGCTGAGCCTTGAAGTCCCCATCATTTTCCCGCCTCGTCCTGGTGTGATAGATGAACTTCTTAACATCCCAACATTGTAGCCGTTTGGCAATGGCCTGACCAATACCTCCGAAACCCAGAAAGCCAATGACGGAATCTCGAATCTCTTGACCCATTAGCCAATTGATGCGTTCCGTTTTCCATTGGGAACTGGAAAAATTCAAAAAATTATTTTAAGGATTATTATAAAAAATTATATTTTAATGAAATTTTACAGACCACCCTAATAAATTATTAAAAAGCTCTATTAAACAATTCAAAAGCTTTTTTAACAGAATCGAAGCTAGTTAACAGAATACGTACATATGTTTATGAAAACGTTATAAAAGCTTCCAATATAACATCAAAGCTTGTTCATACAAATTTTGCAAAAAAAAAAGCTCTCCGAACAGCTGTTTGCAGGCAATCAAATTGATAAACAATAAATTATTTATCTTACTTACTTTTCGATTTCTTGCCGACCGGCATGAAAGAAACGTCCCGCAGCTATCATTAGTCCGATGGCCAAATCGGCAACACCATTTTTCACCACCCCCGGTGTATGACCTAATGGCATTTGACGTCGCTTAAATTCCGGTACATCCACATAATCGATACCCGATGACATTGTTGTGACCGCCTTTAATTGCTGGCCAGCAGCATCGAGTATTTCTCCATTCAGAGGTTGATAGCAGGCCCAAAAGATGGCATCAACACCGGGTAATTTTTGCAAAATATCTGACCTGACTGGCGGAACATTTTCACAAACAATTGGCTCGAAACCCTTTTGGCGGAGCAGTTCCAAAGCGGGTAGCGGGACTTCAGGATGGGTGACCAAAACTTTGTATAGACGTCGTGCGGCAGATGACATCGCGTGAGGTGTCGTCTGTTGTGTGTGTGTGCGTTCCGATGGGCAAAAATTAAGCGACTGCTGAGCTAAATGTTTTGCAGCAGAACTTGTAATGGAAAGCTGTTCGGACAACAATAACAACAATTTTGTTAAGAGAGGGTAGAATAGAAAGAGTCAAACCGAATGGGAGGTTCTCTTGTAGATTTGATAAGAATTTTTTAAAGAGCTTTGGATGGGGTAGAAGAGTCCGGTAACGATCACGTACGGTATGGTATCTATATTTGGAATTTATTGATAGAAGACCATGAGTAGGTCTTCAATACAAAGAAGGCCTTCAGAAGATTATCTATAGATGGAAAACCTTTGGAAGGTCTTTTGTAGGTAGACCTTCAGGAGGACTGCTATTGAAATAAAACATCCTGGAGATCTTCTATAGCCAGAAGAGCCTCTGCAGCCAGAAGAGCATCTATAGCCAGAAGAGCCTCAGTAGACAGAAGACCTTCAGGAGGTTTTCAATGGATTGACAACCTTCAGTAGGTGTTCTATAGACATAAGGCCTTTAATAGGTCTTCTAAGTCCATCCAAAACGTGGATTTTTTAAAGAATATTTTCGAAGAGATCCATACAAGGCGTGGATTTTTTAAAGAATATTTTCGAAGAGATCCATACAAGGCGTGGATTTTTTAAAGAATATTTTCGAAGAGATCCATACAAGGCGTGGATTTTTTAAGGAAGACTTTTTTCAGAGATCCATACAAGACGTGGATTTTTTAAGGAAGACTTTTTCAGCGATCCATACAAGGCGTGGATTTTTTAAACAATATTTTCGAAGAGATCCATACAAGGCGTGGATTTTTTAAACAATATTTTCGAAGAGATCCATACAAGGCGTGGATTTTTTAAACAATATTTTCAAAGAGATCCATACAAGGCGTGGATTTCTTAAAGAATATTTTCGAAGAGATCCATACAAGGCGTGGATTTCTTAAAGAATATTTTCGAAGAGATCCATACAAGGCGTGGATTTCTTAAAGAATATTTTCGAAGAGATCCATACAAGGCGTGGATTTCTTAAAGAATATTTTCGAAGAGATCCATACAAGGCGTGGATTTCTTAAAGAATATTTTCGAAGAGATCCATACAAGGCGTGGATTTTTTAAAGAATATTTTCGAAGAGATCCATACAAGGCGTGGATTTTTTAAAGAATATTTTCGAAGAGATCCATACAAGGCGTGGATTTTTTAAAGAATATTTTCGAAGAGATCCATACAAGGCGTGGATTTTTTAAAGAATATTTTCGAAGAGATCCATACAAGGCGTGGATTTTTTAAAGAATATTTTCGAAGAGATCCATACAAGGCGTGGATTTTTTAAAGAATATTTTCGAAGAGATCCATACAAGGCGTGGATTTTTTAAAGAATATTTTCGAAGAGATCCATACAAGGCGTGGATTTTTAAAGAATATTTTCGAAGAGATCCATACAAAGCGTGGATTTTTTAAAGAATATTTTCGAAGAGATCCATACAAGGCGTGGATTTTTTAAAGAATATTTTCGAAGAGATCCATACAAGGCGTGGATTTTTTAAAGAATATTTTCGAAGAGATCCATACAAGGCGTGGATTTTTTAAAGAATATTTTCGAAGAGATCCATACAAGGCGTGGATTTTTTAAAGAATATTTTCGAAGAGATCCATACAAGGCGTGGATTTTTTAAAGAATTTTTTTGAAGAGATCCATACAAGGCGTGGATTTTTTAAAGAATTTTTTGAAGAGATCCATACAAGGCGTGGATTTTTTAAAGAATTTTTTGAAGAGATCCATACAAGGCGTGGATTTTTTAAAGAATTTTTTGAAGAGATCCATACAAGGCGTGGATTTTTTAAAGAATTTTTTGAAGAGATCCATACAATTTCGTCCTTGAAAAAAATATTATTTACTTAGGCTCAAAGCAAAATACCTGCACATTTTTTTGTCTAAATCTCATCGCTTAATAAAAAAATCTCCTCAGGGTATTTAGCACAAACATCTTGTTAATTTTAATTTGAAGAATGTGGTTTGGCTTTTCAACGCGCCGATCAACTGGACAATACAAATCAATTATAAAAAGGCTGCTGAAACTTGTTTGGACGAAGAGTTTTTTGTTTTATTTTAGAAAAAAAAAAATAAATTGGTTTTTTACATAAACTTCATGGTATATCTGATTCCTCCAAACCAGTTCTCTACATCATTCCGATCGGCATCCATGTTACCTTGTCCAGGTGTTGATTTCAGTTTTTTTCTGCGTTTTTATTTTCCATTTGGTATTTAATATGCCGGCGACAACATTGGCTCTCCAGCCAAACCTCTCAAGACATTGTGAGCAGCAATTATGGCCATGTCGGTACGCGTGCGCTTTGTGGCCGAACCGATGTGCGGTGTAATGACTGCAATGGAAAGTGAAATAAATTATTCATAAATAAAACCCGCAGTACATTTAGAACACCAAGTGAATAAATTAAAAAATGTGTTTAAAAACAGATTCAGAATTGTTGCAGTGGGTCTGTAGAAACAGAGTCAGCAACCAGACACCAGGAAGTGTTACAGTATATCAGGAAGATTACGGGTTTTTTAAATATATGGATAGATACGAGTTTTAATTGAAATTAAAATTTATGGTTTATTTAAAGGTTTTGTTGAAATTATAGCTGGAAGTGGATTTTTGAAATTAATTTTAGGGGCCACAAACAGTTTCACACAGGCGTGGATTTTTTAAAATAAATTTTTAGGGGTCTTTCATTAATTGCAGATTTTTTAAAAAAAATTTTAGGGGTCCTTAATTAATTCCGGATTTTTTTATTTTTTAGATGTCCTCGGTGAATGGTATCGACGTCGAAAAGCTGCAAACACAACAGTTAGCCGAGGCCTACTCCGCTCAATTTACCCGCCTGCTTGACGAAAGCACTTATTGTTCCGATAATAGTATAGCAGCACAATGGCAAAGAATTACCCACTCCCTACAAACTGCAGCAAAAGCAATACTTGGGTACCAAAAACCACCACCAAGAACTCCATGGCACGATCAGGAGTGTCGTAATGCTACTGATGTGAAAAACGCAGCGTATAGGGCAATCCTGCAGACAGTGGCAACACGTAATGTGATGGCAAATTATCGGGAGAAAAGGAGAAATGAGAAACGTGATTACAAAAAAAGAACAAGAAAAACGTGAGCTTGAGCAAATCGAAATGTACAGGAGTCAGAATGAAATCCGGAAATTTTACCAACGAGTAAAGCACCAAACCGAAGGCTTTGGTGAAGGCACATCCTCCTGTAGAGATGAAGAAGGAAACCTGGTGTCCGATACAGACAAAGCAGCTGGGGTCCAGCACAAGCTGGAGAGAGAGGACCCCGTTTTAAGAACTCCCGCTCCAAAAGAAGCGGGGATCGAGTTGAGGATCTGGAAGGAGCATTTTGGAAAGCCTCTTGTATCAAATAGTGGCGGTGAAGAAGATACCCCAAAACCAATAAGAGATAATGGTATCTGATGTATACCACCTAGCCAAGATGAGGTCATAAAAGCAATTAATCGCCTCAAGATCAATAAAGCAGCAGGAGCCGATGAGTTACCAGCCGAACTATTTAAGACTGGTGGTCAGATGCAATTAGTACAATTTTGCTAGATGAATGCATGCCCAATGATTGGAACCTCAGCATCCTGTGTCCCGTTCACAAAAAAGGAGACAAGACGATATGTGCCAACTAGGAATTAGCCTTCTTCCCATCGCATATAAAGTGATATCCAGTGTGCTGTGTGAACGACTGAAGCCAATGGCCAATGACAATATTGGACCATATAAATGCGGCTTCAGACATGACAAATCAACCAAAGAACAGATTTTCACTCTGCGCCATATCCTGGAAAATACCCACGAAAAACACATCGACACATACCACAAACCACTTATTCGTCGACTATAAAGCCGCATTCGACACCCCTATCCGTTCAGAGGTGTTTAAAGCCATGTCTGCGTTCGGCATTCCTGCAAAATTAATACGGCTATGCAGGATAACTTGAAGTGGCATAAGGTCAGCAGTTACAGTCTATGCAGGATAACTTGAAGTGGCATAAGGTCAGCAGTTACAGTCGGAAAGAACCTATCGGAGCCCTTCAATACCGAACGAGAATTCTGACAAGGTGAAAGTCTGTAGTGTGATCTTTTTAACATCCTCCTGGATAAGGTCAAACGAGACGCAAAGGTTAACAGAAATGGCACTCTGTACACCAAACCACACATGTTACTCGCCTACGCCGATGACATCGACGTAATGGGTCGGACATTGCGAGCGGTAGCCACAGCCACCTTTGAACAAATTGAGAAGGAGTCTGCCAAAGTGGGTCTGGCAGTAAACGGCGAGAAGACCAAGCTAATGGTATCAACGCACAAGATGTCCAGTAGACTCGAACCAACTGTGGAACTTGAGAACTACAGCTTCGAGGTAGTTAAAGATTTTATATACATTGGTACCGCCATAAATAAAACGAATGACATCAGTTTTGAAATTCGGAGAAGGATTGTGATGGCCAACAGATGCTACTATGGTCTAAGTAAGCAGTTTAGAAACAAGGACACCTCTAGCTAGACCAAACTCACATTTTACAAGACGCTGATACTGCCCGTGCTGTTATATGGATCTGGAGCATGGGTACTTGAGATGAGCAGATGGGCCAGCTCATAGGGTGTTTTAAAGAAAAATTCTCCGAAAGATCTACGGGCCGATCTGCCTCGAAGGTAATATCGGCGTCGAATGAACCACGAGCTTTACAATTTATACGCGGACATGGACATAGTCAGTCGTATTGAGCTGCAGCGACTACGGTGGCTAGGCCATGTTGTGCGAATGAATGAGAATGCCCCAGCTCAAAAGGCATATAAAAGCTAGCCTGGTTCCTGTAGAAGGGGAAGGCCACGAATGAGATAGAAAGATCAAGTAGAAAACAACATCTTTGAACGTGGTCAAATTGGAGGAGATGCGCACAAGACCGACGCGCATGGAAATCTTTTTTAAGCTCGGCTTATGGAACAACTGTTCTGTAACACGGCAGCTAAGTAAGTAAGTAATGGTGTTTTTACTTTAAATATGTTTTCACTTACCCAAATTTGGCAATGTCAATAACTTATCATTGGCTGGCAAGGGTTCGGGATACATGACATCAATACCGGCCGAAAAGATTTGATTTGTCTTCAAGGCGGTGTACAAATCGTCCTGGTTGATGATGGCTGTAAAATGAGTTCCAGAAATTAAATTTGTATTTAAAAAGGAAGAAATCTCAATCCCAAACTTACGTCCTCGGGCAATATTAATCAAGACAGCATTCTTCTTCATTTTCGGGAAGGCTGTGGAATTGAAAATACCCTGCGTCTCAGGTGTTAGGGGTGCGGCAATGAACAAAATATCACTTTGGCCCAACAGCTCATGGAAGGGTACCTTCTCGGCATTGAATTGTTTTTCCAATTTCTTTTCCAAGGGGCGACGTGTGGTGTAGAGGATACGCTCAATATCGAAACCCTTCAAACGTTTGGCAATGGCCTGACCAATGCTGCCGAAACCAAAGAAGCCCACAGTCGAATCACGAATCTCTTGACCCCACATCCATTCAATGTGATAATTTTCCCATGTCGAACTGCGTCATTAGAAATGGGGGAATTTTTTTAGAACTATATTTTTTCCAAAATAAATTATTTCACAAAGATAATTACCTATCAATTTTAGTGCGACCTTCATGGAATCTGCGGGCAGCAGATAACATTAAACCCATGGCCAAATCAGCAACGGCATCACTCAACACAATCGGTGTATGGCCAAGGGGAATTTTACGTTTCTTCAATTCCTCAACATCAACATAATCAATACCGGCGGACATAGTGGAAATGGATTTCAATTGTGGCCCGGCGGCATCCAGAACTTCCTTGTCCAGGGGAACATGGGAACCCCAAAACATGCCATGTACCCCCTTGGCTTTTTCCAAAATTTCTGTGCGATTGGGTGGCAAACTTTCACACATAATTAATTTGCACGAAGTACTCATCAGGTCCAAGGCATCTTGCGGAACTTCAGGGTGGGTTACCAAAATTTTAAAGGTAACTTCATCACTTTCATTCGATTCCTCACTGCTGACAGCCTTGGCTGTTGTTGTGGTGGTTGGGGCCTCAGTCATTTTTCCTCTGCGCGAACCACGGGCGGCATCGTTCACCGAAATTAGAGAACCCAAAATTAAGAGGGAAATACAAAAATTTAATTTTAACATTTTTTTTATTTAAACAATTCTTTAATTATTTATTTTTTTATTTCTTTGTCTGTACACTTCTTAAAGCCTTGCTTGTTCTGAAACAACTGATTTCACTTAAAGTTTGTTGGGTTCTTTTTATGAATATCTGGCTGTGGGGTCGAGTTAGCCAAGCCATCCGTAAATGGAGAACTTGTTTCGAACTGGTGGAAGCAGCACGCTCAAAAGATAAACTTTTGAACTTAAGTTTCGTTTGTTTTGATTTTTTTTTTTTGAAACGCAAACATACTTCGGTTCGGAGCATATCGAACATTCGAAGCTTGGGGAATAGTGGCGATCATGATTAAGTCTCTCTTAAATTTCCATAATTTATTCAAAATAGTTGTTATTGAAAATTAACAAGGGCATTCCGCTTGCTCTTACTCCCATCGAAATTGTGCTCTCTTTCAATTTTTCATTACTCACCCAATTTGTTTTAATGCTCGTTAAACGTTCTATACCCTTTCACTGGCAATTGTTTACTGAATTCACAAGCAGCTACTTGAATTCGATTTTGAGTAGTGCGGACCTGATGACTATAATTGTTGTTGTTTTTATTTATTTGCAATCATTGTTGGATTTCTATCTTTCCCATAACAGAAAAAAGTGGGGTTCTCTTAGATTAGATATTGCTGCACTTGTACAAAGCTGAAACACAGTGGTCGGCAAATATATTATGGAACTAAGTTAAAAAAATTTTTTAGAAGATTTTTTTTAAATTAAATTTTAGATGTTAAATTGTAAACAAAGGGTGTGGCTTTTTATACCCTACACAACTATGTTGTCAGGGTATTATAGCTTTGTGCAGCCCCAAAAGTTTGTAACGCTGCGAAATATTATTTACACGAAAATTGGCACACCTTTAAGAATATGTGTGTAAAATGTCATAAAAATCTCGACTAGCTGAGTCGATCTAGTCCGTCCGTCTGTCCATTATAATTTGTAGACCAATCTTCACGAAATTTTGCATATAGGATGGGTTCTGGCCAATGAAGACCCCTATTGTTTTTGGTAAAGATCGACTAATATTTAGGGGATGAAATGGACCAAATACATAATTTTTGTCGGTCGCTCCAGAGGCCGCAATTATGGCCCAAGCATCTCGAATTTTTTACATGTAGAAGGAGATCGGACCAAAGAATAAGCATACTTGTTTTGATAAAGATCGGTCAATATTTAGAGGGTCAAATGGCTCTGACTTTTGTGTGAAAAAATTACAAAATTTGTATTCTATGGCGAATATATATACTCTGAAGGATATAGACCCGAGAAGTTGATAGTATATCCAAGAGGAGTGGTTGACCTTTAAATTGATACAAATCATATTATCTTAGGTACTCGGATGCGGGAGTTACAGTTAAATATTTTCAGGTGCTTACGTATTCATATATCATTTAGTAATCTATTGCCACACTGGAGGGCGGAAATATAGCGCTGATCGCTTTGAAATGTTCCATGAGGTTCCAGTTATTGTCAAGGACAACGCCTAAAATGTTTGATAATGATCAGATAATAATTTTTCGGATGAAGTGGACCGAAAACTTAATTATTTGTACTTTTCGAGTCGAAAGCCGAGCATCACAACACAACCCACGGTAAAGGGAATCTGGACAAGTAATTAGAGTGGCTACACGGATTATTAGTAACATTTGCTGACCTCTAGACAGCCAAAAGTGTGCAAATATCGCGAAATATTGCCCAATCTCAGAATATAGAACCACAGAAAGTTAGGTTTCCATGGAAGTTGTGTAGGGTATCATATCGCCACGGTCGCCCCGTCCGACTATACTGCTTCCCTCACTGGTTTATAATTTTTAGGTGTCGCGTGGATTTTTTAAAATTAATTTTTCAGGGGATCTTCAATATGCGTGGATTTTTTTAAATTAAGTTTTAGGTGTCGCCCAACAGGCCTGGATTTTTTAAAATAATTTTTAGAAGAACATCAACAGGCATAGATTTATTTTTAAATAATTTTTAGGGAACCTTCAAGAGGCGTGGATTTATTTTTAAATAATTTTTGGGGGTCCCCCAGCAGGCCTTCAATAGGCGTGGATTTATTTTTAAATAATTTTTGGGGGTCCCCCCGCTGGCCTTCAATAGGCGTGGATTTATTTTTAAATAATTTTTATGAGTCGCCCAACAGGCCTGGATTTTTTAAAATAAATTTTAGAGGAACTTCAACAGGCGTAGATTTATTTTTAAATTATTTTTAGGGGACCTTCAACAGGCGTGGATTTTTTAGAAGACCTTGAATCCGTCAATATCACCTGTCATAATATATACGCGTAGCACTGTATTTAACATTCAACCCTTCATTGTTATCTTTCAATATTATTTTTTATTTTATTTGTTTTTATTTATTTAGTTTGCAAGTGTTATAATTATTGTTGTTATTGCTTTATTTAAAATAAATTACTAACAAATATGATTAATTATTGTATTTTTTTGCTGTCCTAGCAAATTGCTAGCTTAATTTTTTTCCAATCCAGCTAAAAATTTTGTTGCAGGTTAATCATTATTGATTCAATTTTCACAATTTTGAAGAGTTCTATATCCCGGCTAAAATCGGATCTAACGATAATCGTATCTATTCATTCCAGTAAACAATTTTAGAAACAATTTGTTGTTAATTAGTTTTTGTTAGGGTTACACAGTTGTACATTCCGGTGAAACGAGTGCTTTCTGAATGACCTTCATAAAATATTGTACTTACTTAGCTGGCTTGTTACATAACGGTTTTTCCATAAGCAGAGCTTAAAAAGGATTTCCAAGCGCGTCGGTCTTGTGCTCATCTCCTCCAATTTGAAAGACCATGTTCCGATATGTTGTTTTCTAATTGGTCTTTCCATCTAATTCGTGGCCTTCCCCTTCTGCGTGAACCATCAGCTGGTTCGCTTTTATATGCCTTTTGGGCTGGGGCATTCCCATTCATTCGCTCAACATGACCTAGCCACCGTAGTCGCTGCAGCTCAATACGCCTAACAATGTCGATGTCCGAGAATAGGTACAGCTCATGGTTCATTCGACGCCTATATTCACCGTCGAAGCAGATCGGCCCGTAGATCTTTCGGAGAATTTTTCTTTCAAACACCCCAAGACCTGCCTCATCTGCTTGCACAAGTACCCATGCTTCAGATCCATTTAACAGCACGGGTAGTATCAGCGTCTTGTAAAGTGTGAGTTTAGTTTGTTCTGGCCGGAGGTGGCCTTGTTTCTAAACTGCATACTTAGACCATAGTAGCATCTGTTGGCCATCACAATCCTTCTCCAAATTTCAAAACTGATGTCATTCGTTTTATTTATGGCGGTACCAAGGTATATAAAATCTTTAACTACCTCGAAGCTGTAGTTCTCAATTTCCACAGTTGGCCGAGTCTACTGGACGTCTTGCGCGTTGATACCATCAGCTTGGTCTTCTCGGCATTTACTGCCAGACCCACTTTGGTAGACTCCTTTTCAATTTGTTCAATGGTGGCTGTTACCGCTCGCAATGTTCGACCCATTATATCGATGTCATTGGCGCATGCAAGTGACATATGCTGCTTGGTGTACAGAGTGCCATTTCTGTTCACCTTTGCGTCTCGTATGACCTTTTCCAGCCGGATGTTAAAAAGATCACACGACAAACTGTCACCTTGTCCGAATCCTCGTTCGGTATTGAATCGCTCCGATAGGCCCTTTCCGACTGTAACTGCTGACCTTGTGCCACTTAAAGTTATCCTGCATAGCCGTATTAATTTTGCAGGAATGCCGAACGTAGACATGACTTTAAACACCTCTGAACGGATAGAGCTGTCGAATGCTTTTTAGTCGACGTTTAGTTGGTATGTGTCGATGTGTTTTTCGTGGGTCTTTTCCAGGATTTGGCGCAGAGTGAAAATCTTGTCAATGGTGGATTTGCCAAGTCTGAAGCCGCATTGGTGTGGTCCAATAATGTCATTGAGCATTGGCTTCAATCGTTCACACAGCACACTGGATAGCACTTCATATGTGATGGGAAGGAGACTTATTCCTCTATAGTTGGCACATATCGTCTTGTCTCCTTTTTGTGCACGGGACACAGGATGCTGAGGTTCCAATCATTGGACGTGCATTCCTCTAGCCAAATTGTACTAATCAGCTGGTGCATGCTCGTGACCAACATCTTGAATAGTTCGGCTGGTAACCCATCGGCACCTGCAGATTTATTGTTCTTCAGGTGGTATACACTCTATACCGTCATAGCTTATTTATTCTGGGGTATCTTTTCGCCGTCACAATTTGATACCAGAAGCTTTTCAAAATGCTCCATCCAGATCCTCAACACGCTGTCTGTATCTGTCACCAGGTTTCCTTCTTCATCTCTACAGGAGGATGTGTGTGCACCAAAACCTTCGGTTTGGTGTTTTACTCGTTGGTAAAATTTCCGGACTTCATTTTGACTTCTGTACATCTCGATTTGCTCAGTCTCACGTTTTTCTTCTTCTTTTTTCTGAAACCACGTTTCTCCTCTCTCCTTTTCTCCCGATAATTCTCCATCACATTACGTTTTGCTATTGTCTGCAGGGTTGCTCTATACGCTGCGTTTTTCAGATCAGTAGCATTACGACACTCCTGATCGTACCATGGATTTCTTGATGGTGGTTTTTTGGTACCCAAGTGCTGCTTTTGCTGAAGTTTGTAGGGAGTGGGCAATTCTTTGCTATTGTGCTTCTATACTATTATCGGCCTCGGCTGCCTGTCGTGTTTGCAGCTCTTCGACGTCGAGTTTCCGTGTTGTGTTAGATCGAAACTTTGCTGCAACATTAAGACGATTGCGAACTTGGCTGCTCAAAAGGTAGTGGTCCGAATCGATATTCGCTCCTCGGATCGATAGAACGTCTAATACACTGGATGAATGCCTTCCGTCTATCACAACATGATCAATTTGATTTCTCGTTGCTTGATCAGGAGAAATCCAGGTGGCCTTGTGTATATCGAGATGCTTGAATCTGATGCTGCTAACTACCACGTTCTTTGCTGCCGCAAAGTTAATCAACCTCATGCCGTTGTCGGATGTTTCTTCATGAAGGCTGAATTTTCCGGCGGTGGGGCCAAATATATTTTCCTTTCCAATTTTTGTATTGAAATCTCCTAGCAGAATTTAATGCGATCATATGCTGTTTCTAGGTGCTCGTAAAATATGTCTTTGGTCTGTTCATCTTTATCTCCTGTCGGAGCATGGGCGCAAATGAGGCTAATGTAGAAGAACTTCGCTTTTATACGGATTATAGCAATTCGCTCATCTACTGGAGTGCGTTTGGAGACGAGGTCTTTTATTCTCCTGTGAACCATAAATCCGCAGCCAAATTCATGTCTCGTTTCATGGCAGCTATAATACAGGTCCTAATCTTCTGATTTACTTACGCCTGTCCCTTTCCATCGCATTTCCTGTAAGGCAATAATATCGGCTTTGTACTTCTTGAGTACATCCGCCAAGGCGAAAACTGCGCCTGTTCTGTACAAGGTGCGCACATTCCAAGTGCGGATTCGCAGATCGTGGTCCGTTATACGTTTGCGGGGGTCGTCAACATTAGGGGGTTTGGTTTTTTCTTTGTTTTTTTCATAGTAGGAGGGGGTTTCCGGACAAGTAACCCGACGCCTCAGCCCATTTTTTATAGTTCTTATGGGTGAACTCGCGTCAAATATTAGCTCACTATTTCAACAGGTGATGAAAATAGCTACCCCAGGTGACACCGCATTGAGGTCAGTGTCCACAATTGAGATGAAAGAGGGACCAAGATAAGCCTGGACTTCGCCATGTTAAAGCAAATCAGAGCCGTTGCTTGATATCTAGCATAGCCTACGCCAACCCCACGCCTTTCATAGCCCTTGAAAAATTATTCATTAAAAAATCCACGCCTATGTTGACCCTTGAAAAATGATTTTTTAAAAAGTGCAAACCTTATATAGGCCTTGGAAAATTTTTATTTTAAAAAATCCACGCCTATGTTGACCCTTGAAAAATGATTTTTTAAAAAGTGCAAACCTTATATAGGCCTTGGAAAATTTTTATTTTAAAAATCCACGCCCATGTTGACCCCTGGAAAATTATTCTTGAAAAAATCCACGCCGTGTTTTGGTCCCTTAAAAATAATTTTTAAAAAATCCAAGCCTTCTGAAAAATATATAACTGAGACCGGAAACATTATTCCGATTCAGGAACTTATTCACATTCATTGTTTTTTTAAGAATTTTAATAAATTTTGAATTTCAAATATGTTTGCAATGAATTAATAATCAGTTTTCAGTTTCAACATCCTCTTCCAAATGATAACCAAAAGACCTAATACACTTTCATGGAAGAAAAAAAAGATTCACTTTTGCTTCCAGCAAAAAAAAATCCATCGCGTGACTAAAATAATTAATAATTCTCGTTGCATTATTCGCCTTGGTTTTGGGGAAGCTGCATCTCTCGCTCTTTCGAATAAATGAACGAACGAATGTGTGAAGTTCATGCCGGCAATTCATTCAAGATTAGTACAGAGCAACGCCAATGGCAATGTTGAAGCGAAGCCCAGGCCAGCAACAGCATCTGGGAATCGAGTGTTAAAATATTCTGCTTTTGTTTCTTCTTATTTGTTGTTGTTGTTGGTGTGGTTGTTGTTGCTGTTTGCCAGACATCGTTTTTATGGTTTTCCAGTTTATATAGCATTTTTTGTTTAAACTGGGTGTCATTGTTTGTGTTGCGGCTCCGACTGCTGCTGGGCTGCATTTGCTCTTGGAACGAACGAAGCATCTGATAAACTTGCATGTGTTGGCACATTGCAGAACAGAACAACGAATTACCAGCTACTTAAACTGTTGGCCTGTTCAAAATACCAGTTGGGGATTTCCCAAGAGACTCCTAAATACGCCCACGCACCTTGAGTGCGAGCGAACGAACACAACCTGGGGTATTCCTCCAGAAAAATTGCATCCTATGCAGCTGTTGCTCCAGCCACAAATGGAGTTGTAAGGGATTGCTTCAATGAAGTGGAGTTGTTGTTGGGGAGCCTAGTCCCCACACGGTCCCTTTTCCCCTTTTAAGTGTTTTTTCTTCCTTCGATACCCCTCTTATTTTGTTGTTGGTTCGTCGGCTGGGGTAATTTTACTCAGACCTTGTATTCCCATGTATGTATTTGTGTGTGTGTGTGATGCGTATGTGTCTCCTCTATGTTAGCTAATTATTTGAGGAGCTTTTTTGTTGTATTTTTTTTTCCAGAAAACACACAAAAATGTTTCTCAATTTTGTCCGCACGTTAATGGGCTTTCAGATGTTCGCACAGGCTGCCATGGCTTCCATTTGTGTTGCCTTTTGTTTGGAAGTTAACTTTTTTGTTGTGGAGCAACAAAGCACAGAACAGAATGAATCGGAACCTTTAAATTATCCAATGGTATATGGAGGCAGAGACGTAGGAATGCCAATATGTATAGGGGGATTTTCTAAAGCTCCATAGAGCTTCGATTTTTATAAAATATTTGGAAGGTCTTCTAAAAAATTTCCTTTAAAAAATCCACGCCTTGGAAAGGTCTTCTAAAAAAATTTCCTTTAAAAAATCCACGCCTTGGAAAGGTCTTCTAAAAAAATTTCCTTTAAAAAATCCACGCCTTGGAAAGGTCTTCTAAAAAAATTTCCTTTAAAAAATCCACGCCTTGGAAAGGTCTTCTAAAAAAATTTCCTTTAAAAAATCCACGCCTTGGAAAGGTCTTCTAAAAAAAATTCCTTTAAAAAATCCACGCCTTGGGAAGGTCTTCTAAAAAATTTCCTTTAAAAAATCCACGCCTTGGAAAGGACTTCTAAAAAATTTCCTTTAAAAAATCCACGCCTTGGAAAGGTCTTCTAAAAAAAATTCCTTTAAAAAATCCACGCCTTGGGAAGGTCTTCTAAAAAAAATTCCTTTAAAAAATCCACGCCTTGGAAAGGTCTTCTAAAAAATTTCCTTTAAAAAAATCCATGCCTTAGGAAAGTCTTCTAGAAAATTTCCTTTAAAAAATCCACGCCTTGGAAAGGTCTTCTAAAAAAAATTCCTTTAAAAAATCCACGCCTTGGGAAGGTCTTCTAAAAAATTTCCTTTAAAAAATCCACGCCTTGGAAAGGTCTTCTAAAAAATTTCCTTTAAAAAATCCACGCCTTGGGAAGGTCTTCTAAAAAATTTCCTTTAAAAAATAAAAGCCTTGGGAAGGTCTTCTAAAAAATTTCCTTTAAAAAATGCACGCCTTGGAAAGGTCTTCTTAAAATTTTTTTTTCAAAAAACCACGCCTTGGGAAGGTCTTCCAATAAATTTCCTTTAAAAAATCCACGCCTTGGGAAGGTCTTCTAAAAAATTTCCTTTAAAAAATCCACGCCTTGGGAAGGTCTTCTAAAAAATGTCCTTTAAAAAATCCACGCCTTGGGAAGGTCTTCCAAAAAAATTTCCTTTAAAAAATCCACGCCTTGTGATGGTCTTGTAAAAAATTTCCTTTCAAAAATCCACGCCGTGGGAAGGTCTTCTAAAAAAATTCCTTTCAAAAATCCACGCCTTGGGAAGGTCTTCCAAAAAAATTTCCTTTCAAAAATCCACGCCTTGGGAAGGTCTTCTAAAAAATGTCCTTTAAAAAATCCACGCCTTGGGAAGGTCTTCTATAAAATTCCCTTTCAAAAATCCACGCCTTGGGAAGGACTTCTAAAATTGGGAAGGTTTTTAAAAAAAAATTTCTTAAAAAAAAACCTACGCCTTGGGAAGGTTTTCTAAAAAAATGTTCTTTAAAAAAATCTACGCCTTGGGAATGTATCTAAAAAAATCCACACATTGAAAGATCAAAAAAAAAATATATTCCCTTTCAGGGTAATGTACACATCATCCTCTACGCCTATGCTTAAATCAAGGGGAGTCAATTTCCCCTTCCAAATACAACTGATAAAAGTAAACCGAACATCATATTAAGCAGGAGAATTGCATTCTCTGGATTTGGTGGTAACAACTACAAATACAAATTGTGTGACCAAAGAATGATTCTCATTCATGTGTGTATGTATGTGTGTGTCCATGTCAGAAAATTGCTTACATATGTTTGCTTTTGTGCTATTCCATTTTTTTGTGACACCACATCATATAGTCACCTTGTTTGTCTGTGGTCTGATAAGTCCACAATGTTTACAGCAGTGGTGGAAGGGATGGGGTGCAACAACCTTATCTTAGAGGTGGGAAGGGGAAATTTTCAGTCATTCCAATGTGGCCGTTTTTGAAAAAAATGGTCGAAATTGGTCGGATTTGGGAACGGTAGTTTTTGAAAACCTTTTCTCAGGAATTATCCTCGGATTATTAAAGGCCATAAGGCGTGGATTTTTTCAAGGATTATCAAAGGTCATAGGGCGTGGATTTTTTAAATATTTTTTTCAAGGATTATCAAAGGCTATAAGGCGTGGATTTTTTAAATATTTTTTTCAAGGATTATCAAAGGCTATAAGGCGTGGATTTTTTAAAAATTTTTTTAAGGATTATCAAAGGCTATAAGGCGTGGATTTTTTAAAATATTTTTTCAAGGATTATCAAAGGCTATAAGGCGTGGATTTTTGAAATATTTTTTCAAGGATTATCAAAGGCTATAAGGCGTGGATTTTTTAAATATTTTTTTCAAGGATTATCAAAGGCCATACGGCTTGGATTTTTTAAATATTTTTTCAAGGATTATCAAAGGCCATAAGGCGTGGATTTTTTAAATATTTTTTCAAGGATTGTCAAAGGCTAGAAGGCGTGGATTTTTGAAATATTTTTTCAAGGATTATCAAAGGCTATAAGGCGTGGATTTTTTAAATATTTTTTTCAAGGATTATCAAAGGCCATACGGCTTGGATTTTTTAAATATTTTTTCAAGGATTATCAAAGGCTATAAGGCGTGGATTTTTTAAATATTTTTTCAAGGATTATCAAAGGCCATAAGGCGTGGATTTTTTAAATATTTTTTCAAGGATTATCAAAGGCCATAAGGCGTGGATTTTTTAAATATTTTTTCAAGGATTATCAAAGGTCATAAGGCGTGGATTTTTTAAATATTTTTTCAAGGATTATCAAAGGCCATAAGGCGTGGATTTTTTAAATATTTTTTTCAAGGATTATCAAAGGCCATAAGGCGTGGATTTTTTAAATATTTTTTTCAAGGATTATCAAAGGCCATAAGGCGTGGATTTTTTAAATATTTTTTTCAAGGATTATCAAAGGCCATAAGGCGTGGATTTTTTAAATATTTTTTTCAAGGATTATCAAAGGCCATAAGGCGTGGATTTTTTAAATATTTTTTTCAAGGATTATCAAAGGCCATAAGGCGTGGATTTTTTAAATATTTTTTTCAAGGATTATCAAAGGCCATAAGGCGTGGATTTTTTAAATATTTTTTTCAAGGATTATCAAAGGCCATAAGGCGTGGATTTTTTAAATATTTTTTTCAAGGATTATCAAAGGCCATAAGGCGTGGATTTTTTAAATATTTTTTTCAAGGATTATCAAAGGCCATAAGGCGTGGATTTTTTAAATATTTTTTCCAAGGAATATTAAAGGCCATAAGGCGTGGATTTTTTAAACAATTTTCCAAGGAATATTAAAGGCCATAAGGCGTGGATTTTTTAAACAATTTTCCAAGGAATATTAAAGGCCATAAGGCGTGGATTTTTTAAACAATTTTCCAAGGAATATTAAAGGCCATAAGGCGTGGATTTTTTAAATATTTTTTCAAGGATTATCAAAGGTCATAAGGCGTCGATTTTTTAAATATTTTTTCAAGGATTATCAAAGGTCATAAGGCGTGGATTTTTTTAAATATTTTTTCAAGGATTATCAAAGGTCATAAGGCGTGGATTTTTTAAATATTTTTTCAAGGATTATCAAAGGTCATAAGGCGTGGATTTTTTAAATATTTTTTCAAGGATTATCAAAGGTCATAAGGCGTGGATTTTTTAAATATTTTTTCAAGGATTATCAAAGGTCATAAGGCGTGGATTTTTTAAATATTTTTTCAAGGATTATCAAAGGTCATAAGGCGTGGATTTTTTAAATATTTTTTCAAGTCATAAGGCGTGGATTTTTTAAATATTTTTTCAAGGATTATCAAAGGTCATAAGGCGTAGATTTTTAAATATTTTTTCAAGGATTATCAAAGGCTATAAGGCGTGGATTTTTTAAATATTTTTTCAAGGATTATCAAAGGCTATAAGGCGTGGATTTTTTAAATATTTTTTCAAGGATTATCAAAGGCTATAAGGCGTGGATTTTTTAAATATTTTTTCAAGGATTGTCAAAGGCTAGAAGGCGTGGATTTTTTAAATATTTTTTCAAGGATTGTCAAAGGCTAGAAGGCGTGGATTTTTTAAATATTTTTTTAAAGATTGTCAAAGGCTAGAAGGCGTGGATTTTTTAAATATTTTTTCAAGGATTATCAAAGGCTATAAGGCGTGGATTTTTTAAATATTTTTTCAAGGATTATCAAAGGCTATATGGCGTGGATTTTTTAAATATTTTTTCAAGGATTATCAAAGGCTATAAGGCGTGGATTTTTTAAATATTTTTTCAAGGATTATCAAAGGCTATAAGGCGTTGATTTTTTAAATATTTTTTCAAGGATTATCAAAGGCTATAAGGCGTGGATTTTTTAAATATTTTTTCAAGGATTATCAAAGGCTAGAAGGCGTGGATTTTTTAAATATTTTTTCAAGGATTGTCAAAGGCTAGAAGGCGTGGATTTTTTAAATATTTTTTCAAATATTATCAGAGGCTATTAGGCGTGGATTTTTTAAATATTTTTTCAAATATTATCAGAGGCTATTAGGCGTGGATTTTTTAAATATTTTTTCAAATATTATCAGAGGCTATTAGGCGTGGATTTTTTAAATATTTTTTCAAATATTATCAGAGGCTATTAGGCGTGGATTTTTTAAATATTTTTTCAAATATTATCAGAGGCTATTAGGCGTGGATTTTTTAAATATTTTTTCAAATATTATCAGAGGCTATTAGGCGTGGATTTTTTAAATATTTTTTCAAATATTATCAGAGGCTATTAGGCGTGGATTTTTTAAATATTTTTTCAAATATTATCAGAGGCTATTAGGCGTGGATTTTTTAAATATTTTTTCAAATATTATCAGAGGCTATTAGGCGTGGATTTTTTAAATATTTTTTCAAATATTATCAGAGGCTATTAGGCGTGGATTTTTTAAATATTTTTTCAAGAACTATCAAAGAATTTTTTATTTTTTTTTTTCAAGGATTATCAAAGGTCGTAAATCCTTTTTAAATCCCACAAAATATTGTGGTACGAAATTTAAATTTTAGATGGCAACCCTGACTTTTAATGGTTTGCGAATACGTGTGGCTATGATGATAGCATGTTCTATAGAATTTCGGATATGACCACTATTGATGTTTTTTTTATGGCATGTTGATATTCTATTCATTGTGGTTGTTTTTGGTTGACCAACTCCTTGTCTATTGTCAATGGAATCCTTTTAAGAATATAAAAGTTTCAACCCCAAATAGTAGTCATTGATAAAATTGAATTGTATATAGAAAATGGTATTGAACTCCTGACCTTTGTGCTATATTTTGTTGACAACTTTATGGATATGACGATGATTTAAGCATAAAAAAGTAAAGATCCGTTTAATATACTGAAGAAAAAAAAAAAATAAAAATGCCTGTTAAAAATTTGTTTAAAAAATCCACGCCTTCTGGTCTTTAATAGTCGCTGAAAATTTGTTTAAAAAATCCACGCCTTCTGGCCTTTAATAGTCGCTGAAAATTTATTTAAAAAATCCACGCCTTCTGGTCTTTAATAGTCGCTGAAAATTTGTTTAAAAAATCCACGCCTTCTGGCCTTTAATAGTCGCTGAAAATTTATTTAAAAAATCCACGCCTTCTGGCCTTTAATAGTCGCTGAAAATTTATTTAAAAAATCCACGCCTTCTGGCCTTTAATAGTCGCTGAAAATTTATTTAAAAAATCCACGCCTTCTGGCCTTTAACAGTCGCTGAAAATTTATTTAAAAAATCCACGCCTTCTGGCCTTTAACAGTCGCTGAAAATTTATTTAAAAAATCCACGCCTTCTGGCCTTTAATAGTCGCTGAAAATTTATTTAAAAAATCCACGCCTTCTGGCCTTTAATAGTCGCTGAAAATTTATTTAAAAAATCCACGCCTTCTGGCCTTTAATAGTCGCTGAAAATTTATTTAAAAAATCCACGCCTTCTGACCTTTAACAGTCGCTGAACATTTATTTAAAAAATCCACGCCTTCTGACCTTTAATAGTCGCTGAACATTTATTTAAAAACTCCACGCCTTCTGGCCTTTAATAGTCGCTGAAAATTTATTTAAAAAATCCACGCCTTCTGGCCTTTAATAGTCGCTGAAAATTTATTTAAAAAATCCACGCCTTCTGGCCTTTAATAGTCGCTGAAAATTTATTTAAAAAATCCACGCCTTCTGGCCTTTAATAGTCGCTGAAAATTTATTTAAAAAATCCACGCCTTCTGGCCTTTAATAGTCGGCCTTTAATAGTCGCTGAAAATTTATTTAAAAAATCCACGCCTTCTGGCCTTTAATAGTCGCTGAAAATTTATTTAAAAAATCCACGCCTTCTGGCCTTTAATAGTCGCTGAAAATTTATTTAAAAAATCCACGCCTTCTGGCCTTTAATAGTCGCTGAAAATTTATTTAAAAAATCCACGCCTTCTGGCCTTTAATAGTCGGCCTTTAATAGTCGGTGAAAATTTATTTAAAAAATCCACGCCTTCTGGCCTTTAATAGTCGGTGAAAATTTATTTAAAAAATCCACGCCTTCTGGCCTTTAATAGTCGGTGAAAATTTATTTAAAAAATCCACGCCTTCTGGCCTTTAATAGTCGGTGAAAATTTATTTAAAAATCCACGCCTTCTGGCCTTTAATAGTCGGTGAAAATTTATTTAAAAATCCACGCCTTCTGGCCTTTAATAGTCGGTGAAAATTTATTTAAAAAATCCACGCCTTATGGCCTTTAATAGTCGGTGAAAATTTATTTAAAAATCCACGCCTTCTGGCCTTTAATAGTCGGTGAAAATTTATTTAAAAAATCCACGCCTTCTGGCCTTTAATAGTCGCTGAAAATTTATTTAAAAATCCACGCCTTCTGGCCTTTAATAGTCGGTGAAAATTTATTTAAAAAATCCACGCCTTCTGACCTTTAATAGTCGCTGAACATTTATTTAAAAAATCCACGCCTTCTGGCCTTTAATAGTCGCTGAAAATTTATTCAAAAAATCCACGCCTTCTGGCCTTTAATAGTCGGTGAAAATTTATTTAAAAAATCCACGCCTTCTGACCTTTAATAGTCGCTGAACATTTATTTAAAAAATCCACGCCTTCTGACCTTTAACAGTCGCTGAACATTTATTTAAATAGTCGCTGAAAATTTATTTAAAAAATCCACGCCTTCTGGCCTTTAGTAGTCGCTGAAAATTTATTCAAAAAATCCACGCCTTCTGGCCTTTAATAGTCGCTGAAAATTTATTTAAAAAATCCACGCCTTCTGGCCTTTAATAGTCGCTGAAAATTTATTTAAAAAATCCACGCCTTCTGGCCTTTAATAGTCGCTGAAAATTTATTTAAAAAATCCACGCCTTCTGGCCTTTAATAGTCGCTGAAAATTTATTTAAAAAATCCACGCCTTCTGGCCTTTAATAGTCGCTGAAAATTTATTTAAAAAATCCACGCCTTCTGGCCTTTAATAGTCGCTGAAAATTTATTTAAAAAATCCACGCCTTCTGGCCTTTAATAGTCGCTGAAAATTTATTTAAAAAATCCACGCCTTCTGGCCTTTAATAGTCGCTGAAAATTTATTTAAAAAATCCACGCCTTCTGGCCTTTAATAGTCGCTGAAAATTTATTTAAAAAATCCACGCCTTCTGGCCTTTAATAGTCGCTGAAAATTTATTTAAAAAATCCACGCCTTCTGGCCTTTAATAGTCGCTGAAAATTTATTTAAAAAATCCACGCCTTCTGGCCTTTAATAGTCGCTGAAAATTTATTTAAAAAATCTACGCCTTATGGCCTTTAATATTCCTTGGAAAATTGTTTAAAAAATCTACGCCTTATGGCCTTTAACATTCCTTGGAAAATTGTTTAAAAAATCCACGCCTTCTGGCCTTTAATAGTCGCTGAAAATTTATTTAAAAAATCCACGCCTTCTGGCCTTTAATAGTCGCTGAAAATTTATTTAAAAAATCCACGCCTTCTGGCCTTTAATAGTCGCTGAAAATTTATTTAAAAAATCCACGCCTTCTGGCCTTTAATAGTCGCTGAAAATTTATTTAAAAAATCCACGCCTTCTGGCCTTTAATAGTCGCTGAAAATTTATTTAAAAAATCCACGCCTTCTGGCCTTTAATAGTCGCTGAAAATTTATTTAAAAAATCCACGCCTTCTGGCCTTTAATAGTCGCTGAAAATTTATTTAAAAAATCCACGCCTTCTGGCCTTTAATAGTCGCTGAAAATTTATTTAAAAAATCCACGCCTTCTGGCCTTTAATAGTCGCTGAAAATTTATTTAAAAAATCCACGCCTTCTGGCCTTTAATAGTCGCTGAAAATTTATTTAAAAAATCCACGCCTTCTGGCCTTTAATAGTCGCTGAAAATTTATTTAAAAAATCCACGCCTTCTGGCCTTTAATAGTCGCTGAAAATTTATTTAAAAAATCCACGCCTTCTGGCCTTTAATAGTCGCTGAAAATTTATTTAAAAAATCCACGCCTTCTGGCCTTTAATAGTCGCTGAAAATTTATTTAAAAAATCCACGCCTTCTGGCCTTTAATAGTCGCTGAAAATTTATTTAAAAAATCCACGCCTTCTGGCCTTTAATAGTCGCTGAAAATTTGTTTAAAAAATCCACGCCTTATGGCCTTGAAAATTTGTTAAAAAAAATCCATGCCTTATGGCCTTTAATAATTTTTGAAAGTTGCTTAAAAAATCCAAGCCTTTAATAATCCTCGATATTACTGTACCCTCATATTGCTACCATATCCTTTAATGTGTGGCAATGCCCTGGGTATAACAAATTGTTCACAGTCATGAACATAACACACTTATGTTCATATTCGATGATACCAATATCAATTGAAATCAAATGTGTGAAATGAATACAAAAATCACATAGAATAGAAAAAAGTCCTGTTGTCTGCCAACCTGCCCAAACAAATTCGATTTCAATTCTCCAGGTCCTGCAGTTTATTTACACTTGAAGCAACAATTGAATTCCTCTTTAAAAAAAATATTCTATGACTTGTGTATTTATGTGTGAGTGTGAGTATAAGTGTTATGTTGATATACGGAAAACCTACCTTACAAAAAAAGCTTCTAGTCAGAACTGTAACCACCATGGAAGGACGAAAATAAGCGTAACGGAAAAACATGCGCATATCCTTCCCCTTACCATGCTACAAATTTTGGTTTGCTTTCCGATTGCAAAGTGTCATTTGTTTATCCAGCTGACAATGAAAATTCCTTCATTTCTATTTTCCAACAAACAGCTGTGCGAAATCTGAACTCCTGGTTGCTCAGCATACAGCTAGGTTCCCCCATGAGTCATCATAGCCAAAAGGGGCAATGACCACACATGTTTACATAGATAAATCGTGTTCTATGTTAACTAGGAGAAAATCTGGTGTCAAGGATTTTTTTATTTTGGAAAGGGCACTTAAACGGGAGGTGATTCACCAATTCCTATTTTTTTACAGCTATCCACCTGTTGGAACAAATTAAGTCATATACCATTTAAATTAGGTTCTGTTTTCTTTTAAATGACCTCATATGGTAATAAAAATAAATCACTTTAAACAGCTCAATTCTCAGTGGGTCGGCGGAACATGTGGGTGTTGTCCATTAAGGACAACACAGAAGTGACTTAATTTACATTGTTTTTGTTGTAAGTCATATGTTTGTGGATAATCGGGGACATTGATTGATTTAACACATAACTTATTCACGCGACATTTAATCATACATAATTTAAAGGAGGTGTCCATATTAATAATAGGGTGGATTATTTTAAAATTAATTTTTAGGGATCTCGTACACAAACAGGAGGAGATTTTTAAAAATTAATTTTTTAAGCTTCTTAAAATTATTTTTTAAGGGTGGCGTAGGGCATGATAGATACCATGCAACGGCTCTGCTTTGCTTTAACATGGCGAAGCCCAGGCTTATATTGGTCTCTCTTTCATCCCAATTGTGGATACTGACCTCCCCACTGTGTCACCTGGGGTAGCTATTTTTATCACCCGTTGAAATAGTGAGTTGATATGTGCCGCGAGTTCACGCATAAGAACTATAAAAAATGGGTTGAGGCGTCTGGTTAGTTGCCCACACTCGGAAAACCCCTCCTACTATGAAAAAGCAAAGGAAAAGAAAACCAAACCCCCGGATGTACCCAAGAAGTACAAAGCCGATATTATTACCCTACAGGAAATGCGATAAAAGGGGACAGGCGTAAGTAAATCAGACGATTACGCACTGTATTATAGCTGCCATGAAACGAGACATGAATTTGGCTGCGGATTTATGGTTAACAGGATAATAAAAGACCTCGTCTCCAGATTCACTCCAGTAGATGAGCGAATTGCTATAATCCGCATAAAATCGAAGTTCTTCTACATCAGTCTCATTTGCGCCCCTGCTCCGACCGAATACAAAGATGAGCAGACCAAAGCCGTATTTTACGAGCGCCTAGAAACATCATATTATCGCAGCCCTAGCAATGACATTAAAATTCTGCTAGGAGATTTTAATGCAAAAATCGGATGGGAAAATATCTTTGGCTCCACCGTCGGAAAATTCAGCCTTCATGAAGAAACATCCGACAACGGCATGAGGTTGATTGACTTCGCGGCAACAAAAAACATGGTAGTTAGCAGCATCAGATTCAAGCATCTCGATTTACACAAGGCCACCTGGATTTCTCCTGATCAAGCAACGAGAAATAAAATTGATCATGTTGTGATAGACGGAAGGCATTCATCCCGTGTTTTAGACGTCCGATCGATCCGAGGAGCGAATATGGATTCGGACCACTACGTTGTAGCAGCCAAGTTTCGCACTCGTCTTAATGTTGCAGCAAAGGTGCAATTTAACACAAGACCGAAACTCGACGTCGAAAAGCTGCAAACAGAACAGGTAGCAGAGGCCTACTCCGCTCAACTTACCCATCTGCTTGACGAAAGCACTTCTCGTTCCGATAATAATATAGAAGCACAGTGGCAGAGAATTGCCCACTCCCTACAAACTGCACAAAAAAGGAACACTTGGGTACCAAAGACCACTATCAAGAAAGGAGTGTCGTAATGCTACTGATATGAACAACGCAGCGTATAGGTCAACCCTGCGGACAGTAGCAACACGTAATGCGATGGAAACTATCGGGAGAAAAGGGGAGAGGAGAAACGTGTTTATAGAAAAAAGAAGAAATAACAAGAAAAACGTGAGCGTGAGCACATCGTACATGAGTCATGTACAGGAGTCAGAATGAAGTCCAACAATTTTACCAACGGGTAAAACACCAAACCGAAGGCTTTGGTGCAGGCACATCCTCCTGTAGAGATAAAGAAGGATTCCTGGTGACAGATATAGATAGCGTGCTAAGGATCTGGAAGGAGCATATTGAAAAGCTTCTGGTATCAAATAGTGGCGGTGAAGAAGATACCCCAGAACTAATAAGAGATGATGGTATAGAGTGTATACCACCTAGCCAAGATAAGGTCATAAAAGCAATTAATCGGCTCAAGAATAATAAAGCAGTAGGAGCCGATGGGTTACCAGCGGAACAATTCAAGACTGGTGATCAGATGCTGGTCAGGAGCATGCACCAGCTAATTAGTACAATTTGGCTAGAGGAATGCATGCCCCATGATTGGAACCAGTGCACAAAAAACGAGACAAGACAATATGTGCCAACAATAGAGGAATAAGTCTCCTTCTCATCGCATATAAAGTGATATCCAGTGTGCTGTGTGTACGATTGAAGCCAATGGTCAATGACATTATTTGACCATACCAATGCGGCTTCAAAGCTGGCAAATCCATCATTGACCAGATTTTCACTCTGCGCCAAATCCTGGAAAAGACCCACGAAAAACTCATCGACACAAACCACCTATTCGTCGACTATAAAGCCGCATTCGATAGCCCTATCCGTTCAGAGGTCTTTAAGGGAACCCCACCCATTCTCGATTTTAATTTTTCAAGATTTTCAATGGGCTGGTAAATGAATACCAATGCTTGTTAAGGTTTGTACCTTTGTACATATATATTTGAAGATTTAAAAGAGAAGAAAAATAATTTACAAAAAATTTTTGTTATTGTTTTGTTGTTGTTTTTTGTAATTAAAGAAAAGTCCTTATTTTTGATGGCGGGCATGATAACTCCTCACTGGAACATCGGAATCCGAAAATTCCAACGGTGTTAGAAAGAGTTCATGTCTGGCTCTCGTATGAACTTAGATTATTGACTTCGCTCTAAAATTAACAAAATGGTGGACCTTTGAAAAAATATTTTTGGAAAATCGCCGATTTTTTACCAAAAATCAAGTTAAAAAATAAGGAAGATCTTCGCCGATTGGCTTTATCCTAGTTCATACGAGAGCTATACACTCCCAGAGAAAGGTTGCAAAATTTGGAACCGATTGGATTATTATTTTTTCAGTTATCGTGCCCGCCATTTGCAAAAAAATGTTTAGAGAAAAACGCGTTTAAAGTTTGAGAAGCCCTTCAGCCGTCACTTGATGCTGACACAATAAATCGGATATATCTTCAAGAGTTCTTGAGATTTTCACTTGAAATTTTGTAGAGACATTCTTTAATCAGTGTAGATTCGAATTATATCAACAAAAATTTTGACCCCGAGAATGGGGGGGGGTCCCTTAAAGGCATGTCTATGTTCGGCATTCCTGCAAAATTAATACGGCTATGCAGGATAACTTTAAGTGGCACAAGGTCAGCAGTTAAAGTCGGAAAGGCCCTATCGGAACCCATTCAATACCGAACGAGGATTCAAACAAGGTGACAGTTTGTCGTGCGACCTTTTTAACATTCTGCTGGAAAATGTCATATTCAGATTTTCACTCTGAGCCAAACCCTGAAAAAGACCCACGAGAAAAACATCGGCACATACCAACTATTCGTCGACTATAAAGCCGCATTCGATAGCCCTATCCATCCAGAGGTTTTTATAGCCATGTCTACGTTCGGCATTCCTGTAAAATTAATACGGCTATGCAGGATAACTTTAAGTGGCACAAGGTCAGCAGTTAAAGTAGGAAAGGACCTATCGGAGCCTTCAATACCGAACGGTGATTCAGACAAGGTGACAGTTTGTCGTGTGATCTTTTTAACATCCTGCTGGAAAAGGTCATACAAGGGGCAAAGGGGAACAGAAATGGCACTCTGTACACCAAACAGCATATGTTATCGATATAATGGGTGGAACATTGAGATTGGATGTTACCGCCACCTTTGAACAAATTGAGTGGGTCTGGCAGTAAACGGCGAGAAAACCAAGCTGATGGTATCAACGCGCAAGACGTCCAGTAGACTCGGACCAACTGTGGAACTTTAACTTAAAGATTTTATATACCTTGGTACCACCATAAATAAATAATACTAATGAAATCAGTTTTGAAATTCAGGGAAGGATAGTGATGGCCAACAGATGCTACTATGGTCTAAGTAAGCAGTTTAGAAACATGGCCACCTTCCGCCAGACCAAACGCACACTTTACAAGACGCTGATACTACCCGTGCTGTTATATGGATCTGAAGCATGGGTACTTGTGCAAGCAGATGAGGCAGCTCTTGGGATGTTTGAAAGAAAAATTCTCCGAAAGATCTACGGGCCGATCTGCGTCGACGGTGAGACATAGTCAGTCGCGACTACGGTGGCTAGGCAGCGACTACGGTGGCTAGGCCACCGGACAAGCCAGCTAAGTCCGTAAGTATTTCTAAGTCTTCTCACAAAGGCGTGGATTTTTTGGATTAATTTTTTGGGGTTGTCACAAAGGCGTGGATTTTTTGGATTATTTTTTTGGCGTTCTCACAAAGGTGTGGATTTTTTAAATTAATTTTTTGTCGTTCTCACAAAGGCGTGGATTTTTTAAATTAATTTTTTGTCGTTCTCACAAAGGCGTGGATTTTTTAAATTAATTTTTTTGAGTTGTCACAAAGGGGTTTGGGGTTGTCACAAAGGAAGTGTTGTTGTGCCCTAAAAATATTTTTAAAAAATACATGTTGTTATCATACCAACCTATTATACTTAGTATAATTCAAATGACACAATCATTGTATTTGGCTTGCGTGATCACTTATCCTCCTAGTCGGATTTTGGGAATGATTTAATATTCAAAAATGTGTAGTAATTTTACAATGTCTTCATTTTGCTTATCCAGATGTCCAGATGATTTAATACTTTAAGGCCACATATGCAATATTTCAAAACAAAACTGGAGCCTAATACAATTCAAGGTTAGGTCCCGCACTCTTTGTCTAGAGCAGTGGGATAATATAAAATATGGCATTGTTGTTCCAAAATATTAAAAAAAATGAAATTAATTAAAATTCTAGAAAGCCTCCCAATTTGATAATAAAAATATTTCATATTAAAAATATTTTTTCCGGATAAATAATTTTCCTAAATTTCTGACCTTTAATTTTTTATTTTCCTTACACAATTCAAAAAATCCAATGCCAACAATTAAATTAAATAATCATCATCAGGTTCAGACAGCAAATCGTTTAGCCATCCATGCAACCATGTCTATTGCATTTATTTCCAGGAAAAAATTACACAAAAAAACCCAACGAAATTTTACTGAAGGTCTTCGTCTGGCTGTAGCCGCTCTGATGGTGTTTACGATTTTGAAATTTGCAATTTAATTTACATGAAATTAAATCAACTCAAATAATAAAAATATAGACAGACCTAGGCGGAAGGATGCCAACGAACGAACAGACATACAATCATATCCCCCAGAGACATTAATTTCCCTATCAAAAATTAGCCACAAGAACAGCAACAACAACACCGCCACCACCAACAACACTTTTACCACAACAAGTCAAACATCCCAAAATAAAAATCCGAAAATGTTTTATTCTGCAATTTTCACGGCACATGCAAAGTTGGAATGGTACTATGGTGCTGTGTTGCATGCCACCAATCCAAATCATGTTGCAATAGAAAATTGCAAAAGACGTTGATGAGGATGATGATGCCATTTGCTGTTGTGTCGCATGTGTGTGTATGTGGTTTCTTTCTCCTTCCTCGAAATCTGCTACAACATGCACCGCACACTCGACCATGCAACAAACATTCACCTTCAATTCCAAGCCGACACACAAACACACCCAGGAAACCAAGGAAATGTTTTAAAGGGAAAAAATAGACACAGCGCCGCTTCCAACCTGGCCCATCTTGTGGGCGGTCGGTTTTTGTTGTTGGTTGTTGCATTTATAATCGCGTATTACAACATGTATGCAGCACAGAGCATTGCAGGCTATGCAGTCCACACCCACCCTTACATTAATTCAGACATAATTTCGAATTTTTGCTTACCTTTCGTATAGGCAGTCATATACCGGGAGCAGACTCTTACTGTGTGTGTTTCTTGGTATGGCAGACAATGAGGCAGACACCGTACCCGGCTGGCGGATGCAAAGGCGACAAATTGCAATATAAAATGTAGACAAATATGAAATTGGATTTTTGATTGTTCTAGACTAAGTGGGCGGAATAAAAATTAAGGGAAACTTATTTGGGGGTGAGGAAAAAAATCGAACCTTAATTGAAATCACATAAAAATATTTTCAGGACCTCTAAAATATTTTTAAGACCAAAAAATATCTTTAAAAATCCCCTCGCCTAATTCAAGACCTCTAAAATATTTTTAAGACCCAAAGAGAATCTTTAAAAAATACTCGCCTCTAAAAATATTTTTAAAAAATCCATGGCTAATTCAGGACTTCTTAAAATATTTAAAAAAAAGAATTACGCCTAATTCGTGACCTTTAAAAATATTTTTAAAAAATCCAAGCCTAAATACTTACTTACTTAGCTGGCGTGTTACAGAACGCTTGTTCCATAAGCCGAGCTTAAAAAAGATTTCCAAGCGCGTCGGTCTTGTGCGCATATCCTCCAGTTTGAAAGACCACGTTCCAATATGTTGTTTTCTACGTGAACCATCAGTAGGCTCGCTTTTATGTGTCTTTTGAGCTGGGACATTCTCATTCATTCGCACAACATGGCCTAGCACCGTAGTCGCTGCAGCTCAATACGACTGACTATGTCGATGTAAGCGTATAAATTGTAGAGCTCGTGGTTCATTCGATGCCGATATTCACCGTCGACGCAGATCGACCCGTAGATCTTTCGGAAAATTTTTCTTTCAAACACCCCTCAGCTACCAGCTGCGTCATCTGCATGCTTCAGAACCATATAACAGCACGGGTAGTATCTGCGTCTTGTAAAGTGTGACTTTGGTCTTGCGGGAGGTGGCCTTGTTTCTAAACTGCTTACTTAGACCGTAGTAGCATCTGTTGGCCGTCACAATCCTAGGTATAAAAATATTTAACTACCTCGAAGCTGTAGTTCTTCAGTTCCATAGTTGGTTCGAGTCTACTGGACGTCTTGCGCGTTGATACCATCAAATTGGTCTTTTCGCCCTTTACTGCCAGACCCACTTTGGCAGACTCCTTCTCAATTTGTTCAAAGGTAGCTGTACCGCTCGCAATGCTGGACCCATTATATCGATGTCATCGGCGTAGGCGAGTAACATGTGCTGTTTGGTGTACGGAGTGTCATTTTTGTTCTCCTTTGTGACTCGTATGACCTTTTGCAGCAGGATATTAAGAAGGTCAGACGACAAACTGTTACCTTGTCTGAATCCTCGTTCGGTATTAAAGGGCTCCGAGAGGTCCTTTCCGACTTTAACTGCTGACCTTGTGCCCCGTAATGTTATCCTGCATAGCTTCCGTCTATCACAACATGATCAATTTGATTTATCGTTGCTTGATCAGGAGAAATCCAGGAGGCCTTGTGTATATCGAAATGCTTGAACCTGGTGCTGCTAATTACCACGTTTTTTGCTGCCACGAAGTCAAGCAACCTCATGCCGTTGTCGGATGTTTCTTCATTCTTTCTAGACGCTCGTAAAATATGTCTTTAGTCCGTTCATCTTTGTCTTCGGTCGGAGCATGGACGCAAATGCGACTGATGTTGAAGAACTTCGCTTTTATACGGATTATAGCAATTCGCTCATCTACTGGAGTGAATCTGGAGATGAGGGCTTTTATTCCCCTGTTAACCATAAATCCGCAGCCAAGTGCATGTCTCGTTTCATGGCAGCTATAATACAGGGCGTAATCGTCTGATTTACTTACGCCTGTCCCTTTCCATCGCATTTCCTGTAAGGCAATAATATCGGCTTTATACTTCTTGAGTACATCCGCCAAGGCGAAAACTGCGCCTGTTCTGTGCAACGTGCGCACATTCCAAGTGCAGATTCGCAGATTGTGGTCCTTTATACGTTTGCGGTGGTCGTCAACATTAGGTGGGTATGGTTTTCTTTTTCATTGCTTTTTCATAGTAGGAGAGGTTTTCCGAATGTGGGCAACTAACCCGACGCCTCAACCCATTTCTATAGTTCTTATGGGTTAACTCGCGGCACCACGGGGAGGTCAGTGTCCACAATTGAGATGAAAGAGGGACCAAGATAAGCCTGGACTTCGACATGTTAAAGCCAATCAGAGCCGTTGCTTGGTATCTATCATGCCCCTAAAAAATAATTTTAAATAAATCCACTCCTGTTGTAGGTCACCTGAAAATTAATTTTAAAAAACCCAAGCCTGTTCGTGGACCCCTAAAAATTTATTTCCACGGCTCTCCATACTAACCTTTTTCAAATGTTATCAGTTGTAGGCTCTCCCATATCCGTTGCAGTTTATTTACAGACTCTCAACAACAATATTCAAACCAATTTCTTTTTTTTTTCGAATCGTTCCTAAACATGAAATATCATGGAGGAGGTGATAGTAAACCATTTACTGTCTTGCAGAACAGGGAACGATGATAATATCATTATTGTTAGGAGACATGAGGTGGGTGGTTTTGAAATGTGTTTTTTCTCCTCCATAGGGAAATCTGAACATCTATTCCTTTAAGTTTTGCAATGAACAGCAAGTCGCCACAATCCCATTTTCCAAAGCATTAGACAACTGTCGGGATGATTGTCGCCGCATACAAATTCTAACTTCTCCATGCAGTGGCAAAAATCGTTTCTCATTTGCTTTCTATTGGTGGGGGACAATATTTTCTATTACCCTCCACTCCACACACACGTAGATATTCCCACACAAGCACACAGGCAATGAATGGGTGCTCTCAAGAGCACCACCATATTCAAAAACTAAATAACCGAGCAGGGCACCGAAATCACTTGGAACGTAACCAATGTTCAACGAATGGTGCAAAAGCTTTCAACAGAAAATTATGATTTCCTGTTACTAAAATACGATGCGTCACTTTGACTGACGTAATTTAGACAGATGTCAATCGTCGTCCACGACGTTAGGGTCGTTTTACCCGCCGTGTCACCGCCCATTGTGTGATGGCATTCCCGATACAGTATCTTGACATTTCTATAGCTGTGAATGTACAGGTATGTGTAGTCTTTTGACAGACACAAAAGGCGTCTATGGCCCAAAGAATAGAAGTGTAACTTGTCACACTATTCCAATGCACGACGCTGGCTGCTACATCAATTGGGAGGGAAGAATACCAAAGTAGACATCAAACATAGAAGCCATATATAAATGCGTAGAGGTGTTGGCAACACTTGAGACATGACAGTGCTACTCAATGAGGAACATCAATCAGACACACGTGAACTTCTCTAATAGACAAAACCGACCAAATTTCAATGAATGATATTTTTCAAAAAATCCAAGCTTTCAAGCTTTCAAAATCCGTTCCTAAAAATCGACTCCTAAAAATATGCTTTCAAAATCCACTCTCAAAAATCTACTCCTAAAAATATGCTTTCAAAATCCGTTCCTAACAATCGACACATACAAATATTCTTTAAAAAATCCACGCCTGATAATACTGCCCTAAAAATATTCTTTAAAAAATCCACGCCTGATAATACTGCCCTAAAAATATTCTTTAAAAAATCCACGCCTGATAATACTGCCCTAAAAATATTCTTTAAAAAATCCACGCCTGATAAAAAATACTGCCCTAAAAATATTCTTTAAAAAATCCACGCCTGATAATACTGCCCTAAAAATATTCTTTAAAAAATCCACGCCTGATAATACTGCCCTAAAAATATTCTTTAAAAAATCCACGCCTGATAATACTGCCCTAAAAATATTCTTTAAAAAATCCACGCCTGATAATACTGCCCTAAAAATATTCTTTAAAAAATCCACGCCTGATAATACTGCCCTACAAATATTCTTTAAAAAATCCACGCCTGATAATACTGCCCTAAAAATATTCTTTAAAAAATCCACGCCTGATAATACTGCCCTAAAAATATTCTTTAAAAAATCCACGCCTGATAATACTGCCCTAAAAATATTCTTTAAAAAATCCACGCCTGATAATACTGCCCTAAAAATATTCTTTAAAAAATCCACGCCTGATAATACTGCCCTAAAAATATTCTTTAAAAAATCCACGCCTGATAATACTGCCCTAAAAATATTCTTTAAAAAATCCACGTCTGATAATACTGCCCTAAAAATATTCTTTAAAAAATCCACGCCTGATAATACTGCCCTAAAAATATTCTTTAAAAAATCCACGCCTGATAATACTGCCCTAAAAATATTCTTTAAAAAATCCACGCCTGATAATACTGCCCTAAAAATATTCTTTAAAAAATCCACGCCTGATAATACTTCTGTGTGAACAAGGTCCCAGAAATTATATAGAGTGACACACACATGATGCGATAGCTGGGAATAGGTGTAGGCATACTACCGAGCTGTTGCTACTGTCGTCGTCGGTGCCGATGGTGGTAGTGCCAGCTGCCACTGACTGACTGCTGCTGCGCCTCTTTAAATACTTGACTTGACATTTTCAACACCTATTTAGTGATGTGTTCACGCTTAGTTGTTTTCTTTTCAGTGGCTTTGGTGAGATAGATGTGTGTGATGATGACGATGATAATGATGATAGCTTTACTATTATTGTTCTGCAATGGGGTATGGAGGGGGAAAGGTGTCGGTTGTAATGTTCAAATAGTCAAATATTAGTATACAGTTGGTGTAAATTGAGGTTTAGATTTCAAGGGCTTTTTAGGAGACTATTTTCAGGCGTGAATGTTTTAAAGAATAGTTTTAGGAAGCCATTTTCAGGTGTGGATTTTTTAAAGAATATTTTCAGGCGTAGATTGTTAAATAATATTTGGGGAATATATTTTTGGGCATGGATTATTAAAGAATATTTTTGGGTATATATTTTCATGCGTGGATTTTTAAAAATGTTTTTGGGAGTAAATTTCAGGCATGGATTTTTTATTTTTAGGAGTCGATTTTCAGGCGTGGATTTTTTAAACAACATTTTTAGGAGACCATTTACAGGCGTGGCTTTTTTAAACAATATTTTTGAGAGTAGATTTTAAACAATATTTTTGAGAGTAGATTTTTTAAACAATATTTTTGAGAGCAGATTTTCAGGCGTGGATTTTTTAAGCAATATTTTTGAGAGCAGATTTTCAGGCTTCGATTTTTTAAAGAATATTTTTGAGAGCAGATTTTCAGGCGTGGATTTTTTAAACAATATTTTTGAGAGCAGATTTTCAGGCGTGGATTTGTTAAACAATATTTTTGAGAGCAGATTTTCAGGCGTGGATTTTTAAACAATGTTTTTGAGAGTAGATTTTCAGTCGTCGGTTTTTTCTTTTAAAATCTTTAGGCGTGGATTTTTAGTGAATACTTTAAGCAAATTTTTAAAGCGTTTATTTTTTAAAATAGTCGTGAATTTTTTAAACAATATTTTTGAGAGCAGATTTTTAGGCGTAATTTTTTATACCCTTCAAGGTACAGGGTATTATGCCTTTGTGCATATGTTTGTAACAGGTAGACACGTAGACACATGGTTCCTTTTGAGAATATGCATAGAATCACTTTCTAAGTAGATTTATGCATGTCAATCAGTCCATCTGTCCATGTTAAATTGTAAACAAAGTACAGGTCGCATTTATGATCCGATATGGATGAAGTTTGGCATAGGTCACTTACTTGACCAAATAACGAACCCTATTGAAATGGAGAAAAATCGGTTGAGATTTACATATAGCTCCCATGTATATTTTCGTTCGATTTTAGGTAAGTAGTGCACCAAACGCCTTACATATCCTTCGATTTGCACGAAATTTGGTATAGCGGACTGAATTAAGCCTAGAACGTTGTGTGTTAAATTTCGTAAATTCGGTTCAGATTTAGATATATCGGTTCAGATATATATATTTTCGTCCGATTTTAGGTTAATGGTGCACCAAAGTACCTATATATTTTTCGATTTACACGAAATTTGGTATACCGTACTAAATTAAGTCTAGAGTGATGTGTGTTAAGTTTCGTGAAAATCGGTTCAGATTTTGATATAGCTCCCATATGTATTTTCGTCCAATTTTAGGTAAATGGTGCACCAAAGTCCCCATATATCTTTCGATTTTCACGAAATTTGACACAGCATAATGAATTAGGTCTAGAATGATGTGTATTAAGTTTCGTGAAAATCGGTTTAGATTTCGATATAGCTCCCATATATAATTTCATCCGATTTAAGGTAAATGGTGCACCAAAGTACCTATACATCTTCGATTTACACGAAACTTGGCATAGCATACTAAATTAAGTCTAGAGTGAAGTGTGTTAAGTTTCGTGAAAATCGGTTCAGATTTAGATATAGCTTCCATATATATTTTTGTCCGATTTTAGAATATCTTTCGATTTGCAGTGTTAAGTTTCCTAAAGTCGGTTCAGATTTAGATATAGCTTCTATATCTGACCAAATGAAAAATTTAGTATCGGTTGCAGAATGACATGTTTATGGATCCAATTTCATTTTACTGTTCCTTTTTAAGTGGTTATTTATACTCTTTCGAGTCGAGCTTGATGATCTAAGTTTTGCAATGAAAAGGAAAGCCAGGAGAAGAACCTACGTACCCACCATTATGCGACGCGTTTCGCCGTTGGTTAAGCGGCTCAACAGGCATATTGGGCTATGTGGCTTTACAAATGTCGTACGTTGATAACTTGTATTTATTCCGCCCTGATGCGAAACTTGCATATGCGAATTAAATTCAAATTTGTCAAAGTCCTTTAAAAATGCGACGTCTGTTAGGATTCATCTGTTGAATATACCCAAAGTGGTGGAGGGCATCATATAGTCGGCCCCGTCCGACTTTACTACTTTCCTAACTGGTTTAAAGTAGATTTTGAGGAATTGATTTTTTAAAGTAGATTTTGAGGCGTGGCTTTTTTGAAGTAGATTTAAGGCGTGATTTTTAAACAATATTTTTTAAGTAGATTTTTAGGCGTGGCTTTTTAAAAGTGGATTTTTTTAATTACATTTTTAGGGTTGATATTTTGTAACAATATTTTTTAAAGTAGATTTTTGAGCGGGGATTTTTTAAAGTTGATTTATAGGGGAATATTATCAGACGTGGATTTTTTGACGAATCTTTTAGCGGAGTATTTTCAGGCCTGGAATATTTTTGGAGATTATTATCACAGTGTGTACCTTCATTTGACACTTATTGTCCATAACCTCCTATTGCATAATTTTGCCTATTCCCAGTTTATTCCTCCATGGACATATTAGGAGAAAGTTTCACTGGGATGAAACTTTTATGCGGCTTACTATTGGGTGAGAGGATGTTAAGTACTTAGCACAGACGTGTTTACATGCATCTACATATGTATGCACAGTGCACCTGTGTCATCAAAGAGACTCGAACTCTTGGGTCTGTGTGTCCGGAATACGGAAATATTTCGAAGCTGTCACCCAAGCAAACGATGAGGTTACTATTTTGTTTATTTTTTTTTTCGGCACACGTGAGAAGATTTTATTTAAATATTCGAATGTATTCATCGACATACGATGTTGTATGTCAAATATACATTATATATATTTATATTTTTCTTCTTTGTATACACGTTTTTTCATTCATATTTGCTTTTATGCAAGCATATTTGCAAAAGCCGTTCAGTGTGCGGGAATTTTTGTTAGTTTGGGGTTTTTTTTTCGTTGGGCTACTTGTTTTTGTTGGATTTTCATTTTTTTTTTTTTTTGGTATGGAACATTGTACAATTGCGGAACATTATTGTAGTTTTGTGAAAGTACATTCATACACATTTTCTGTATGTCGACAAGTGCTGTAGAAACAACAAAAGTTTCGGCTTCGGTGGGTGTTGTTGTGGTACTCATGACGCCTGCTGCTCTGCACTTGTGCGATTACATTGCTTACAACGTTGTAATCAAAGGGATTTTCTGTATTTTCGAATCGGGTGGCATGTTCCTCTTTTTTCTGAAATCTTTATAAATTTGTACAAAAGTTGGAAATAGTTGAACTTTGTGTAACTTGTAATGTGTTTATGGGGTATTTTCAACGTTGGTTAATTTTGTGGATTTATTGGAACTTGATAAGAAGTGTGGTTGATTGTTCTTTTGTATATATATTTGTAAAACTTATACGATTGCTTGGGAAATGTGGAAAATTTGTTGGCAAAAGTAAATTGTAAATATAAATTGAAAAGTGGTTTGCATTTTCTAAGGATGATGTTGAAGTATTATTCGATGTTATTACAAATCCTTTGCAATTAATCAATGTACTTTTGAGTGGGCCCCTCTGTTTCAAAATACTAATAATATTTGTGCTCCATTTTACGTATTTAAATACATTTTCATCCGAAGTGCCTGTAATTTGATATTCCAGAGTATTGGAGAGTAACAAATCTCTTTCCTGAAAATGTATAATACAGTTTTGTCAGACCCCATATAAAGGCCCCGTCCCATTTTTCGCCATTTTGATGGTTTAAGCCATATGTTCCCATCGAAGTTGGTTCCTGTAGGGTGACATGCATTTAGGCTGAAAGTGATAAAAGGTCCCTCTCCATTTTCGTTTCGTTTTTTTTATTTTAGCTGAATTTTATCCCGTTGTTGCTGTAATTAAGTAATCCGCCTTTTTGGAGGTTGGTAAAATCTATGCACAAAATATATGATTGCCCTTATATCGAACATTTTAGAATATTAGAGGGAAAAATAGTTCAACATATATAATTGTAATTTTCCGACCAAGGTGGCTGTAAATTATGAATTCGAATTTCAGTGGATCTGAGGCTCCGCAAACTTTTTATGCAGAAAAAAATGACCCAGTGTAATTGAGGCTCGCAGATTTTTTTCTATACGAAAAAATGTTTCAGAGCAACTTATACTTTGCAGTTTTTTTTTGTTATAAATAATACCTAAAGCGTACTGAAACTCTCGATACATTTTTCTTATGAAAAAAATAACTCCTGGATACTGAGGCACTTGCCATTTTTTTTTCCTAAATAAAGTCTAAATAGAACTGAGGATCCACAGATTTGTTCTATGTAAAAAATACCTGAGGGGTACTGGACTCTCAATATTTTTTCTACAGAAACAAATGCCTGGCTCTTCATCCCTGAAGAAATATTCCATACCTTACTGGACTCTAAAAAAATGCTCTTGGAGGTCTTCATTATAACTAATACTTCTCAAAGGTCATCTATAGACAGCAGACCTTTCACAAGTCATATTTAGACAGTTAGAATGCTCTTATAAGGCTACTATAGACAATGGACCTCTTAAATGTTTCCTATAGACCGAATACTACCATATCGTTCTACAATATTTTCCCACTCAGAAGACTTTATAAAGAATTACCCAAAGAAAACCAGTAAAGAAAGTAGTAAAGTCGGACTGGGCCGACTATATTATACACTTCATATTCTACATATATATCCTAATAGACGTCACCCTTTCGAAGACACATTAAACATTAACTAACTGACATCCATCCGTACATATATTCTGACACGTATGCTAAGTTTCATTTAATTCGGGCAGATTTAAAGTCGTTTGCGTACAATGGAACAAATGTATGTATATAGATTTGTAGCACACTTGATATACGCTATTCTGTATGCCGCACTGTTCGAAATTTAATCTCAATCAGCACCAGTTCGAAATATATATAAAAGCTATGTCTGCATCTGCACCAATTTCAAAAATACGCAATAACGTCATTCTAGTCTCAATTTGATACTTGTGCAAACTTTCGTGTCATTCGGACAAACATTAGGAGTTTGGTGCACCATTTATCTAAAATCGGATGAAATTATATATGGGGGTCTATATCTAAATGTGAACCGATCTTCATGAAACTTAGCACAAATCATTCTAGACTATATATAGGGTCTTTGGTGCACCATTTACCTTAAATCGGACGAAAATATATATGGGAGCTATATCTAAATCTGAACCGATTTTGCCCAACTTCAATTGGGTTCGTCCTTAGGCCAAATAAAAGAGCTGTGCCAAATTTCATTCAATTCGAATCATAAATGCGACATGTACTTTGTTTAAAATTTAACATGGACAGACAGACGGACGGACATGCATAAATCGACTTAGAAAGTGATTCTATGCATATTCTCAAAAGGAATCATGTGTCTATCCCGTTTCCTTTTGCCTGTTACAAACATATGCACAAAGACATAATACCATATACAACAATGTGGTGAAGGGTATAAAAATATGCAATTTTCTGATATAAGTACTTTCAAGATCCCATTCGAAAGATCCGTTCACATTTCGAGGTTTTCTGAGTTATTTTGTCCCCATTCATGTACATACTATGTAAATTAAATGTACTTTGTCAATTTAGTTTATGACTATGAATGCCAAACATCATCGCGGAAATATATGGTCTAATCCAAATGGTTAAGCTCCATTTCGGGTTAGAAACGCCAAACCGTTTCGCAGATTCGGAACCTGTGATTACAGTTTGGTTATGGCAATCTACTCCGATTGGTAGATAACAACTGGATACCCTTACTATGAATAGTGTAGTCTAGTTTTTCAGAGGGCGGAGGGGCATTTATATGAGGCTATATCCATATATTGACCTATATGTATTGATTTTTAAAGGTAGGAATATTATCCACCAATCCGAACCTAAAGTATAAATTTAGTATGAATTTGGGTGAAAATCGTAGGTAGGTTGGTGCCAATTCACTTCAAAAACATGTTTTAAATTCTGAGAATACCAACATTTTGCTATACTAAATATACTATAAAAATATACGAACGGAATGACAGATTTAATATCCATATTCATTCTCCAGACTATTTCTCAAGCACGTGGAACCAACTATTATATTTCACACAACATATCGCAATTTGAAAAATAATTTATCTGACATTATTTTTCATTAAAAATAGCTCACTTTCCTCATTGCTGAAAGTTGATTTTTTCTTGAATATATGAAACCAACTGTATTAAATTTATATAGTTAATAAAGCTCCGCTTCGGATAATTTTTCAGACTACTCTTTTCGGGAGACTAAACAAAATGTTCCTAATATTCGAGCTCTTCATTTTAACAAATATAATATAGTATATAGTACACAGTATAATATAGATCCAATAGAAATCATATTTCCCAATTGCAGGATTCTAACCCGATCGTTTCACTCAATTATAATTGTTCCAAATTTTAGTACCATTTAAAACTTATTAGTATGTATTTCCAAAACTTCCTATATATCCCAATCCTACACCCGAATTCTAACTTCAAATTTCAAGATTCCAGCTCTATCGGTTCAACCAAAATTCAAATTGTACAAATAAGTACGAATTTTCAAAACTACCCGTATCATACAACCAATAAAAATATTGTTTCCCTATTTCAGGATTCCAAAATTTAAATTGTACCAAATGTAGTACACATTAGTATGCATTTCCAAAACTTCTTACATACCCCAATCCTACATCCCAGCAATGATTTTAACTCCAAATTTCAGGATCCCAGCTCTATCGGCTCACCCAAAACTCAAATTGTACCATACCACAATTCTGCACCCCAACAGTAATTTTATGTCCAAATTTCAGTGTTCCAGCTCTATATATTCACCCAAATCCAAATGGTACTAAATATGGTACCATTTCATAGACATAAATACACATTTCCAAAACTACCTACATATCTCAAACCTACACTCCGACACAAACTTCAGGATTCCAGCTCCATCCGCTTATCCAAATTCAAATGGTACCAAATTTAGTGCATTTTAGTACTTTTCGTATACATGTGTACACGCTGTCAAAACCACCTCTTTATATTTCAGCCTTAAGTCGCATTCCAAATTTCAATTTGAAAAACGTACCAAAATTAGTACATTTCAGTACTTTTCGGATACTTATAGCTCAAATGTCCAAAAACCCCTTTACTGCATCTATTCTAAACAAATGGTGCCTTTCTGTCCGTTGTAGTACGATTTTCCAAAAACCCTGCTTCAGCCGTTTCATCTGGTCGTTGATGAATAGTTAAGTGGGTCGATCACTTTTCTATTTTATTAGTATAGATACATTCTTCCGTCAACAACCGACGATGCAACAAATGCTGCAACCCCAAACTGCTGAAAATATCCTGAGAATTAATTTAATTAAATTTTATCCGTCGCCCTAAGCTCCAAGAGCTCATTTGCCAAATTTCCACCTCTTCAGAAAAGTTTCCAACAATCAGATTTTTTATCTACTAATTTATGAGATGTCACGATTTCCATTTGCTAGTTACACCTTCTTCCGAACTTAATGGGCTACTTAATTTTAAGATTTTGTATTTCCCCCTTGACAAATTGTGGGGTATCATGCACGAAAACTCTCATTGTCGCTATAAAGCATTTCCCCCTTAATCAAAAGCAAAGGGGAAATCTACAACCAACTTGGCTTAACAATTCCTATTCATTGCAATAAGAAACCGTACAATAAATTATAATAAATACACGAATACAAAACCACTTTGAGCTAAATGTTGCCCCTATTCGGGATGGTTTCTTTAATTCATATCATGTCCTGATAATCAATGTGGTAAGTTTACTTGGTATTTTTTTACTTTATAAGTTATGCATATATACACACAATGCTACACGGGAGTATAATTAAGGTTTTTTTTCTATATAGAAGATCCTCCAAAAGACAATCTATAGACAGAAAGTCTTAAACAGGTATTCTATAGAAAAATGATGCTTAAAAGGATCATTTACAGAAAAATTACCGTTTTTTATAAAAAGGATATAATTCGAAAAATTTTAAGAGAAGACCGTTAAGACGTCTTCTATAAAAAGGATACAATTCAAAAAGTTTTCCATTAGCAGAAGTCTTTACAGTGAAGAATCTCCCTAGAGGCCCCATCAGATAGTTATTATAAATATTTAGCTGAAGGGAGCCTCTATAGGCGAGCTGAAGGGAGCCTCTATAGGCGAGCTGAAGGGAGCCTCTATAGGCGAGCTGAAGGGAGCCTCTATAGGCGAGCTGAAGGGAGCCTCTATAGGCGAGCTGAAGGGAGCCTCTATAGGCGAGCTGAAGGGTGCCTCTATAGGCGAGCTGAAGAGAGCCTCTATAGGCGAGCTGAAGGGAGCCTCTATAGGCGAGCTGAAGGGAGCTTCTATAGGCGAGCTGAAGGGAGCCTCTATAGGCGAGCTGAAGGGAGCCTCTATAGGCGAGCTGAAGGGAGGCTCTATAGGCGAGCTGAAGGGAGGCTCTATAGGCGAGCTGAAAGGAGCCTCTATAGGCGAGCTGAAGGGAGCCTCTATAGGCGAACTGAAGGGAGCCTCTATAGGCGAGTTGAAGGAAGCCTCTTTAGGCGAGCTAAAGGGAGTCTCTATATAGACGAGCTGGGGTTTTAATTTCAGAGACCCTTGGGTTCCACAGGAATTTTTTCTATGGAAAAAATAGAAGTAGAAAATAATTCGCGAGACCCTTGGGTTGAGACGAACTTTTTTCTATAGAAAAAAAAAATAGTACCTAACAAATATTCTTAAAAAATGCTCACATGAAACTCAGTTAGCCTTTCAAAAATACAATTTTATAAAAAATATAGTCTCCTATACTATCCTTTAAATATGTCATGCTTATATACAGAACTGACAGTCCTTCAGAACATCTTCTTTAGAAAGCCTCGATTATAGCTCCTTCAGAAAATATTATTTAAAATTAACTATGATACAAAAATCTCTTTAAATCCCAAATCTCACACCTCTGATAATCCTTCAACCCTTTCAAAAATGCACGCTTGGAGCTCGAGCAATCCTTGAGCAAATCTTCCTTTAAAACCCCACGATTGAAGCTCAGATAGGACTGCAGAAAATTTAATTTAAAAAATCCACAGTGGGAGCTTTCATAGTCTTTCCGAAAATATCATTTGGAGCATAGATAGCCCTTTCAAGTTTTATAGATCTGATCAAAAAATATCATTCAAAAACTTTACGCTTATAGCTCATAAAATTGCTCAGGAAATCTTCCTTTAAAAATGCACGCATACGGCTCTGATAGTCCTTCACAAAAACATATTCAAAAGATTTACTCGTACAGTTCTGATAATCCTTTAAAACCTCTACGGATATAGTTATTATAGTCCTCTAGAAGGACCTTTAGAGCTCCATGCGTGGTCTTTTAACCCTACGGTCAATAACCAAAAAAGTATACGTAGATCAATAACCGTGGTACATTTGTACCCATCCAAAGATAGCTCTGTAACTCATTAAAAAATTGGACTATCGTGAGGTTTTTTATTTTAAATTAGTCTATGCGGATCTGGTCTAGATATAGGAACTCTAAATTATATATACATTAAAATAATATATATTTAAATCCATGCTTAAATGATAATCTATCTAAAACAATCATAGTAAATTCGTTATAGCTTTCGAATGGGTTAAGCTTTCTTAGTTATTTTTTTATTGGGATCTTATTTAGGTGTTCCTTAACCCCTCTGCAAATTTTTGTGGCCCTAGACAACATGGGGCCATCAGGGCGACTCGTGGAAGCCAGAAACTACCCTGGTTTTCCTTTGGTATACAGGGACTAAAACAACTATTATTGCCAATTATTCATACTTTATGAGTTTAGAGATTGAGATTGGCGCATTTTTAACACTTTTTAATACTTTAAACGTTATTTAATGATAGTTTATATATCTACGTCAATTTAGGATTGTAATAAATCAGACTAATTCGATTATAGAAAAAGTTTCAGGCCCAATATGAAGAATAATTGGATAATTACGGGCAATAATCATTGTTTTTGTCCCTGTATACCAAGGGAAAACCAGGGTAGTTTCTGACTTCCACGAGTCGCCCTGATGGCCCCATGTTGTCTAGGGCCACAAAAACTTGCAGAGGGGTTGAGGAACACCTGAATAAGACCCCATTAAAAAAATAACTAAAAAAGCTTAACCCATTCGAAAGCTATAACTTATTTACTATGATTGTTTTAGGTAGATTATCATTTAAGCATGGATTTAAATATATATTATTTTTATGTATATTTAATTTTGAGTTCCTACATCTAGACCAGATCCCCATAGACTAATTTAAAACAAAAAAACCTCACGATAGTCCCATTTTTTAATGAGTTACAGATCTATCTTTGGATGGGTACAAATGTACCACGGTTATTGATCTACGTAGGTAATAACTTTAAAAAATTGTAAAAATTATATATATTGAAAATATTTATAATTTTTTTCTTCGATTATGTGTGAAAATACCTCAAGAATGATTCCTCAAAATTTGATCCAAATATCTCCAGTATTAAAAATTTTACAGCATTTTTATTCAAAAAAAGGTACAAATGTACCCGGTTATTGACCGTAGGGTTAAAGAAGATTTTGTTGAAAGACTATGAGAGCTCCGAATATGAATTTTACAGAAGATTTTGTGTGGGACTTTCAGATTTCAATGGAGATTTTTTTTGGGGATATGAGAGCTCCGAATGTGAATTTTAAATAGGATTTTCGTATGGAGTTTCAGAACTATAAGCGTGGACAATTAAAGGAGATTTTCTAGAGGACTATAATGACTATATCCGTAGAGGTTTTAAAGGATTATCAGAGCTGTACGAGTAAATCTTTTAAATATGTTTTTGTGAAGGACTATCAGAGCCGTATGCGTGCATTTTTAAAGGGAGATTTCCTGATCAATTTTAAGAGCTATAAGCGTAAAATTTTTGAATGATATTTTTTGATCAGATCTATAAAACTTGAAGGGCTATCTAAGCTCCAAATGATATTTTCAGAAGGACTATGAGTGCTCCCATTGTGGATTTTTTAAATTAGATTTTCTGCAGCCCTATCTGAGCTTCAATCGTGGGGTTTTAAAGGAAGATTGGCTGAGGGATTGTTCGAGCTCCAAGCGTGCATTTTTGAAAGGGTTGAAGGATTATCAGAGGTGTGAGATTTGGGTTTTAAAGAGATTTTTGTATCATAGTTAATTTTAAATAATATTTTCTGAGGGAGCTATAATCGAGGCTTTCTAAAGAAGATGTTCTGAAGGACTGTCAGTTCTATGTATAAGCATGACTTATTTATAGGATAGTATCGGAGACTATATTTTTTATAAAATAGTATTTTTGAAAGGCTAACTGAGTTTCATGTGAGCATTTTTTAAGAATATTTGTTAGGTACTATTTTTTTTCTATAGAAAAAAGTTCGTCTCAACCCAAGGGTCTCGCGAATTATTTTCTACTTCTATTTTTTCCATAGAAAAAAATTCCTGTGGAACCCAAGGGTCTCTGAAATTAAAACCCCAGCTCGTCTATATAGAGACTCCCTTCAGCTCGTCTATATAGAGACTCCCTTCACATTCGGAGCTCTCATATCCCCAAAAAAATCTCCTTTGAAATCTGAAAGTCCCACACAAAATCTTCTGTAAAATTCATATTCGGAGCTCTCATAGTCTTTCAACAAAATCTCCTTTAAAAGACCACGCATGGAGCTCTAAAGGTCCTTCAGAAAATCTTCTTTAATATGCACATTCGGAGCTCTCATAATAGTTCAAAAAATCTTCTTTAAAAAATCCATTTTTTCTATAGAATTTTTATTATCGCACTCAGATAAAATGAGTTCGTCTTTTTTTCCTATAGAAAAAAAATCGTTCAGCCTGAGTTCATCTGGTTACACCTGATGAACTGTATTTTCAGTAGAAAGAAATTCGCTCAGACATCAGTTTCACGTCAATTCACCAGAGGTTATTTTCTATAAAAAAAATTCGCTCAGACCTCAGTTTACCTGAGATACCAGACTTCAGTTCATCTGAGGTCATATTTTTCTATGTCGCCATTTCTATCTATACAAAAAAACTCGGCTTGACCTCAATTCACATGAGAGCCTTTTTTTATAGAAAAATTAGAACCGATTTTGTAAAGCGTGTGTTTCTTCTTTCTTATAATTCCAAAAATCCCCTTTTTTCCTTTTTATCGACACCGTCATCCCTATAATATACAGAGGTGCAATTGGAGACTGCTTCTTCCTCTACTTGATTATTTTTCTTTGCTGTTATTTTAGTAGGTTCCCCTTTTTGGTAACTACAACAAAAAAATCAAAGAAATCCCTCCATATCACACAACGAAACAACAACAAAACAGTTGCTCCTCTAAATAAATATATGAGTGGAAATGAAACAATGCGAAATAAGAAAAACAACAAAAATGTTGAGCAGGTCCCTCTATTTGATATTTTGGAATAGGCGCCCAGTTTGCCCATGGCAGCAAATTTTTAGGGGGAGCTTTATTTTCATTTCAATTTCAGTAGTCTCTGTTGTTGGAGAATGACATACACACACACGCACAACACAAAAGAGTCGTCCCCTACTAAATAACAACAACAACCAGAAACGATTTCTCACAATCAAACGAACACTCGAATACCCCCATTCGCTTAACTGTACCGTTGTACGAACAGATAATGACATTGTGCCACTCTTTTGTTTACAAAAATAAACAGACAGACTTGGAGCATGCAATCGCTTGCTCACACGGGGGCCAGATGTTGTTCTCTTGTTTTGATTGTTTTTTTTTTTGTGTTTGTGGGGAAAAGAGCTTCACATTGGTGGGACTATTTTTGTGCTCTTTCTCTCTCCTCTTTAACAAGTGTTGTATGTGAGCTCTTTTGTTTATTTTTTTCTCCGATTTGTTTTCTATATTTTCTGATTATGAATAGATGATGCATGTTTGAGTGTGCGGAGAAGGCGGGAGAGGGGAACAATGCATTTTCCATAGGTAAACAAATAAAAGTGAGACATTGCATATAAGGGAATAACTTTACATGCCAGATGTGAATGATATACGAGAGAGGTTAATGGAACTAGGAAAATTATTATATAAATTGTTTCTATAGAAAAATCTTACCTCAGTGAACTAATATCTCATAATATATATGAGAGCTATATCTAAATCTGCAACGATTTTCACGAAGCTTATCGCACATCATTCTACGCTATGCCAAATTTCGTGCAAATCGAAAGATATATATGGACTTCGGTGCATCATTTACATCAAATCGGACGAAGACATATATGGGAGCTATATCTAAATCTGAACTGGTTTTCACGAAACTTTGCACACATCATTCTAGACTCAATTCAGTACGCTATGCCAAATTTCGTGTAAATCGAATGATATATAGGGGTATTGGTGCACCGTTTACGTAAAATCGGACGAAACTGTATATGCGAGCTATATCTAAATCTAAACCGATTTTCATGAAATTTGGCAGACAGCCAAATTTCGTGCAAATCGAAAGATATATAGAGACTTTTATGAGGTCCATTGGATCAAGGCGTGGATTTTTTAAAAATATATTTTTATGAGGTCCATTGGACCAAGGCGTGGATTTATTGAAAATATTTTTTATGAGGTCCATTGGATCAAGGCATGGATTTATTAAAAAATATTTTTTATGAGGTCCATTGGATCAAGGCGTGGATTTATTAAAAAATATTTTTTATGAGGTCCATTGGATCAAGGCGTGGATTTATTACAAATATTTTTTATGAGGTCCATTGGACTAAGGCGTGGATTTATTAAAAAAAATTTGTTTATGGGGTCCATTGGATCAAAGCGTGGATTTATTAAAAAATATTTTTTATGAGGTCCATTGGACCAAGGCGTGGATTTATTAAAAAAAAATTTTTTATGAGGTCCATTGGACCAAGGCGTGGATTTATTAAAAAATATTTTTTATGAGGTCCATTGGATCAAGGCGTGGATTTATTACAAATATTTTTTATGAGGTCCATTGGACTAAGGCGTGGATTTATTAAAAAAATATGTTTATGGGGTCCATTGGATCAAGGCGTGGATTTATTAAAAAATATTTTTTTTTGAGGTCCAATGGAACAAGGCGTGGATTTATTAAAAAAATTTTTTTTTATGAGTTCCATTGGACCAAGGCGTGGATTTATTAAAAAATATTTTTTATGAGGTCCATTGGACCAAGGCGTGGATTTATTAAAAAATATTTCTATTAGCTCCATTGGACCAAGGCGTGGATTTATTAAAAAATATTATTTTATGAGGTCCATTGGACCAAGGCGTGGATTTATTAAAAATATTATTTTATGAGGTCCATTGGACCAAGGCGTGGATTTATTAAAAATATTATTTTATGAGGTCCATTGGACCAAGGCGTGGATTTATTAAAAAATATTTTTTATGAGCTCCTTTGGACCAAGGCGTGGATTTATTTAAAAATATTTCTATGAGCTCCATTAGACCAAGGCGTGGATTTATTAAAAACAATATTTTTATTAGCTCCATTGGACCAAGGCGTGGATTTATTAAAAAAATATATTTATGAGCTCCATTGGACCAAGGCGTGGATTTATTAAAAAAATATATTTATGAGCTCCATTGGACCAAGGCGTGGATTTATTAAAAAAAATATTTTTATGAGCTCCATTGGACCAAGGCGTGGATTTATTAAAAAAAATATTTTTATGAGCTCCATTAGAACAATGCGTGGATTTATTAAAAAATATTTCTATGAGCTCCATTAGACCAAGGCGTGGATTTATTAAAAAATATTTCTATGAGCTCCATTAGACCAAGGCGTGGATTTATTAAAAATATATTTTTTCAATACGACCCTCGTTATAATTTTTTTGGGGTACATTAAAATAATGTTAATATATTTTTTGTTCAATATTGTCTCCTGGAAATGGACTTTTATTACAACACAATCAACATTGCAAGCCACCAAGCAGCTGACAATCTCTGACTTGTCATTTTGTGAAGGGGGAGGTTAACCGGCAAACCAGTCGCTAAGTCCGCCATAGGGAAATGCAGCGCCATAAAGTAAAAAATACAAAAACAAATATTGCCTTTATTGTCAACTGCCTTAATTGGCATTACCGGAAATTGTTATTTAATTTTTAGTTTTTTTTTGTCTTCTTCTTTTTTACCAACTCTTACAAAAAATTAAAAAAAAACCAACGAAAATTTTGAAAATAAAAATCATAATAATTTGTTGTGTTCAACAACAAGAAAATTTGTCGTTTTTCCGCATGACCGGTAGGTAGGTTGGGAGTTAGGAATATATCTGTGTAAGCACGAGGCATACTTGTTCATGACCAGATGACGTTTTTGCACTCGAACGTAACGTTACTTAACGAAATGGAAAATTTCTTATTAAAGATAATATGAAGAAAAAAAATTATTTGATATAACGTTTTACATGCACGCATGCACATACTTACATATAAGTGGTAATAAATGTTAATATTATGAGAGACGACGGGATAATTATGCCAGGCGATAATTATTTATGTGTGAAATGTGAAATAATATATCATTAACAGGTAATATAAATTAAAACAATTATTTATTTTTTTAAAAAGGCCTGAAAAAAATTAAAGAAAAACCTATGAGATTTGGTCGAATTGGTCAGGTGAACAGAGGTCCGGCCGAATTAAAAAAAAAATCTGGCCTCATGCAATCTAAGGCCCTTAGTTGAACTGAGATCTGTGCGAGTTTTTCTATATAAATAAATGACCCTCAGGTCAACTGAGATCGGTGCGATTTTTTTATAGAAAAAATTGGTCCTCAGATGAACTGAGGTTTGTGAGAATTTGTTTTTCAATAAAGAAATCGGCTCTCAGGTAAACATAAGTCTGTGTAAATTTTTTTCTATAGAAACCAGTAAGGAAAGTAGTAAAGATGGACGGGGCCGACTATATGATACCCTTCACCACTTTAGGTATATTCATCAGATGGAATCCTAACAGACGTCGCATTTTTGAGGGACCATTAACATGAAATTAAAAATGTCATTCTGCAACCTATACTAAATTTTGGTCAGATATAGAGTTGCTTCTTGCAATGGGACAATATTATGTAAATAAATTTAAAGTAAAATATAAAAATCTAAATCGATTTCATTGAAACTTGTCACATGTTAGGTTACACTTATTTCAGTATGTTTTTCGCATTCGGCCACATTTTGTGGTCTTCATTTACTTGTAAATCCAAATTTTGCGCAAATCGAAGGATATATTGGGATTTTGGTGCACTATTTACCTAAAATCGGACGAAAATATATATGGGAGCTATATCTAAATCTGAAGCGATTTTCACGAAATATGACACACATCATTCTAGACCTAATTCATTACGCTGTGCCAAATTTCTTTGGTGCACCATTTACATTAAATCGGACGAAATTATATATGGGAGCTATATCTAAATCTGAACCGATTTTCACGAAACTTAGCACACATCGTTCTAGACTTAACTTAGTACGCTGTGCCTAATTTCGTGCAAATCGAGGGATATATAGGGACTTTGGTGCACTATTTACCTAAAATCGGATGAAAATATATAAGGGGGCTATATCTAAATCTGAACCGATTTTCACGAAACTTAGCACACATTGTTCTAAACTCAATTCAGTTCGCTGTGCCTAATTTCGTACTTCAAATCGGACGAAAATATATATGGGAGCTATATCTAAATTTGAACAGATTTTCACGAAACTTAGCACACATTGTTCTGGACTTAATTCAGTCCGTTGTGCCTACTTTCGTGCAAATCGAGGGATATATAGGGACTTTGGTGCACCATTTACCTAAAATCGGACGAAATTATAAATGGGAGCTATATCTAAATTTGAACCGATTTTCACGAAATATTTCACACATCTTTCTAGACTTAATACAGTGTGATATGCCAAATTTCGTGCAAATCGAAGGATATATAGAGACTTTGCTGCACCATTTACATTAAATCGGACGAATATATATATGGGAGCTATATGTAAATCTGAACCGATTTTTTCCCAATTCCAATTTCCTTGGGACAAATAAATGAGCTGTATCAAATTTCATCCAATTTGAATCAAAAATACGACCTGTACATTTTTTACAATTTAACATGGACAGACAGACGGACGGACATACATAAATCGACTTAAAAAGTTATTCTATGCGTATTCTCAAAAGGAACCATGGGTCTATCTCGATTCCTTTTGCTTGTTACAAACATATGAACAAAGACTAATACCCTGTACCACAGTGTGGTGAAGGGTATAGAAATGGGGCCCTCAAGCGAATTGAGGCCTCTGCGAATTTTTTTCTATAGAAAAAAATTGCATCCCAGATTAACTTAGGTCAGTGTGATTTTTTTGTACAGCATATAAAAAGTTTGAGATTTTTTTTTTTGTAAAAAAAATTCTCATCGTGTAAACTGAGATGTCTGTGCAATTTTTTTCTAGAACACATTACGTCGAAGTGTAGAAAACTTAATTTTCCCACCCTATTAAATTTTGCCATAATGTGAAACTTCTATAATTTTTAGCATTTCCTCAAGGGGCTCTAATTTTTTCCACCACACATATTTGGCAAATTTTTATTGTATTGAACTTTTAATTGACTGAAAATTATCAATTATATCGATGTTTACCATTTCCTTTAAAAAATAGGAGAAAAACTAATTTTTTGGGTTGGGTATTCACACATTCATTTTAAGGAACACTTAAATTTGAATGTGGCATTAAAAATTACATTGTTGTGGCAGTAAATGATCTAAGTACTGATAGGTGTTGTTAGTTAGGCATCGGTCTTACGTGTTGTAATAAATTCTATTCAACTGCAATCATGATAATTCTGTACATGAGGAAAATATGTTTTATGACTTTGAACAACCTGCCACATGCCAATGTGTTGGCTAGTTATGGCACCATGCCTCACGTTCACCACAGAACCATTTTCTTTTTCATGAGAAAAAAACTTCGAACAGATCTCATTCCACCTGAGGTAGAAAAATCCGACTTTTTTTCTAGGCTCGTGGATTTTTAAAAGAATATTTTTCCCAGGCCTATATAAGGCGTGGATTTTTAAAAGAAAAAATTTTGCCAGGCATATATAAGGCGAGGATTTTTAAAAGAAAAAATTTTGCCAGGCATATATAAGGCGAGGATTTTTAAAAGAAAAAATTTTGCCAGGCATATATAAGGCGAGGATTTTTAAAAGAAAAAATGTTGCCAGGCATATATAAGGCGAGGATTTTTAAAAGAATGTTTTTCCCAGGCCTATATAAGGCGTGGATTTGTAACAGAATTTATTTTCTATATAAAATAATTCGCAGGCCTCAATCCACTTGAGGTTGTATTTTTTCTTTTTCCCCTCAGTTTCTGATATTTTCTAGACTAGTTTTCCATTTTCTTAATTAGTCGTCTAGTCGTCTGACAGATAGTGGGCACTCTAATACACAAATGCATGAACCAAACAAAAGAGACAATCAAAGACGTCTCAGTTATCTGCATTAAGAGCATTAGCTGGGAGAATGGTCATTCGATGATAAGAAATAAAACCCTGAAATTTATGTTCTCTTTCTCACCCTCTCCAAAAAATTTCTTAGTTTCACTTTGAGTTTTTACGCGATAAGACCGAGCGGGAAAAATAATAACAAAACAAGAAAACGATGTTATTATTTATTTTTATTCTCTCAGTGATAATAATTTATTCGATTGTGAAGCGACACTACAGCCAATGGCAGCGTTTGGGCATTGCAACCGATGACAGTGGGCCCGTGCCGCTGGGTTGCTTGCACCGTGTCATGAAAAAGGAAAAACCTTTGGGTTTGGTATTTTCGGATATCTATAAAAATTATGAGGAGAAAATTGTCGGTATTTATATGCTGTTCAAACCTGCTATATTAGTGAGAGATGCCGCTCTAATACGTCAAATCATGACCACGGATTTTGGGAGTTTTCATGATCGTGGTGTTTATGTGGATGAGAAATATGATCCCCTCTCTTCGCATTTATTCAATTTGAAAGGGCAGACTTGGCGTACATTGAGGGCAAAACTGACTCCCTCCTTTTCATCGGGTAAGCTGAAGGCAATGTTCGAAACAGTCGATGAGGTGGGAGATAAAATGATAAAGCATTTACTGGGGCAAATGGAGGATGGCGGGACAAAGCAGGTGGATGTTAAGGATTTGGCAACAACGTAAGTAAAAATATTCTTTTAAAAATCCACGCCTATCAAGTTGACCCTTGAAAAAATATTCTTTTAAAAATCCACGCCTATCAAGTTGACCCTTGAAAAAATATTCTTTTAAAAATCCACGCCTATCAAGTTGACCCTTGAAAAAATTTTCTTTTAAAAATCCTCGCCTATCAAGTTGACCCTTGAAAAAATATTCTTTTAAAAATCCACGCCTATCAAGTTGACCCTTGAAAAAATATTCTTTTAAAAATCCACGCCTATCAAGTTGACCCTTGAAAAAATATTCTTTTAAAAATCCACGCCTATCAAGTTGACCCTTGAAAAAATATTCTTTTAAAAATCCACGCCAAAGGTGACCCTGGATAAAATTTTGGTTAAAAACTCCACGCCCCTTAAAAATCCACGCCTTTTGTTGGCCTTGAAAAATATTCCTTGATTTTCTTACTTTCTTTATATTTTATAGCTACGCTGTCGATATCATTGGCTCGGTTATTTTTGGCCTGGAACTCGATAGCTTCTCAAATCCCAATAATGAATTCCATCTGATGAGTGATGGTTTGTTTAAGAACCCCAAATCGAATTTCTTACAACAAATACGTCATGTTATGAACTTTATATGTCCACCGTAAGTACGAATATTAGCTCCAAATAATATCGGGAAAATTAATGTCCCTCTTCCCTAGGATAGCACACCTGCTCTGCCGTTTGGGTGTTAATGATCCGATCACCTTCAGTATCAGGGATATTGTTCAACGTACAATAGAATTTCGTGAGAAAAATAATGTGGTCCGTAAAGACCTTCTACAGCTTCTGATTCAACTGCGAAATACTGGGAAGATATCTGACGATACCGATGATTCAGTGTGGCGTTCAGAATCTGCTGCAGAAAATTTGAAATCAATTTCCATCGATGTGATTGCGGCCAATTTACTTCTATTCTATATTGCCGGCTCGGAAACAACATCTGCCACCATAGCTTTCACTCTCTACGAATTGGCCATGTATCCGGAAATATTAGCCAAAGTTCAGTTGGAGATTGATTCCACTTTGGCTAAGCACAATTTGCGGGTTGGTGGACCTTTGAGCTATGATGCCCTGAAGGATATGAAATATTTGGATTTGTGTGTTATGGGTAAGTACGGAACTTATTTTCGATCTAAAAAAAAATATTATCCGGCTGTTTAATTTCAGAAACCATGCGCAAATATCCCGGCCTACCATTTCTGAATCGTGAATGCACCCAAGATTTTCAAATACCTGGCATGGATTTCACCATCAAACGGGGAACGGCCATAATTATACCTCTGTTTGGTCTACATAGAGATCCTGAATATTTCCCTCAACCCATGGACTATATACCAGAGAGATTTGATCGCGATATAATTAATTATAATCCCATGGCTTATATGCCATTTGGGGAGGGTCCCCGGCATTGTATTGGTAACTATCGAACATAATTTTTCTATAAAATTCGAGATTCAAAATTATTTTTCTTTGCAGCTCAACGCATGGGTGTTGTAAATGTCAAGGTGGCCCTGGTCAAATTTTTAGCCAACTTCAGTATTGAGACCATGGAACGTAAGGAGGTGGAATTTAAATTTCATACCACACCGATTTTACTACCCAAAGGAGGTCTACCCATAACAATAAAAAGGAGATGAAAAATTTTTAAAATGGTAAGCGAATTTTTTTCTTTTTTTCAAGGACAATTATAGCGGATTTTTTAAAGCATATTTTTCAAGCACCAAAATAGGCTTGGATTTTTTAAAAAATATTTTTTCAAGTATTCTCAGTAGGCGTGGTTTTTTTAAGGAATATTTCTTAAAGGACTCTCAGTAGGCGTAGATTTTTTAAAGAATATTTGTTAAAGCATTCACACAAGGCGTGGATTTTTTAAAGAATATTTTTTGCAAGCATTCACACAAGGCGTGGATTTTTTAAAGAATACTTTTTCAAGCATTCATACAAGGCGTGGATTTTTTAAAGAATATTTTTTGCAAGCATTCACACAAGGCGTGGATTTTTTTAAACAATATTTTTTCGAGCATCCACACAAGGCGTGGATTTTTTAAAGAATATTTTTGAAGAAGTATGGTCATTCGCAATATCGTGCATTTATTTGTTAATTCAACATTTGTGCATTTTTTAATATACCATTAGCTGCAACATTAATTCCCCTTCCATTGTTCATCATTCTAATGTAATTAATTAATACATCAGCAAGCTATAAAATTTCCAAATTAATTATTCATTAAAACAACCACTAACCGTTTACCCAATAATGCATTGCAATGCATGTTAATGCCTCTCGCATCCATTTGATCCGCTCATATTTCATTCCATAGAAAATGTGTCCTGTTTTCTTGGTTGAGGTTTTATCGTTTAGCCATTCGGAGCTTTTATTCATAGCCCCTTGTTCAGCCGTTCACAATATTGATGTGTGCTGTTACAACAGGTGTTTTCAGCTGGTTAATTTTTAGCAATAAAATTGCAAAGTTGTAGCGATTTTTTGAATTGTATCGAACGGTAGGGTATCATCATCAACGCCATCATCACAGATGTTTGTTTACCTCGCACACACACAGACTAGTTGTTTTGTGGTTTTTTATTTTGTAATGAACCATGTGACCATATGTCTGACTACTCGGACTGCCAGCCAGACTGTCGGTCAACTGTTCCAATGTTGCCTATCTTTACAGACTTTTTGGAATTGTTTTGTGTTCATTGAATTTTCATTCAATGGAGGATTGTTTTTAATTTGTGGGTATCATTTTCAATTTTATACCCTACAGTGGGACAATATATGGCTTAAAAAAGTATTCTTTAAAAATCCACGCCTATTGAATAGATCGATCTCTGAAAAATATTCTTTAAAAATCCTCGCCTATTGGGTAGATCGACATGTGAAAAATATTCTTTAAAAATCCACGCCTCTTGGGTAGATCGACATGTGAAAAATATTCTTTAAAAATCCACGCCTATTTGGTAGATCGACCTCCGAAAAATATTCTTTGAAAATCCCCGCCTTTTGAATAGATCGATCTCTGAAAAATATTCTTTCAAAATCCACGCCTATTGAGTAGATCGATCTCTGAAAAATATAAAAATCCACGCTCATTGAATAGATCGATCTCTGAAAAATATTCTTTAAAAATCCACGCCTATTGAGTAGATCGATCTCTGAAAAATATTCTTTAAAAATCAACGCCTATTGGGAAGATCGACCTCGGAAAAAATTCTTTAAAAATCCACGCCTATTTGTCTTTGTGAGCTCTGGAAAAAATTCTTTAAAAATCCACGCCTATTTGTCTTTGTGAGCTCTGGAAAAAATTCGTTAAAACTCCACGCCTATTTGTCTTTGTGAGCTCTGGAAAAATATTTTAAAAATCCACGCCTATTTGTCTTTGTGAGCTCTGGAAAAAATTCTTTAAAAATCCACGCCTATTTGTCTTTGTGAGCTCTGGAAAAAATTCTTTAAAAATCCACGCCTATTTGTCTTTGTGAGCTCTGGAAAAAATTCTTTAAAAATCCACGCCTATTTGTCTTTGTGAGCTCTGGAAAAAATTCTTTAAAAATCCACGCCTATTTGTCTTTGTGAGCTCTGGAAAAAATTCTTTAAAAATCCACGCCTATTTGTCTTTGTGAGACCTCTGAAAAAATTCTTTAAAAAATCCACACCTTGTTATGTCCCCTAAAAATCCACCTCTGAAAAAATTCTTTAAAAATCCATGCCTATTGAGTAGACCGATCTCTGAAAAATATTCTTTAAAAACTCATGCCTATTTGTCTTTGTGAGCTCTGGAAAAATATTCTTTAAAAATCCACGCCTATTGGGCAGATCGACCTCTGAAAAATATTCTTTAAAAATCCACGCCTATTGGGCAGATCGACCTCTGAAAAATATTCTTTAAAAATCCACGCCTATTGAATAGATCGATCTCTGAAAAATATTCTTTAAAAATCCACGCTTATTTGTCTTTGTGAGCCCTGGAAAAAATTCTTTAAAAATCCACGCCTATTGAGTAGATCGATCTCTGAAAAATATTCTTTAAAAATCCACACATCTTGGGCAGCTGGTCCTCTGAAAAATATTATTACAAAACCCAGCCTCCAAAAACTATTTTTTAAAAAGCATGCCTATGGAAGCAGCGTAGCTCAGATTCGACTTCACCGATCATTTTTTATATGGTTAGTATTTATTTGCTTTTCTTCTTCTTCATATTTGTTTTTTGTTTTGGTGTTTATTACATTTTAATTGTATACATATTATGATTATTATTTGTTAGTCATTTGATCATCATTTGTTTTGAGGTGTTTACGTATTCGATTACGTTGTAGTTGTTGTTATTTGTAGCATTTGTAACCGTTTTATTCGTAATTGTGTAATATTACGTCAAAGTTGTTTTTATTTGTTTTGTGTTTCTTTTCAAAATCCAGTCGTAAAAATCTGAAGTTGGCAAAGTGAAGTGTTGAAATCTACGATTGTTGATCTGTCGATGAATTCCTAATTTTGAAAACAAAAACTGGAAGATGTGTGGATGCCATGAATGCTAAGCGGTGCATATTAAGGATGAGAATGTGTGAAGAAAATGAATGCCTAAATGCATTGGGCGATGCTTTGTTAAGCTAATCATGTCTAATACATTTGGTAGCATTCATTTATCGTCACCAAATTAGGTTAACCTGGTTCACATTTAATATATTATAATAACAAAGGTTATTTATTATTTATCTCATTTGAGTCTCGTAATGTATTCAATATTTATTTTTTGAATAAATATTAAAATCAACGCCTATTTTGCTGCTCGAAAAAACCATATTTTAAAAAATCCAAGCCGTGGATGGCCCTTGAAAAATATTTTTTAAAAACTCTTTACAAAATCCACGCCTTGGATGGCCCTTGAAAAACTATTCTTTACAAAATCCACGCCTTGGATGGCCCTTGAAAAACTATTCTTTACAAAATCGACGCCTTGGATGGCCCTTGAAAAACTATTCTTTACAAAATCCACGCCTTGGATGGCCCTTGAAAAACTATTCTTTACAAAATCCACGCCTATCCACGCCTTGGATGGCCCTTGAAAAACTATTCTTTACAAAATCCACGCCTATCCACGCCTTGGATGGCCCTTGAAAAACTATTCTTTACAAAATCCACGCCTTGGATGGCCCTTGAAAAACTATTCTTTACAAAATCCACGCCTTGGATGGCCCTTGAAAAACTATTCTTTAATAAATCCACGCCTTGGATGGCCCTTGAAAAACTATTCTTTACAAAATCCACGCCTTGGATGGCCCTTGAAAAACTATTCTTTACAAAATCCACGCCTTGGATGGCCCTTGAAAAACTATTCTTTACAAAATCCACGCCTTGGATGGCCCTTGAAAAACTATTCTTTACAAAATCCACGCCTTGGATGGCCCTTGAAAAACTATTCTTTACAAAATCCACGCCTTGGATGGCCCTTGAAAAACTATTCTTTACAAAATCCACGCCTATCCACGCCTTGGATGGCCCTTGAAAAACTATTCTTTACAAAATCCACTATTCTTTACAAAATCCACGCCTTGGATGGGCCTTGAAAAACTATTCTTTAAAAAATCCACGCCTTAAGTGGACCTTGAAAAACTATTCTTTAAAAAATCCACGCCTATCCACGCCTTGGATGGCCCTTGAAAAACTATTCTTTACAAAATCCACGCCTTGGATGGCCCTTGAAAAACTATTCTTTACAAAATCCACGCCTTGGATGGCCCTTGAAAAACTATTCTTTACAAAATCCACGCCTATCCACGCCTTGGATGGCCCTTGAAAAACTATTCTTTACAAAATCCACGCCTATCCACGCCTTGGATGGCCCTTGAAAAACTATTCTTTACAAAATCCACGCCTATCCACGCCTTGGATGGCCCTTGAAAAACTATTCTTTACAAAATCCACGCCTATCCACGCCTTGGATGGCCCTTGAAAAACTATTCTTTACAAAATCCACGCCTATCCACGCCTTGGATGGCCCTTGAAAAACTATTCTTTACAAAATCCACGCCTATCCACGCCTTGGATGGCCCTTGAAAAACTATTCTTTACAAAATCCACGCCTATCCACGCCTTGGATGGCCCTTAAAAAACTATTCTTTACAAAATCCACGCCTATCCACGCCTTGGATAGCCCTTGAAAAACTATTCTTTACAAAATCCACGCCTTGGATGGCCCTTGAAAAACTATTCTTTACAAAATCCACGCCTATCCACGCCTTGGATGGCCCTTGAAAAACTATTCTTTACAAAATCCACGCCTAAAGTGGACCTTGAAAAACATTCTTTAAAAAATCCACGACTTTGATAATCCTTGAAAAACATTCTTTAAAAAATCCACGCCCTTGAAAAACATTCTATAAAAAATCCACGCCCTTGAAAAACATTCTATAAAAAATCCACGCCTTGTATGGACCTTGAAAAAAACATTCTTTAAAAAATCCACGCCTTGTATGGACCTTGAAAAAAACATTCTTTAAAAAATCCACGCCTTGTATGGACCTTGAAAAAACATTCTTTAAAAAATCCACGCCTAAAATGGGCACGTCTGCATATTGAAAAAACGTTATTTAAAAAATCCACGCCTAAAGTGGACCTTGTAAAACATTCTTTAAAAAATCCACGCCTAAAGTGGACCTTGTAAAACATTCTTTAAAAATACACGTCTGCATATTGAAAAAACATTCTTTAAAAATACACGTCTGCATATTTAAAAAACATTCTTTAAAAAATCCACGCCTTGTATGGACCTTGAAAAAACATTCTTTAAAAAATCCACGCCTAAAGTGGACCTTGAAGAAGCATTCTTTAAAAAATCCACGCCTAAAGTGGACCTTGAAAAAGCATTCTTTAAAAAATCCACTCCTAAAGTGGACCTTGAAAAAGCATTCTTTAAAAAATACACGCCTAACGTGGACCTTGAAAAAGCATTCTTTCAAAAATCCACGCCTAAAGTGGACCATGAAAAAGCATTCTTTCAAAAATCCACGCCTAAAGTGGACCTTGAAAAAAAAATTCTTTAAAAAAACCACGCCTTGTATGGACCTTAAAAAAACATTCTTTAAAAATTCCATGCCTTGTATGGACCTTGAAAAATAATCTATAAAAACTCCACGACTTGTATGGACCTTGAAACATATTCTTTAAAAACTCCACGCCTTGTATGGACCTTGAAAAAACATTCTTTAAAAAATCCACGCCTAAAGTGGGCACGTCTGCATATTGAAAAAACGTTATTTAAAAAATCCACGCCTAAAGTGGACCTTGTAAAACATTCTTTAAAAAATCCACGCCTAAAGTGGACCTTGTAAAACATTCTTTAAAAAATCCACGCCTAAAGTGGACCTTGTAAAACATTCTTTAAAAATACACGTCTGCATATTTAAAAAACATTCTTTAAAAAATCCACGCCTTGTATGGACCTTGAAAAAACATTCTTTAAAAAATCCACGCCTAAAGTGGACCTTGAAGAAGCATTCTTTAAAAAATCCACGCCTAAAGTGGACCTTGAAAAAGCATTCTTTAAAAAATCCACTCCTAAAGTGGACCTTGAAAAAGCATTCTTTAAAAAATACACGCCTAACGTGGACCTTGAAAAAGCATTCTTTCAAAAATCCACGCCTAAAGTGGACCATGAAAAAGCATTCTTTCAAAAATCCACGCCTAAAGTGGACCTTGAAAAAAAAATTCTTTAAAAAAACCACGCCTTGTATGGACCTTAAAAAAACATTCTTTAAAAAATCCACGCCTTGTATGGACCTTGAAAAAACATTCTTTAAAAAATCCACGCCTTGTATGGACCTTGAAAAAACATTCTTTAAAAAATCCACGCCTTGTATGGACCTTGAAAAAACATTCTTTAAAAAATCCACGCCTAAAGTGGGCACGTCTGCATATTGAAAAAACGTTATTTAAAAAATCCACGCCTAAAGTGGACCTTGTAAAACATTCTTTAAAAAATCCACGCCTAAAGTGGACCTTGTAAAACATTCTTTAAAAAATCCACGCCTAAAGTGGACCTTGTAAAACATTCTTTAAAAATACACGTCTGCATATTGAAAAAACATTCTTTAAAAAATCCACGCCTTGTATGGACCTTGAAAAAACATTCTTTAAAAAATCCACGCCTAAAGTGGACCTTGTACAAGCATTCTTTAAAAAATCCACGCCTAAAGTGGACCTTGAAAAAGCATTTTTTAAAAAATCCACTCCTAAAGTGGACCTTGAAAAAGCATTCTTTAAAAAATACACGCCTAACGTGGACCTTGAAAAAGCATTCTTTAAAAAATCCACGCCTAACGTGGACCTTGAAAAAGCATTCTTTAAAAAATCCACGCCTAAAGTGGACCTTGAAAAAACATTCTTTAAAAAAACCACGCCTTGTATGGACCTTAAAAAAACATTCTTTAAAAAATCCACGCCTAACGTCGACCTTGATGAAGTATTCTTTAAAAAATCCACGCCTAACGTCGACCTTTATGAAGTATTCTTTAAAAAATCCACGCCTAACGTCGACCTTTATGAAGTATTCTTTAAAAAATCCACGCCTAACGTCGACCTTGATGAAGTATTCTTTAAAAAATCCACGCCTAACGTCGACCTTGATGAAGTATTCTTTAAAAAATCCACGCCTAACGTCGGCCTTGATGAAGTATTCTTTAAAAAATCCACGCCTAACGACGACGTTTATGAAGTATTCTTTAAAAAATCCACGCCTAACGTCGACCTTGATGAAGTATTCTTTAAAAAATCCACGCCTAACGTCGACCTTTATGAAGTATTCTTTAAAAAATCCACGCCTAACGTCGACCTTGATGAAGTATTCTTTAAAAAATCCACGCCTAACGTCGACCTTGATGAAGTATTCTTTAAAAAATCCACGCCTAACGTGGACCTTGAAAAAGCATTCTTTAAAATATCCACGCCTTTAGTGGACCTCGAAAACCATTCTTTAAAAAATCCACGCCTAAAGTGGACCTTGAAAAAGCATTCTTTAAAAAATCCACGCCTAACGTGGACCTTGAAAAAGCATTCTTTAAAAAATCCACGCCTTTAGTGGACCTCGAAAACCATTCTTTAAAAAATCCACGCCTTGTATGGACCTTGAAAAACACTCTTTGAAAAATACACGCCTAAAGTGGACCTTGAAAAAACATTCTTTAAAAAATCCACGCCTAAAGTGGACCTTGAAAAAATATTTTTTAAAAAATTCACACCTAAAGTGGACCTTGAAAAAACATTCTTTAAATAATCCACGCCCACTCACATTTCGAAACAAAATGTGAAATTGAAGCTATTCCGTAACAGTTTAAAACTTGTTGGGCCGATATATTTTAAACGTTTATTTAAAATTAAAAAATATTTCATAGCTTAAAAAATATATTTTTTTTCTAATTTATCTTTAATTTTTTTTCCAGGTAGTTGAGAATTGAATATGCTCCGACTTCCCGTGATTTTGACAACGAGCTATAAATAAGTTGGAAATATGGCAGGGCAGGTCCGCCTATAACAATAATTATATCTTTTGGAGTTATCCTGTTTTCTCAATCATCAACATTTCACAAGGAATGGATCGCACGACAATACAGAACAAATAAATCGGATTAGTTGTTAAGAAAATTATTTATAAAAATTAAAATTTGATATATTTTACAAAAAATATTTAATAAAAATTAAAAAAATACCAAAAATATTGTTTGTTTTTATTTACGGTTACAAAAAAATATGGTAAGTATCATGCCCCCATTCCCCTGAATCCACGCCTATCCACGCCTTGGAAGGCCCTCGAAAAACTATTCTTTACAAAATCCACGCCTATCCACGCCTTGGATGGCCCTTGAAAAACTATTCTTTACAAAATCCACGCCTATCCACGCCTTGGATGGCCCTTGAAAAACTATTCTTTACAAAATCCACGCCTATCCACTCCTTGGATGGCCCTTGAAAAACTATTCTTTACAAAATTTACGCCTATCCACGCCCTGGATGGCCCTTGAAAAACTATTCTTTACAAAATCCACGCCTATCCACTCCTTGGATGTCCCTTGAAAAACTATTCTTTACAAAATTTACGCCTATCCACGCCCTGGATGGCCCTTGAAAAACTGTTCTTTACAAAATTTACGCCTATCCACGCCCTGGATGGCCCTTGAAAAACTATTCTTTACAAAATCCACGCCTATCCACTCCTTGGATGTCCCTTGAAAAACTATTCTTTACAAAATTTACGCCTATCCACGCCCTGGATGGCCCTTGAAAAACTATTCTTTACAAAATCCACGCCTATCCACGCATTGGATGGCCCTTGAAAAAATCCACGCCTGTGGTAGGCCTTGAAAAACTATTCTTTAAAAAATCCACGCCTGTGGTAGGCCTTGAAAAACTATTCTTTAAAAAATCCACGCCTGTGGTAGGCCTTGAAAAACTATTCTTTAAAAAATCCACGCCTGTGGTAGGCCTTGAAAAACTATTCTTTAAAAAATCCACGCCTGTGGTAGGCCTTGAAAAACTATTCTTTAAAAAATCCACGCCTTAAGTGGACCTTGAAAAACTATTCTTTAAAAAATCCACGCCTTAAGTGGACCTTGAAAAACTATTCTTTAAAAAATCCAAGCCTGTGGTAGGCCTTGAAAAAATATTCTTTAAAAAATCCACGCCTAAAGTGGACCTTGAAAAAACATTCTTTAAAAATACACGTCTGCATATTGAAAAAACATTCTTTAAAAAATCCACGCCTTGTATGGACCTTGAAAAAACATTCTTTAAAAAATCCACGCCTTGTATGGACCTTGAAAAAAACATTCTTTAAAAAATCCACGCCTTGTATGGACCTTGAAAAAACATTCTTTAAAAAATCCACGCCTAAAATGGGCACGTCTGCATATTGAAAAAACGTTATTTAAAAAATCCACGCCTAAAGTGGACCTTGTAAAACATTCTTTAAAAAATCCACGCCTTGTATGGACCTTGAAAAAACATTCTTTAAAAAATCCACGCCTAAAGTGGACCTTGAAGAAGCATTCTTGAAAAAATCCACGCCTAAAGTGGACCTTGAAAAAGCATTCTTTAAAAAATCCACTCCTAAAGTGGACCTTGAAAAAGCATTCTTTAAAAAATACACGCCTAACGTGGACCTTGAAAAAGCATTCTTTCAAAAATCCACGCCTAAAGTGGACCATGAAAAAGCATTCTTTCAAAAATCCACGCCTAAAGTGGACCTTGAAAAAAAATTCTTTAAAAAAACCACGCCTTGTATGGACCTTAAAAAAACATTCTTTAAAAAATCCACGCCTTGTATGGACCTTGAAAAAACATTCTTTAAAAAATCCACGCCTAAAGTGGGCACGTCTGCATATTGAAAAAACGTTATTTAAAAAATCCACGCCTAAAGTGGACCTTGTAAAACATTCTTTAAAAAATCCACGCCTAAAGTGGACCTTGTAAAACATTCTTTAAAAAATCCACGCCTAAAGTGGACCTTGTAAAACATTCTTTAAAAATACACGTCTGCATATTGAAAAAACATTCTTTAAAAAATCCACGCCTTGTATGGACCTTGAAAAAACATTCTTTAAAAAATCCACGCCTAAAGTGGACCTTGTACAAGCATTCTTTAAAAAATCCACGCCTAAAGTGGACCTTGAAAAAGCATTTTTTAAAAAATCCACTCCTAAAGTGGACCTTGAAAAAGCATTCTTTAAAAAATACACGCCTAACGTGGACCTTGAAAAAGCATTCTTTAAAAAATCCACGCCTAACGTGGACCTTGAAAAAGCATTCTTTAAAAAATCCACGCCTAAAGTGGACCTTGAAAAAACATTCTTTAAAAAAACCACGCCTTGTATGGACCTTAAAAAAACATTCTTTAAAAAATCCACGCCTAACGTCGACCTTGATGAAGTATTCTTTAAAAAATCCACGCCTAACGTCGACCTTTATGAAGTATTCTTTAAAAAATCCACGCCTAACGTCGACCTTTATGAAGTATTCTTTAAAAAATCCACGCCTAACGTCGACCTTGATGAAGTATTCTTTAAAAAATCCACGCCTAACGTCGACCTTTATGAAGTATTCTTTAAAAAATCCACGCCTAACGTCGACCTTTATGAAGTATTCTTTAAAAAATCCACGCCTAACGTCGACCTTGATGAAGTATTCTTTAAAAAATCCACGCCTAACGTCGGCCTTGATGAAGTATTCTTTAAAAAATCCACGCCTAACGACGACGTTTATGAAGTATTCTTTAAAAAATCCACGCCTAACGTCGACCTTGATGAAGTATTCTTTAAAAAATCCACGCCTAACGTCGACCTTTATGAAGTATTCTTTAAAAAATCCACGCCTAACGTCGACCTTGATGAAGTATTCTTTAAAAAATCCACGCCTAACGTCGACCTTGATGAAGTATTCTTTAAAAAATCCACGCCTAACGTGGACCTTGAAAAAGCATTCTTTAAAATATCCACGCCTTTAGTGGACCTCGAAAACCATTCTTTAAAAAATCCACGCCTAAAGTGGACCTTGAAAAAGCATTCTTTAAAAAATCCACGCCTAACGTGGACCTTGAAAAAGCATTCTTTAAAAAATCCACGCCTTTAGTGGACCTCGAAAACCATTCTTTAAAAAATCCACGCCTTGTATGGACCTTGAAAAACACTCTTTGAAAAATACACGCCTAAAGTGGACCTTGAAAAAACATTCTTTAAAAAATCCACGCCTAAAGTGGACCTTGAAAAAATATTTTTTAAAAAATTCACACCTAAAGTGGACCTTGAAAAAACATTCTTTAAATAATCCACGCCCACTCACATTTCGAAACAAAATGTGAAATTGAAGCTATTCCGTAACAGTTTAAAACTTGTTGGGCCGATATATTTTAAACGTTTATTTAAAATTAAAAAATATTTCATAGCTTAAAAAATATATTTTTTTTCTAATTTATCTTTAATTTTTTTTCCAGGTAGTTGAGAATTGAATATGCTCCGACTTCCCGTGATTTTGACAACGAGCTATAAATAAGTTGGAAATATGGCAGGGCAGGTCCGCCTATAACAATAATTATATCTTTTGGAGTTATCCTGTTTTCTCAATCATCAACATTTCACAAGGAATGGATCGCACGACAATACAGAACAAATAAATCGGATTAGTTGTTAAGAAAATTATTTATAAAAATTAAAATTTGATATATTTTACAAAAAATATTTAATAAAAATTAAAAAAATACCAAAAATATTGTTTGTTTTTATTTACGGTTACAAAAAAATATGGTAAGTATCATGCCCCCATTCCCCTGAGCATGCGACCTATTTTATGTGATGACGTCACAATTTTTCTTTTACCTGAGTTGATGTACTTTCTGGCAAATTTCACAAAAATACCAGGCGCCCAGAATTAAATAGAAAGTAGCCCGCCAAGAAAAAATATAAAAAACAAAATTTGCAGCATACTTTTAGGCGCACGAATTTTTTGCGGTTAGGGTACTACAGATCGAAAGTTGTCTTATTTTTGGCGCGTTTAGGGTACTATAGATCGAAATATGTCCATATTTTTTTTGGCGGGCAACTTGCTATTTTATTCTGGGCGCCTGGTATTTTTCAGAAATTTGCTCAAAAATGCACCAATTTTTTTGGGAATTTTTTAAAGAAGGCATGGGGAATCAGGATAGACATGTGACGTTACTGTTTTACAATTAACTAATATTGCGAACCCCCACAAACAGTTTTATTTTACTTCCATATGAATATATAAAAAACATTTTTAGTTTTTTGTTTTTAAAACTCTTTATTTAATTTATTTCGAAAAATAATCAATACATAAAGAAAAAAATTAACTACATACACTACTTAATAGTAGCACTTAAAAAAATAGTAGTGGCCAGGAAAAAAATTATGAATGAAGTCGGGCTTAAAGTTTGGTGTGTGTATTTTCCTTCGTAAATTGCCCAAACATACCAGGCATCCAGAACAGGTAGTTAGAAAAGTCAATAAATTGACTAAATGCGGGCTTTTAACTCCGTGACCATATCAGGAAATAGATTTCTGCGGAGATGTCTCCCACTCATGTTTCTTGTTGTTCGGGTCAGTAGTCGTCATAATGAATTGTTTATAAAAAATAAAGGACATTTTTTTTCAAGGGTCAATATAGGCGTGGATTTTTTAAAGAATATTTTTTTCTAGGGTCAATATAGGCGTGGATTTTTTAAAGAATATTTTTTTCAAGGGTCAATATAGGCGTCGATTTTTTAAAGAAAAAATTTTAAGGGTCAATATAGGCGTGGATTTTTTAAAGAATATTTTTTTCTAGGGTCAATATAGGCGTGGATTTTTTAAACGAATATTTTTTTCTATGGTCAATATAGGCGTGGATTTTTTAAAGAATATTTTTCAAGGGTCAACATAGGCGTGGATTTTTTTGAAGAGTAATTTTTTCAAGGGTCAACATAGGCGTGGATTTTTTTTTTGAAGAATAATTTTTTCAAGGGTCTACATAGTCGTGGATTTTTTTTTGAAGAATATTTTTTTCAAGGGTCAACATAGGCGTGGATTTTTTTGAAGAATATTTTTTTTTTAATTTCCTCTAAACATTCGTGCAAAATTTATAAAAATCGGTTAAGTATTCGTTGAGTTATTTGCATTCAAATTCAACTATTACCCGAAATATACCTACTGTTCCGTGCTGAACGCCTATTACCTGAAAATGAAAAACCACACAAAAACCGGTCTTCCAAAAAATGCAAAGAATTTTTTTTGTTTCAAGAAGCCATCCATCAAAAACTCGATTTTTGTGTGGTTTTTCATTTTCAGGTAATAGGCGCTCAGCACCGAACAGTAGGTATATTTCGGAACTTGGTTGAATTCAAATGCAAATAACTCAGCAACTACTCAGCCGATTTTCATAAAATTTGAACCAATGGATAGAGGGAAGTCTTAAGTTTTTTCACGCCTTCTATTAGTCCCTGAAAAGATATCCTTTAAAAAATCCACGCCTTGTATTAGTCCCTGAAAAGATATCTTTAAAAAATCCACGCGTTGTATTAGTTCTTGAAAAGATATCCTTTAAAAAATCCACGCCTTGTATTAGTTCTTGAAAAGATATCCTTTAAAAAATCCACGCTTGGGTCTGGAAAAAATATATTTAAAAAAATCGTCGCCCATAGTTGGCCTGGAAAAAATATATTTAAACAAATCATCGCCCATAGTTGTTCTGGAAAAAATGTGGGTCTGGAAAAAATATATTTAAAAAAAATTCACGCCTATAGTGGGCCTAGAAAAAAAATTTAAAAAAAATCCACGCCCAAAATTGGCCTGGAAAAAATGTGGGTCTGGAAAAAATATATTTTAAAAAATCCACGCCCATAGTGACCTGGAAAAATATATTTATAAAAATCCACGCCCATAGTTGACCTGGAAAAAATGTTTGTCTGGAAAAAATATATTTAAAAAAATCAACTCCTAAATATATTTAAAAAATTCACGCCTATAGTTGGCCTGGAAAAAATGTAAATCTGGAAAAATAGATTTAAAAAAATCTACGGCCATAGAAATATATTTTACAAAACCCACACCTATAGTTGGCCTGGAAAAAATGTGGGTCTGGAAAAAATATATTTTACAAAATCCACGCCTATAGTTGGCCTGGAAAAATGTGGGTCTGGAAAAATATATTTATAAAAATCCACGCCCATAGTTGACCTGGAAAAATGTAAATCTGGAAAAATAGATTTAAAAAAATCTACGGCCATAGATGGCCTGGAAAAAATATATTTTACAAAACCCACACCTATAGTTGGCCTGGAAAAAATGTGGGTCTGGAAAAAATATATTTTAAAAAAATCCACGCCCATAGTTGACCTGGAAAAATGTGGGTCTGGAAAAATATATTTATAAAAATCCACGCCCATAGTTGACCTGGAAAAAATGTAAATCTGGAAAAATAGATTTAAAAAAATCTACGGCCATAGAAATATATTTTACAAAACCCACACCTATAGTTGACCTGGAAAAAATGTGGGTCTGGAAAAAATATATTTAAAAATCCACGCCTATAGTGGCCCTAGAAAAAATATATTTAAAAAAATATACGCCCATAGTTGACCTGGAAAAATGTGGGTCTGGAAAAAAAATATATTTATAAAAATGCACGCTCATAGTTGACCTGGAAAAAATATATTTTACAAAACCCACACCTATAGTTGGCCTGGAAAAAATGTGGGTCTGGAAAAAATATATTTTACAAAATCCACGCCTATAGTTGGCCTGGAAAAAATGTGGGTCTGGAAGAAATATATTTAAAAATATATAGTTGGCCTGGAAAAAAATGTGGGTCTGAAAGAAATATATTTTGCAAAATCCACGCCACTATAGGCGTGGATTTAAAATATATTTTACAAAATCTACGTCTACAGTAGGCCTTTAAAATATATTTTACAAAATCCACGTCTGCAGTAGGCCTTTAATATATATTTTGCAAAATCCACGCGTATAGTGGACCTTACAAAGGGCACGCCTATAGTTGGCCTGAAAAAATATATTTTAAAAAATCAACGCCCATAGTGGGGCTTGAAAAAAAAAATTGTACAAAATCCAGACCTGTAGTCGGCCTAGAACAAATATATTTTAAACCAGTGAGCGGAGTAGTATAGTCGGACGGGGCCGACCATATGATACCCTACACAACTTCCACGAAACTATAACTTTTGTGGTTCTATATTTTGAGATCGGGCAATATTTCGCGATATTTGCACCCTCTTATCCGACTAGAGGTCAACAAATATGATTAATATTCAGTACAGCCCTTTTAATCACTTGTTCAGATTTCTTTCACCGTGGGTTGTGTTGGGATGTTAGGCTTTCAATTTTGGCCTATAGATCGACTCGAAAAAAAGATAAGTTTTCGCTCCATTGCATCCCAAAATTATTATCTGATCATCGCCGAAAATTTTAGGCGTTGTCGGTGACCATAACTTGAATCTCATGGAAAATTTCAAAGCGATCAGCGCTATATTTCCGCCCTCTAGTGTGGTAAAGAATACGTAAGCACATGTAAATATTTATGTCCCGTCTAAAAGTCTAAAAAATATACGTCTAAAATCCACACGCATCACTGGTTCTGGAAATATGTTCTTTAAAAAATCCACACCTATTCAAGGTCGTAAAAAATATTATTTAAAGAAATCCACACTGGTTCCATAAATTTGTTCCGCAAATAAAACACATTTAAAATTTTTCTTTTCTTTATGTCTCTCTTTTTTTTGCTACAATAAAACATTTCATTTTCTCCGGTTTTTTATTGAATTAATTATTGAATTGGAATCATCTTTAGACTAAACTATTTTTCTGTTGTTGTGGTTATTAATTTTTTGTTTACAAACTATTTTGAAGAAAAATTAGAGAATAATCAGAATAACATCTAAATAATGTGTTTATATTGAACTTAGCATACATTCAAAATTTATTTTCTTATATAATTATTGTTAATTTTTATTTGTTAATAATTAAAATTATTATTAATATTTATGACTACGTTTTTTTTTTTTCATTAAACACTCAAAAACAAAACAAGGAAACATAAAATTAAAGGAAACTGTGTGCTGAAGATGATAGAAAACTGAAACGAAAAATTTTTGTTTTAAATATTTTTTTTTTTATTTTTTTGTTGTTTTATTATTTTTTTAACTGTTACTTGACCTAAATATTTTTTTATGATTTTTATTACATTTTTTTAATTTTTTTTTTTTATATATAGTTTCATTTTTTATTTCATTTTTTTGTATATATAGATCTGTATATATAGTTAATCATTTTTATTGTTTTTTTTTTTTATTTTTTGTGTTTTTTCTTTTAAATATATATATAACCTATATCTCATTCATTCTTCTTAAATAACTTTTTTCTCAAATTTCCTTAGATTTTTTTGTTTTAATATTTGTTTTTTTCTATATATTCATAATTACAAACTTTTTACATCAGGATTAGGAAGGTTGTTCTGTATTGTTCTGGGGTTTATTATTTTTTTTTTTTTGTTAAGGAAGGTTTACTTTCTTAAAAAATAAAAAATAATAAAAAAAAACGGAGAATCGATGAAAATTAAAAACAATGTTTCAAGAAAGAAAATAATTTTCCATGTAGATTCGAATTTCATAATTTTGGTGTATTTAGGCCATATAATATAAAAAGATTATGAAGAGATATAATTGGGTTCACTACCGTATTCCCTTGGTCAAAACATCCAGTAGTAAATAACAATATTTACACCTTAAGGGACCTATAGACCATTGTTTCAGGGCAATGTTAAAATATGGACCTATATCGAAAATCGTCTGTGAATAAGTTGTTCACCCTCCAAGAACCTAGAATGCCACTTTACCGTCACTTCGGTTCCAAAATATAAAATCTTCGAGTCCTTTATATGAAACTAAATCAAAACATGGACTTATATTGAACATTTTCCTCCAATTATTTTTTTCCGCCTCGAAGAGACCGATGTGTTAAATAAAAGCTACTGCGGAGGAAATATGTGGCAAAATACCGAAAATGAGGCGGCACCTGGATATGGCTGGTTTTCAGAAGATATAAGACCCTTGAAGGGGTCGTCAGTAGATACAAGACACTCCAAGGGGTCTTCTGTAGATAAACGACCCTTTAAGAGGACTTCAGTAGATAGGAGACTCTCTAAGGGATCTTCACTGGATAGGAGACCCTTCGAGAGGCCTTCTGTAGATAGTAGACCCTTCAAGAGGTCGTCTGTAAAGAGAAGACCCTTTAAGGGTGATCCTTTAAGAGGTCTTCAATGGATAGGAGACCCTTCAAGCAGTCTTCAGTTTATAAAAGACCCTTCAAGGGGTATTCAGTGGTTTGGAGACCCTTCAAGACGTCTTCGGTAGATACAGGACCATTAAAGAAGTCTTCAGTGGATAGTTGCTCTTCAAGACGTCTTCGGTAGATAGAGGACCCTTAAAGAGTCTTCAGTGGATAGGCGACCCTTTAAGGGGTCTTCAGTAGTTAAACGACCCTCCAAACGGTCTTCAATGGATAGGTGACCCTTCAAGAGGACTTCAGTGGATAGAAGTCCCTTCAAGGGGTCTTATGTAGTTAGAAGACCCTCCAAAGGTCTTCACTGGATAGGAGACCCTTCAAGGTTTCTTCAGTAAATAGAATAACCTACCAGAGGTCTTCTGTATATAAAATATCCTTCAAAATTCCTTTCGTAGATAGAAAATCCTTATAGAGGTATCCAGTAGACTCTTCAAGGGGTCTTCTGTACATAAATGACCATTCAAGTGATCTTCCGTTAATTGAGATCCTCCAAGCAATCATCTGTAGAAAAAAATACCCTTTAAGGGGTCTTCCGTAGATAAAAGACCCTTTAAAGGTTCTTCGTAGATAGAAAACTCTTCAAGAGGTCTTCGTAGATAGAATTATCTTTCAAGAGGTTTTCTCTAAATAGAAGACAATTCATGAGGTCTTCTGTGGATAGGAGAAATTGAAAAGGCCATGCAGTAGACCGATTGAATTTATCCTAGTTCATACAATAGCTATACACTCACAGAGAAACGTCCCAAAATTTGGAATCGATCGGATTATTAGTTTTTTAAAACACTGATTCGAGAAAAATGCGTTTAAAGTTTTAGAATCACTCTTGCCGTCCCTTGATGCTGACACAATAAATCGACTATATCTTGAAGAGTTCTTGAGATTTTCACATAAAATAGTGTAGGGACATTCTTGAATTAGTGTAGATTCGAAAAACTAAATAAATTTCGTTGCCACCGAGTAGGGGGGGGGGGGAGGTGGGTTCCCCTTATTTGGTCCAATTTTTAGTGCTTTGTTGGTCCAAACAACCAATAAAGGTCTAAGCCAATTGTTTTCCTATACCCATTTTGAAATATTTTGTGGCCAAATGTTTCTTACTAAAACCTGTCAAGAGATGGCATTAATCTAGGATCTTGTCAGGTGTCGCTTTCCACAACCCTCCAATACACTATTGAGGAGAATGTTTGAATGGGGAATGGACGATGTTATTTACTTAGAATTGTCTTTCACAGGCTGTAGCTTTTTTTATAAAATTACCCTATTAACCCACATAAGATGTCATATTGAAGAGCAGATATTTGTCTTTGCTATAGAATCGCAAATTTCATTTTCTAAACTTGCTAAAGAAGAACATTTCGAAACATATCGTTCTATGCCATTTTTGACACTCAACATTTCATATTTCTGAAAATACGATTTTGAAATAGCCACTTTTCTTAGCTTTCGTATGACACCAGTTTTATTACAATACGACAAGTAGTTCAAAAGTTATGGCGACAAAACCCGGAACAGTAATTTTTTTCACTTTCCCCACTTCGATCTACTGAATCAATAGATGGCGCTGTGGGCGCCAAATTGACGGGCTGTTATGGAAATCAAGGTATTCATAAAATTGCTTTAACTTTTGAACGATTATAAACAGCTGAAAACTCACCGATTCTCTGTGTGCAACAATATTTTTTAAATCCCGATAATAATTAGGTTAAAATTGCTGTAAAATAATGTCAGCAATTATCTGAAACCTTTCTATGCGAATTCTTCTGACAATCAAATTTTATATCGAAAGAGAACTCTTGAAGCTTTAAATAACCGTTGGATTTGTTGGAATATCTGTGCCCGTTTGAAAGTTATTGCAATTTTATAAAACCCTTGATTTCCGTAACGATCTGACACTCTTGGGACTGGGGCGCCATCTATTGATACAGATGACCGAACTGGCGAAAATAAAAAAATTAATGTTCTGGTTTTTATCGGATAACTATTGAATTACTGGCGATATCGTAATAAAATTGGTATCATATCAAAGGTAAGAAGTCTAGCTACTTGGAAATCAACTTATAATTATTGAATTATGCAATCATGTATGTGAAAACTTAGTTTGAAGGATACCTTTTAAAAATACAACATAAAATAAGTTTTTAAAATAAAATTTGACGATTTTATAATAGAGTAGAATATTTGTCCTTTAATATGATACCTTATTTGTGTTAATAGAGCAGTTCATTAAAAAGTTACAAACTGTATCCTCCACAGTTCAGAAAAACCCTTTTTACAGTGGCGGAGAATTTCTATCAATAGATGACGCTCATTTAGAGTGTTGTCAGTTGCTGGCTGTCGTCTTTTATTCGAATTTTATTCGAATACCATCAGTAGTTCTAAAGTTTACGACAAAATCAGAATATCAATTTTTTCGTATTTGTCATTTTAATCTACTGCGTCAATAGATGGCGCTGCCGCCGCCAAATTGTCAGGTCGTTAGGAAATTCAGGGCATTTCATTTTTGAACAAATAGAGATATTTGGATAATTTAATCGGTTATGAACAGATTAAAACTCAAAGATTTTCTATGTTCTGAAAAAAAAATCAGACACGGACTTGAATTAGGTTAACAACCCTTTTTAATTTGTAACTTATCGATCAATTTAAATAATATGGAAAATAAATTCCATAAAATTGTATGTACATATGTCGATTGGCATATCTTCAATAAATTGAACAAAATATATTTTCTAAAGCTGAAGATTTAACCATGGTCGTTACATCTTAGCAAGTTTCAAGGCAGGGAACTTTAAAAAAATAAATATAAGCAGCAGGTGCCGAAGAGATATTTTCATTTCACTTTTGAAAGCTGGATACTGTCAAAGGCAAATTAATGAAAAAAATGGAAACATATGACTGCATGAGTATATTATGCCAGGTCCCCACACAGACAAATTATATATCGGAAGATAACCTTTAAAGCCTTAAATAACCGTTGGATATTTCGAAATATCTCGAATAGTTTTAAAATTATTTCAATATTATCAAAACCTTGTGTCCCGTGCATAAAAAAAAGAACAAGAAAAACGATATGTGCAAATCGATATGTACAAGAGAATAAGGCTCCTACCATCGCATATAAAGTGCTATCCAGTGCGATGTGTGAACGATTGAAGCCAATGGTCAATGACATTATTGGACCATACCAATGCGGCTTCAGACCTGGCAAATCCACCATTGACCAGATTTTCACTCCGCGCCAAATCCTGGAAAAAACCCACGAAAAACACATCGACAAATACCACCTATTCGTCGACTATAGAGCCGCATTCGACAGCCCTATATGCTCATAGGTGTATAAAGCCATGTCTGCGTTTGTCATTCCTGCAAAATTAATACGGCAATGCAGAATAACTTTAACTGGCATAAGATCAGCAGTTAAAGTCGGTAAGGACCTCTCGGAGCCCTTCAATACCGAACGAGGATTCAGACAATGTGACAGTTTGTCGTGTGGCCTTTTTAACATCCTGCTGGAAAAGTTCATACGAGAGGCAAAAGTGAACAGAAATGGTACTCTGTACACCAAACAACACATGTTACTCGCCTACGCCGATGACATCGACATAATGGGTCGAACACTGAGAGCGGTAACAGCCACCTTTGAACAAATTGAGAAGGAGTCTGCCAAAGTGGGTCTGGCAGTAAACGGCGAGAAGACCAAGCTCATGGTATCAACGCGCAAGACATCCAGTAGACTCGGATCAACTGTGGAACTTGAGAACTTCAGGTTCGTGGTGGTTAAAGATTATATACACCGTGGTACCACCATAAACAAAACGAATGACATCAGTTTTGAAATTCGGAGAAGGATAGTGATGACCAACAGATGCTACTATGGTCTGAGCAAAAAACTCAAGAGCAAGGCCACCTCCCGCCAGACCAAACTCACACTCTACAAGACGCTGATACTACCCGTGCTAGATGAGCACGTAGATGAGGCAGTGTTTGAAATTCTCCGAAAAATCTAAGGGCGGATCTGCGTTCATGGTGAATATCGCCGTCGAATGAACCATGAGTTGTATCAGCTATTCTCGAACATCGAATGATACCTTTTAAAAATACAATCTAAAATAAGTTTTTAAATAAAATTTATCGTCATTGTATTAGAGACACATACATCGAACTTTTATATGACACCTTATTTGCGTCAAAAGAGCAATTTTTTGAAATGTAAGAACCAATGGAAGACAATTTTGGAGATAGGATAATTTATGAGCCTTTACCATATATTCTTTGAAAAATCCTCGCATATAGTGGGTCTTGAAAAAACTATTCTTTACAAAATCCACGACCAAGATAACATTAAAAAAATATTCTTCAAAAAATCTACACCAAGTTGTGGCCCTTAAAAATGTTCCTAAAAAACCCACGCCTTAGATGGACCCTTGAAAAAGTATTCTTTAAAAAATCCACACCTTAGATGGACCCTTGAAAAAGTATTCTTTAAAAAATCTACGCCTTAGATGGACCCTTGAAAAAATATTCTTTAAAAAATCCGCGCCTTGAGTGAACCCAGAAAAAATATTCTTTATACATTTTAAGCCTGTAGTTGACTCGGAATTTTTTTTTTTCAAAATCGTTTAATGGCTCATAAAAAATGTTCGAATTTATATGTTTTTTTAATATATCACTCACAATCAATTTTCAATTTTTATATGTATTGGCTTTTTATTATTTCTTTCTTGTTTTTACAAAATACAACTTAAAATGAAAAAATAATAATGATAATTATATTTATAAAAAATTAATAAAGCATATTTATCCACATTTCTTGTTATAGTTTTTTTGTATATTTTTTTTTCTAAAATAAAATTTGTCAAATCAATAAAGAAAAATAAATGAATGAAAAAAATTAATCGGTGTAATTCGTTGATTGACATTTAACAAAAAAAGCTTATATCCTAGAAAGAAAAAAACTCAAAATACATAAAAAATAATGACAGAATATTTGGAATAACACAAAGAATTGATACGTGTATTAATTATGGAATTATATAAAAATGGAATTTTTGAGGGGAAAAATACAATTTTGAATTAAAAAATAATACCAAAATGACATAAAATATTCAAATTTAAACAAAACTCGATTTGATTTAATGAATCTTGAAATATTCCTATAGAGTGTCCCAACCAGAACGCAAATTTTATTTTTTTTCAAGGTCCAATGGATTCCTCCAATGCTGGAATAATCATTGACCCTTAAAAAATAAAATTTAGATCTAGTTGGGACCCATCTTATTACTTTCACATCGATTCAGAATAATTCTGAATTGATTATGCCTTATTTCAACATCGATTAATAATTCCAAATCAATTTTGAATCAGAAGTTCGTCAATTCTGCTTGCCATTTGAAAATATGTGATATTTTAAGATTTATGAAATCAAATCAATTTTTTTAAATTATATATTTTTTTAAATAATTTTTTATAATATTTTTTATGTATATATGTATATATAAAGTCTATTTTTTTGTATTTGACAAAGAACAATATATATTTATAAGTATGTATTTTAATAAAGATGAAGAAAATCAGGTTTATATCTTTGCTGTGGGAAATTTTCCATTATTTTTCATTTTCAATAGGCTAACATTATCCATTTTATTTAATATATATTTTTAATGTTTATATATAAAACTAAACTAGAATTAAATAATAATGATAACTAATAATAATATTTTATTTAATTATTTGTTTTTCTTCTTTCATTGTTTCTTACAAACAAAATTGGGGGAAGGGAATTACAAATGAAACGCTTTTCCTTAGACAAAAAAAAAAAAAAAAAATGTGGAAGAAATTTTGAAACAAAAATATTTAAACACAAAAAATAGAAAACATAAATTGTACACATGTTCAAATCTGTTATATAATAATTTTGTAAATAATTAAAACTATATCTCGATATAGTTATATCATTTTGTTTAAGGGCAAAGACCTCAACTGGTCTTATTGTCCAAATAATTTTCCAAAAAAAATCAATTTTCTTAATAAAAAAAAACTTAAAATTTTCGAGAAGTCCTTCCTTGTTGTTATTTCTTTCTTTCATTTAGTGTTTTTTGGGGGACCAATGGGTGTTTCTTCTATATATATGTATGTGTGTTTTTGTGTCTCTGTGTGTGTGTGTGAATTTTTCCTTAAAAACAATTAATTTTAATTTTTTTTTTGAATTTTTTTATTTCAATTCAGTCCTTTGTCCCGCCCGCAGTTTTGCTCTCGCATTCAGATATTCCGGATTGACGTACTGCTTGTCGTCATCGTTATTTTCCTGATTTTGAAGGCGGGCTTGTGCATGCTTTTGAGCTCGTTCCATTATCACACGATTGAGTTCACTTTTAAGGCCGTAGGTGGGTGAGGGTGGCTGCTGTTCCATATTATGCTGTTGCCGTTTCTCGTAGGCACGCTGCAGTTCTGTCTTTTGATTTAGAACACTGATGCCCCTGTGGGGAAGAGAGAAACAAAAATAAAATATGAAATATTAAAAAAAATCTTCAATTTTTTATGACAATTATAAAATACTATAATATAGAAAATATTCATTAAAAAATCCACACCTATGGAAGACCCAGAAAAAATATTTTTTTAAAAAACAATCCACGCCTATGGTACACCCAGAGAAAATATTCTTTACAAAATCCACGCCTATGATAGACCCAGAGAAAATATTTAAACAATCCAAGTAAATATTCTTTAAAAATATTGAAGACCTTAGATAGTATCCTTTAAAAAAATCCACATAAATATTCTTTCAAAATATGGAAGACCTAAGATAATATTCCTTTAAAACGCCTGGGAAGACGACTGAGAAAATATTCTTTAAGAAATTTGCGCCTATGGATGACGTCTGAGAAAATATTTCTTAAAAAATCCACGCCTATGGAAGAGACTGAGAAAATATTCTTTAAAACATCCACACCTATGGAAGAGCCTGAGAAAATATTAAAAAAATCCACGCCTACACAGAAAAAAATAATTCGTATATTTTATGAACGGTTTCTGCATTTTATGTATGTAATTCATAAAACTTTAAATACTCGTCTCTCTATCTTTCAGAGAGAGCTAAAAAACAACTTTGGAGTTGTGCTTGGTGGTGGTGGGGACTTTTTATGGCACAGACACTATTTGTCGTTTTGATATATCTATTTTGATTTTATTTTTTTTATTGTATTGTCCCGATTTGTCTTATTTTCTTGTTTTGCGCCATTATAACAATAGTATACAACTAAACTATCAATTGAGTTTTGTTGCTCGTATCAACACTTTTTTGAAATATTGTATTTGACATTTATATCGAAATAATTTGGAAAATGCATATGCGAATTTTATAACACCAAGGCAAATGTCGCCAACAATGTCTGAAATAAATTGAATGCAAAACTAGCCAGAATCGAGTGAGTGGAAAGACCACGGTCTTAAACAAGAAAAACATTTACAAAACTAACACGCGTCAAGTGAGGGGGAGGGGGGATAGTTGTGATACTAATGATATGTTTACATTGTTTTTTGGACAAATGTTGGCTTTCTTAAAATTATAAGAATTTTTTACTTCTATTCATAATTAGATAAATGGAAAATATATCCTATGAATGCTGTTATGCAAATATTCATTAACATTTTTTTCTGATGACCCTGAGAAAATATTGTTTAAAAATCACCTGAAAAATGTACCCTGACCCTGAAAAATGAACCCTAAATTTTGCACAGTGCAGATATTAGAATTCATAAAGCCGTGTGTTAAGTTTTCTTCAAAACCTTGGCATTCACATAAACACATGAGGATAACACAAAATAGAAGTGGCAGGAGATAATGTTTGAGGAAGAAGAATATAGCAACTGAATAAGCCAGAACCTCTTTCATTGCTTAAAATTCAACGAGACGTTGTTTCTAGACAACGGTAGATGGCAGCCCCTTCACGTAATACAGGCCACAGCAGACCAATAAAGAACTATGACTAATCGAGTAAGATGGCGATGTTTTATGAATATCCTATGCTCCCAAGAGATCTAACAGGAAAAAATATAACTTCGATCGATTTCATAAAACGACTGAACTAGGTTTGGAATGACGTTCGCCATCTTTGCTTTAAATCGGTTCAAATTTAGATTTCGTCCGATATTATGTATAAATGGCGATTAAATACACAGATACATTGAACAGGCCAATTGTACGACAGTTTGCATGGGCTAGTGTCTTGAGACTGGAATGAAGATCACATTTGTCTAGAACGACATTTTCCAAATGTGCTTCAAATGGGTTCAAATTTTATTATTTTATGTTCATGATTTTTTCATCACCTCTTGTATATTCCCACTGTGGTTTAGGGTATTATATAGCCGGCTCAGTCCAGTCATTGTTTCAATCCACCATAAAGAGGAATGTATATTAAAGTTATCGTTCGAATTAAACGTCGATTTAGTGATGTTATGATATTCGGTATTTTGCGCACACTTTTCAAATGGCTGTAAAATGGTATTTGCGGTTCTCTTCTTTCTAACAAAAAACATTTATAATAGTAGACTATTTGAGGTAATTTGAGAAAAATGTTCAATCTAGTTGGACTTTATTTCAGATATAGATTTCTAATTTTTAACAGAAAATCAGCCAACCAAAAATAATCGGTCCACGTTTTGATGCCAAATTTTCGATATTTAGAATTTTTTCGGGTTCTCATTGGGTATCAAACCTGCCAAACCTGCCAAATTTTCGATATTCAGACATTTTTTCAACTAAGTTACCTCTAATCGTATATTTCGGGTTCTCATTGGGTATCAAACCAAAATGTATAAATATCGATCGATCTTTGGGTATAGACCTCATATAAAGTGTCAGCTCCTTTAAGGGAACCACCCCCCATTCTCGATTTTATTTCTTTTTTTATTTTCAATGGACTGGTAAATCAATACCGTAGGTTTGTAACTTTGCAGATATATATTCGTAGATTTAAAGAAAATGAAAAATAATTTACAATTTTTTATTGTTTTGTTCTTGTTTTATTGGAACATCGGAATCCGAACATCACTGGAACATCGGAATCCGAAAATTCCAACGGAGTTAGGAAGGCTCTCGTATTATTGACTTCGCTCAAAAATCAACAAAACGGCGGACCTTTGAAAATATATTTTTGGAAAATCGCGATTTTTACCAAAAAACAAGCAACAAAATAAGGAAGATCTTGACCGATTGGATTTATCCTAGTTCATACGATAGCTATACACTCACAGAGAAACGTTTGAGAAGCCCTCATGCCGTCACTTGATGCTAGCACAATACATCGGCTATATCTTCAAAAGTTGGTGATATTTTCACTTGAAATTTCATAGGGACATTATTGAATTAGTGTATATTCGAATTAAATCAAAATACAAATACCCCTGGTATCTCCCCCACAAAAGCCAGGATTATTTGGTACTACATTCGATGTGCCATAGCCTGAGGTGTATGTGACACTTTTCGACACAGGCTCATATAATCGGATTTTAAATGAATTTTCCCACCGAAGTGCCTGTAGTTTGGTATTCAGAATTAATTGAAGGATTGATACATCTTTGCAGAAAATTAAAAATACCGCCCTGGGTTGCCAGATTCCGATACATGAAAAGCTTGACATTAAAAGCATACCCTGGGACTTTGAAAATACATATCGACGCCTCCGAACCATAGTATGCTAAGTCGACTTAGCATGTTTTAAAGTTCTTTACGTTTTTAGATACTGCGGTCCTTAATTTAAATTCTCTGAAATTTTGGTAATCATCGGCCAATCCAAACCAAAATTATAAGCAAACATGTACTTAGCATGGCACGTAAGATTCAAGAAACTTCCATACTTTGAAAGCTTCTACTGAAAAACTCACTTTTCAGACTTAGCATACTATTCTTCGGAGGCGTCGATATGTGCAAAGTTACAAACCTTAACAAGCTTTGGTATTCATATACCAGTCCATTTAAAATCTTAAAACAAAAAATCGAGAATGGGGGTCCCTTAAATGAAATATGAACAAAAGAATGGGTACGGGATTCATCCAGTCGAGATATCGATTTGGAATCAATATTTTTGGTTGTTTAAAACTCGTGGGTCATTCAAACACGTAGAACCAAACCGAGTTTTGTTTGTTCTACATAAAAATTAAATCCCAGATTATTGTCAAATTTCCAATCTTCTGGAACTGAGAAAGTTTTTCTATGCCAGCAAATCTATTCTACAGAATCAAAAAGTTTTTCTAAAAAGTAAAAGCTAACTTAGAAAAAGTATTTTCTCTAGAAAAATTCAGAACTCTCGAGTTGGGGGGTTTCCAATTAAAAAATTCAATCCTCGAGAATTGAGATATTATTTTATAATAAAAATAATCTGTCATCAGTCAACTGAAATTTGTTGACATAAAATTTATTTTCAAAACACTTAGGTTTAATACCAAATCTGAATGCTCGACTTTTGAATAATAGAATTAAATTTCTCAATAAGTTTTAATTTATAAATTACGTGTTTTCGGAAGAATTCAAAATATTTCAAAATTTCCACTAACCACAATCAATCAGCCATTTTCAATTTTTTTCAAATATTCTGTTATTTTTTATTTTTGTTGTACTTACATTTTTGTATTAAATTTTAATTCTCGATGCAGCTGTTTGCGATCCGTTGACGTCAGACAGGGATTTATTAATTTCTTTGGTAATATCAGGCCATTGGCGTCTGTTTGTACTCCCGGTGGTGGAGGTGGTGGTGGCGTTGGCATCATCATTGTGGCTAATTTCTCTTTGATATCACAACCGTTTCCAAGCTCGTCAACTTCGATTCTGCTATGATTTTTAAAATCGCCACTTGCTAAACCGTCGACAATGTCTATCGGCGCTGATGTCGAAGATGTCGATGCTGTTGATGTCTGTTGGTCGCAATCTGCAAAAAAGAAAAAAAGAACAGGCCGATCAGTAAAAAAAGAATGAAATACGATACAAACAATAGATGCTTAACAGAGGCAGACAACAAAAAAAGAGGGGGAAAAACATTATCAGAATTGAAAAAAAATAAATCAGTCAGTCAGTTACAGAAGATAAACGATACGACTGAAAAACAAACAGATATATTTTATAAAATATAATAATAATTTTTTTTTGTTGAAATGTGCTTAACCCGCTCTGTATACAAAATATTGAACTGGATAATTTATGGCAAATGGTCGTTTCGTAGAATTCCCAATACAAAACAAAAAAACTGTAAATAAAGTCAACATCCCATGTGGAGATCAATGGCATTTTGATGTGCGAAGACGACTCTGAAGCCATTGGCTAGAACGTAACGATAGATGCTATGAATGGACTCGATGACTTAGTGCTGACTTCTTCAGCCAGTCAATAACGGAAATTTTGAAAACAAGTCAATAGAATCATTTATTATATTAATAATCATCTAATATGCCAAACATTTCTTGTTATCTAAAAGATTTATGGCTACATTAGGAACGGTATTAAATAACAAGATCGTTAATAAAATTTCGATAAAGTGGCTTAGAAATAGAGCAACACTTTTACAGAAGTAAATCATTGAAAAAAATGTTCTATAATTTTTTTCACATTTAAAAATATTTTTGAAGACCTTACAAGAGGAGTGGATTTTTTATACATATTTTTTGAAGGCCTTACAAGAGGCGTTGATTTTTTAAACATATTTTTTGAAGGCCTTACAAGAGGCGTGGTTATTTTAAACATATTTTTTGAAGGCCTTACAAGAGGCGTGGTTATTTTAAACATATCTTTTGAAGGCCTTACAAGAGGCGTGGTTATTTTAAACATATCTTTTGAAGGCCTTACAAGAGGCGTGGTTATTTTAAACATATCTTTTGAAGGCCTTACAAGAGGCGTGGTTATTTTAAACATATTTTTTGAAGGCCTTACAAGAGGCGTGGTTATTTTAAACATATCTTTTGAAGGCCTTACAAGAGGCGTGGTTATTTTAAACATATTTTTTGAAGGCCTTACAAGAGGCGTGGTTATTTTAAACATATTTTTTGAAGGCCTTACAAGAGGCGTGGTTATTTTAAACATATTTTTTGAAGGCCTTACAAGAGGCGTAGATTTTTATACCCTACACAACTATGTTGTCAGGGTATTATAGCTTTGTGCAGGCCCAAAAGTTTGTAACGCCGCGAAATATTGGTCCTAGACCCACCTTTAAGTATACCGATCGTCATATCTCGACTAGCTGAGTCGATCTAGACATGTGTGTCCGTCCGTCCGTCTGTCCATTATATTTTGTAAACACGATACAGGCCACAGTTATAGACCAATCTTCACGAAATTTTGCATGTAGGATGGATTCTGGCCAATGAAGACCCCTATTGTTTTTGGGAAAGATCGGTTAATATTTAGGGGATGAAATGGACCATATACTAAATTTTTGTCGGTTTTTCTGGTCGATCCAGAGACCACAATAATGGCTCGAACATCGTGAAATTTTGCATGGTGAAGGGGATCGGGCCAAAGAATAAGCATGCTTGTTTTCATAAAGATCGGTCAATATTTAGCGGGTCAAATGTACCCTGACTTTTGTATGAAAAATTACAAAATTTGTATTCTGTAGCGTATATATATTTACTCCTGAAGGACATAGATCCGAGAAGTTGATAGTATATCCAAGAGGAGTGGTTGGCCTTTAAATTGATACCAAATATATTGTCGTATTTACTCGGATGTGGGAGTTACACGTAAATATTTTCAGGAGCTTACATATTCCGATATTACCACACTAGAGGGTGGAAATATAGCGCTGATCGCCTTGAAATGCTCCATGAGGTCTCAGCCATGGTCAAGAACAAGATTTATAATCCGAATTGGATGAAATTTGACATAGGTCACTTATTCGGCCCAAGGACGAACCCTATTGAAATTGGGAAAAATCGGTTCAGATTTAGATATAGCTCCTATATATATTTTTTTGTCCGATTTAAGGTAAATGGTGCACCATCGTCCGTCCGTCTGTCCATGTTAAATTGTAAACAAAGTACAGGTCGAATTTATGATCCGATTTGGATGAAATTTGACATAGGTCACTTATTTAGCCCAAGGACGAACCCTATTGAAATTGGGAAAATCGGTTCAGATTTAGATATAGCTCCTATATATATTTTTGTCCGATTAAATGTAAATGGTACACCAAACTCCCTATATATCTTTCGATTCGCACGAAATTTGGTACAGCGTAATGAATTAGGTCTAGAACGTAAAAATCGGTTCAGATTTAGATATAGCCCCCATATGTATTTTCGTCCGATTTAAAATAAATGGTGTACCAAAGACTCCATATATCTTTCGATATGCACGAAATTTGGCACAGCGTACTGAACCAAATCTAGACTGATGTGTGCTAAGTTTCGTAAAAATCGGTTCAGATTTAGATATAGCTCCCATATATATTTTCGTCCGATTTAAGGTAAATGGTGCACCAAAGTCCCTTAATATCCTTCGATTTGCACGAAATTTGGCACTGGGTATTGAATTAAGCCTAGAATGATGTGTGCAAAATTTCCTAAAAATCGGTTTAGATTTAGATATAGCTCCCATATATATATATATATATATATATATATATATATATTCGTCGGATTTAAGGTAAATTGTCCACCAACGTGTCTAAATATATTTCGATTTGCACGAAATTTGGCACAGTGTACTGAATCATGTCTAGAATGATGTATGCTAAGTTTCGTGAGAATCGGTTAAGATTTAGATATAGCTTCCGCATATAGTTTCGCCCGATTTTAGGTAAATAGACCACTAAAGTCCTTTGAAATCCTTTGATTTGCACGAGTTTTGGCATACCGTACTGAATTATGTCTAGAATGATGTCTGCAAAGTTTTGTGAGAATCGGTTCAGATTTAGATATAGCTCCCATATATAGTTTCGCCCGATTTTAGGTAAATAGTCCACTAAAGTCCCTGAAAGTCCTTTGATTTGCACGAGTTTTGGCATAGCGTACTGAATTATGTCTAGAATGATGTCTGCAAAGTTTTGTGAATATATATATTAGTTATATTCGGAAAATATGTCAGTGTAAGGAAGTGGTGCTGTTGACCTCTAATCGGGCAAGAGGGTGTAACTATCACGAAATATTGCCCAGGCTCGGAATAAAAAAAATCCGCAGAAAGTTAGAGTTCCGTGGTAGTTGTGTAGGGTATCGTATGGTCAGCCCGTCCGACTATACTGCTCTGCTCACTGGTTTCTATCAACAGGAGTGGATTTTTTTTTAAATATTTTTGAAGAACTATAAACTAGCGTGGATTTTTAAAATATCGGTGGTAGAATATTTATTTATTTACATTTTACAGTATTAAATGGTAGTGAACTTCCACATGCCTTTCCAAATTTTTACAAATTACCCGCATTTCGAATCACTTCTCAATAACATAAAATTCAAATTACCATAATCTGGTGACAGGGAAGTAATAAAAAGCCCCACCTCCATCCCTCCACTTTTGTTAATCACTTTCAATATATATGAAATTATTTAAAACACTTAATCATGATTAAGATTATTGTCGTAATATTATATTGGATATTATCGTTGTTGTTGTCATTATTGTAATTGTTATTGGAGAGTATTATTTCGGCTACTGTAATTCCTCGGCATTTTTCTTTTGAATGACTCCGCAGCTGATTTACGATTATTATCTGGGCTGTACCCAGTCATCCTCCGTCTTATTGAAAGTGAAATTAACAGAGAAGTACCCGCAGCCGCAGCAGCCACAGCATTCAACTGCCTGTATGTCTGTCTGTCAATCAATGAGATACCATCAGCTTAAGCTTTTAAGAGGAAGGAAATGTTCATTTCGATGTTGTTGTTGTTGTTGCTGCTCTTTTCTGCTTTAATGATGGAAAATTATGTGGTAATTGATCGCACGCTAGTCAATGTGCTTCCATGGAAATCTGTGTAGATTGTGTAAAAATGTGATAAACGGGGAAAATATTTAAAAAAATCCACCTTTAAAAATTTTTTTCCAAAAATCTACCTTTAATTTTTTTTTAAAACCACGCTTGTTGATAGACCTTTAAAAATATTTTTTTTAAATTACGCCTCTTGTAAACCTTAACTTATATCTCATTCCCAATTTTATATAGAGAAAAAATGTCCACTGACATTTTTTCTCTGGGAAAATATACACCACTGACATTTTTCTATTGAAAAATATTCACCACTGACATTTTTCTATAGAAAAATGTTCACCACTGACATTTTTCTATAGAAAAATATTCATCACGGACATTTTTCTATAGAAAAATATTCACCGCTTTTTCTATAGGATAATATTTATCACTGATATTTTTCTATAGAAAAATATTCACCAATCACAGTTTACTATAAGAAATATTTACCTCAGACATTTTTCTGTAGAAAAATATTCACCACTGACATTTTTCTATAGAAAAATATTCACCACTGATGTTTTTCCATAGAAAAAAATACACCACGGACATTTTTTCTATAGAAAAATATTCACCACGGACATTTTTCTATAGAAAAATATTCACCGATCACAGTTTACTATAAAAAATATTTACCACAGACATTTTTCCTATAGAAAAATATTCACCACGGACATTTTTCTATAGAAAAATATTCACCACGCCCTGTTTGCTATAGACAAATATTCTATAGGAAAACAGACATTTTTCTCTAGAAAAATATTCACCACTGACATTTTTCTATTGAAAAATATTCACCACTGAAATTTTTCTGTAGAAAAATATTCACCACTCACAGTTTACTATAAAAAATATTTACCTCAGACATTTTTACTATAGAAACATATTCACCACAGACATTTTTCTATAGAAAAATATTCAGCACTGACATTTTTCTATAGGAAAATATTCACCACTGACATTGTTCTATAGGAAAAATTTTCACCACGGACATTTTTTTTAGAAAAATATGTATATCATTGACATTTTATATAGAAAACTATATTTCTTTCAAAATATATTTCTATAATTGTTTCCCCAAACCAAGGGAAAGTAACTCTGAAAAGTAGAACATCAAAGTGAAAATGTCACCGAAGAAAAAAAATCGTGTTTTTCGCTTTTCAATTTCACTTTGATTGGCATGAAACGACAATAGGCCTCTATAATTTTATTTCAATTTTCTTTTTCTACAACTACAAAAGGCGAATGTCTCCCATAGCCTATGTCTGCCTGCATGCATGCATACCAGCATGTCTGGTGACTTTTGATCCCTTCTCAAATAGGGGGAAAAAAGTGAAAAAATGCGAAGCAAAGAAAGCATGTCTCCCTGCCAGTTCACTTTGTAAATTCAATTAAACCCAACAAATTAAGGTTAGTTTAAATAATTTTACAAAGAAAATGAAAACTTCTATGGACTTCTTCTTCTAAAGCCAAAGCCATCCAGCCAGCCAGCCATGCATTGCCCCATTCAAAACAAGACATTAATTTGCTTTACAAGCAGGGCAATCGCTTATGCTTACATCGGTGGTCCGTCAAGTCACCCAAAGCTGGCCGTTCGTCTCAATGAAGTTAAAGTTGTCGACACAGAAACCAAACCAAAAACCTCCCAGAAGAACTCCAACAACAACTTTTGTCCAATGATCTTTGAATGCCTCTGTCATGTCTGTCGTCGCCTTGTTTGTTTCGGTTGTTTCTTTTAATAACTCCAAGAATTTTTACTGTGTTACAACAACAAGAGAGGTTATTATGTCAATTTTCGTAGTCGTCAACGTTGTGTGGCGGAATAGCTGGCTCACTGACCGGTTGCCAGTGTGACCATCGTTTGAATTAGTTGTGTTTTTTCCACTTATTTGTATGGTGCTGTTTCTTCGGATGCTGGACTTACTTTTTAATGGTCATACAAAAAAGAGGAGGCAAAAAAAACAACAACAAATTTCTCTAAAAACTTGCCAAACAATGACACAAAAACCAGCAAATAGTCACTTTCTTCAATTTTTTTTTTTTTTTTTTTTTTTTTGAGGGGTGTACAAAAAATACACCATCATATTCTTTCACTTCTTCAGAGGCTGGATGAGTAATAAAGACTGTTCCAGTACTTATTTAAAATAAATTATTTTTCTGACAAAATATCGGTGGTGAATATTTTTCTATAGAAAAATATCGGTGGTGAATATTTTTCTATAGAAAAATATCGGTGGTGAATATTTTTCTATAGAAAAATATCGGTGGTGAATATTTTTCTATAGAAAAATATCGGCGGTGAATATTTTTCTATAGAAAAATATCGGCGGTGAATATTTTTCTATAGAAAAATATCGGCGGTGAATATTTTTCTATAGAAAAATATCGGCGGTGAATATTTTTCTATAGAAAAATATCGGTGGTGAATATTTTTCTATAGAAAAATATCGGTGGTGAATATTTTTCTATAGAAAAATATCGGTGGTGAATATTTTTCTATAGAAAAATATCGGTGGTGAATATTTTTCTATACAAAAATATCGGTGGTGAATATTTTTCTATACAAAAATATCGGTGGTGAATATTTTTCTATAGCAAAATATCGGTGGTGAAAATTTGTCCATTGATAAATATTTGTGGTGAAAATTTCTCTATAATAAAATATCCGTGTGAATATTTTGATATAAAAAAATATCGGAGGTGTATATTTTTTAAAAAATTATCGGTGGTGTATATCCACGCTTAATATAAGGTCTCCAAAACTATTCTTTAAAAAATCCACCCCTTATAGAAAGGTCTCCAAAACTATTCTTTAAAAAATCCACCCCTTATAGAAAGGTCTCTAAAAATATTCTTTAAAAAATTCACGTCTTATAGAAAGGTCTGAAAACGTTCTGTAAAAAATCCACGCCTTATAGAAAGGTCTCCAAAAATTATTCTTTAAAAAATCCACGCCTTATAAAAGGTCTCCAAAAATTATTCTTTAAAAAATCCACGCCTTATAAAAGGTCTCCAAAAATTATTCTTTAAAAATAGAATCTCTCCAAAAATTATTCTTAAAAAAATCCCCGCCTTATAGAAGGTCTCCAAAAATTATTCTTTAAAAAATCCACGCCTTATAGAATCTCTCCAAAAATTATTCTTAAAAAAATCCCCGCCTTATAGAAGGTCTCCAAAAATATTCTTTAAAAAATCCACGCCTTATAGAAGGTCTCCAAAAAACATTCTTTAAAAAATCCACGCCTTATAGAAGGTCTCCAAAACTTATTCTTTAAAAAATCCACGCCTTATAGAAGGTCTCCAAAACTTATTCTTTAAAAAATCCACGCCTTATAGAAGGTCTCCAAAAATTATTCTTTAAAAAATCCACGCTTTATGGATGGTCTCCAAAAATTATTCTTTAAAAAATCCACGCCTTATATAAGGTCTCCAAAAATTATTCTTTAAAAAATCCACGCCTTATATAAGGTCTCCAAAAATTATTCTTTAAAAAATCCACGCCTTATAGAAAGGTCTCCAAAAATTATTCTTTAAAAAATCCACACCTTATAGAATGTCTCCAAAAATTATTCTTTAAAAAATCCACGCCTTATAGAATGTCTCCAAAAATTATTCTTTAAAAAAACCACGCCTTATAGAAGGTCTCCAAAAAATATTCTTTAAAAAATCCACGCCTTATAGAAGGTCTCCAAAAATTGTTGTTTAAAAAATCCACGCCTTATAGAAGGTCTCCAAAACTTATTCTTTAAAAAATCCACGCCTTATAGAAGGTCTCCAAAACTTATTCTTTAAAAAATCCACGCCTTATAGAAGGTCTCCAAAACTTATTCTTTAAAAAATCCACGCCTTATAGAAGGTCTCCAAAACTTATTCTTTAAAAAATCCACGCCTTATAGAAGGTCTCCAAAAATATTCTTTTTAAAAATACACGCTTTATGGAAGGTCTCCAAAAATTGTGGTTTAAAAAATCCACGCCTTATAGAAGGTCTCCAAAAATTGTTCTTTAAAAAATCCACGCCTTATAGAAGGTCTCCAAAAATTGTTCTTTAAAAAATCCACGCCTTATAGAAGGTCTCCAAAAAATATTCTTTAAAAAATCCACGCCTTATAGAAGGTCTCCCAAAAATATTCTTTAAAAAATCCACGCCTTATAGAAGGTCTCCAAAAATTATTCTTTAAAAAATCCACGCCTTATATAAGGTCTCCAAAAATATTCTTTTTAAAAATACACGCTTTATGGAAGGTCTCCAAAAATTGTGGTTTAAAAAATCCACGCCTTATAGAAGGTCTCCAAAAATTGTTCTTTAAAAAATCCACGCCTTATAGAAGGTCTCCAAAAATTGTTCTTTAAAAAATCCACGCCTTATAGAAGGTCTCCAAAAAATATTCTTTAAAAAATCCACGCCTTATAGAAGGTCTCCCAAAAATATTCTTTAAAAAATCCACGCCTTATAGAAGGTCTCCAAAAAATATTCTTTATAAAATCCATGCCATCTGTAAATAATTTTCTCCCGCAACAGTCCTTATTTTTCTTATTTGGCAAAAAATTATTATTTTTACCATATTTTTTTGCATTTCGTTTTCATACTTGTTTTCAGCTTCTTTTTTTTTTGTTGCTTTGTTAATTCAGAAAAATATATTTTTTGTTTTGTTTTTGTAAATAAACTTCATTTTCAGTTCTTTCCTAGTTTTTGAGTATTGTGATTATTTTGGTTGTTGTTGTTTTTTCAGGCTAAATTGTCATATTAACCCAAATTCTTATTTCTATTTATGTAGCGCGCTTTTGGCTTACACTTAGCCGCTTCCTCCTCATCTGAAGTTCTTTTGTGGGGCCCCTATTCATCCATCCATTCATTCAGTTAGTCAGCTAGTCTGTCAGTCATCTTCTCGGCTAATGGTGATGATGACGCCGACGACTATTAACTGTGGTTTATGGTCGTTAACTTATGAAAACGATATAACCAACAAAACGACAACAACATCAACAACAAAAAATGAAATAAAATCCCAACAACAAAAATATCACTTAAATGCTTTCTGTGTAGACTTAAAGACGTCTTCCAACGTCCAAAACAATTTAAATAAAAATGTGGAATTGTATCCGTTTTGTAATTCATTTCATGGTTTCTTTAATTTATTTACAACATGTTTGCCGCCGGTTCTGGTTCTTTGGTTTGGAGGAATTACAATTCAGCGAACAACATCTGATGATCGGCTCAAGTAAATTGGCTTTAAAAAACGCACACACAGTAACCTACCATAGGAAAGGCAACATGAAATTGGGTCAGTTCTGTAAGGCAAAAGGATTTTTTATGGTTGTTGCGGGGCAGAAAAGGGAAAAAGAGAACAGAAAAAATACAACACTATAACCGACAAGTTAATCTTTAATTTACATAATTGGTTTAATTGTGAAATTATTTAACAGCCAGTAGAAAAAAGAAAACAAAAACAGAGAAAAAATATAAAAATTGGCTTCCCTGCCAATTGAGAAACCATATAAAAAGGGTACGATTACAAAAAGTATTGATTTTTCTAAATTAATTCTTATTAAAAGGGGTCTATTAAATAGCTCAGAGGTCTAAAATAAGATCATGTTGTTAATTTAGTTAAATAAGAATTATAAGTGAAGATTTTTTCCCAAAGGCAAACAGGCTTGGATTTTTTAAACTAATATTTTTCCAAAGGCCAAAAGGAGTGGATTTTTTAAACGAATATTCTCTTTGGACCATCAATATGTTTTCCCTCCATTTAAATGTGTAACTAAATAGATTAATGAACCAATATATTCTGAAATTCAAAATGCGTATAAGTAACGGCAACACTGATACGCACCCAGGTCACAAAGCAAAACTATTTAAAAATAGAGCCGTAAATCATGAATGCTTTTATGAGAACTATTAAAAGTGTAGTTTTTTAATACATCAGTAAGGGTCTATTGGAAGTGTAGATTTTTACAAACAATTTTTGATAGCGTACAAGAAGTGTAGATATTTTAAAAAAATCTCTTAAAGGAAACGTAGATTTTTTTAAATACAATTTTTGGAGGAATATCAGAAGCATAGATTTTACAAATATTATTCTTCGTGGATGTTTTTTTAAACGAATAGTTTTCCAAAGACCATTCGTGGATTTTTTTGAACAAATATTCTCAGACGAAAAAAACATTGATGGACCAATGTTTTTTGGACCAATGTAATCTTCTGACATTTAAAATGCGTATAAGTAACGACAACACTGATACGCAACCAGGTCACAAAGCAAAACTATTTTTTAAAAGTATTTTTGAGGGTCTAAAAGGAAATAAGGGGTGGTGTAGGGGATGATAGATACCAAGCCACGGCTCTGATTGCCTTTAACATGGCGAAGTCCAGGCTTATCTAGGTCCCTTTTTCATCTCAATTGTGGACACTGATCTCCCCGTGGCGTCACCTGGTATAGCTATTTTCATCACCTGTTGAAATAGTGAGCTAATATGTGCCGCGAGTTCACCCATAAGAACTATAAAAAAAGAGTACAGGTGTCGGGTTAGTTGCCCACACTATGAAAAAGCAAAGAAAACTACAACCAAATCCCCCTAATGATGACGACCCCCACAAATAAAGAACCACGATCTGCGAATCTGCACTTGGAATGTGCGCACCTTGTACAGAACAGGTGCAGTTTTCGCTTTGGCGGATGTACTCAAGAAGTACAAAGCCGATATTAATGCCTTACAGGAAATGGGATGGAAAGGGACAGGCGTAAGTAAATCAAACGAGACGTGATTTATAGTTAACAGGCCTCGGACTTATGGTTAACAAGAGAATAAAAGATCTCGTCTCCAGATTCACTCCAGTAGATAAGCGAATTGCCATAATCCGCATAAAAGCGAAGTTCTTCTACATCAGTCTTATTTGCGCCCATGATCCGACCGAAGACAAAGATGAGCAGACCAAAGACATATTTTATGAGCGCCTAGAAACAGCATATGATTGGTGCCCTTGCCATGACATTAAAATTCCGCTAGGAGGTTTTAATGCAAAAATCGGAAGGGAAAACATCTTTGGCCCCACCGTCGGGAAATTCAGCCTTCATGAAGAAACATCCGACAACGACATGAGGTTGATTGACTTCGCGGCAGCAAAAAACATGGTAGTTAGCAGCATCAGATTCAAGCATCTCGATATACACAAGGCCACCTGGATTTCTCCTGATCAAGCAACGAGAAACCAAATTGATTATGTTGTGATAGACGGAAGGCATTCATCCAACGAATATCGATTCGGACCACTACCTTATGGCAGCCAAGGTACGCTCCCTTCTTAATGTAGCAGAAAAGGTGCTATCTCAACTCGACGTCAAAAAGCTGCAAACACAACAGGTAGCCGAGGCCTACTCCGCTCAACTTAACCACCTGTTTGACGAAAGCACTTCTTGTTCCGATAATAGTATAGAAGCACAATGGCAAAGAATTGCCCACTACCTACATACTGCAGCCAAAGCAACACTTGGGTACCAAAAACCACCACCAAGAAACCCATGGTACGATCAGGAGTGTCGTAATGCTACTGATCGGAAAACGCAGCGTATAGGGCAACCCTGCAAACAGTAGCATCGCGTAATGTGATGGAGAATTATCGGGAGAAAAGGAGAGTGGAGAAACGTGTTTTCAGAAAAAAGAAGAAATAACAAGAAAAACGTGAGCGTGAGCAAATCTAGATGTACAGGAGTCAGAATGAAGTCCGGATATTTTACCAATGAGTAAAACACCATACAGAAGGGTTTGGTGCCGGCACATCCTCCTGTAGAGATGAAGAAGGAACCTGGTGACAGATACAGACAGCGTGCTGAGGATCTGGAAGGAGCATTTTTAAAAGCTTCTGGTATGGTATAGAGTGTATACCACCTAGCCAAGATGAGGTCATAAAAGCAATTAATCGGCTCAATAACAATAAAGCAGCAGGAACCGACGGGTTACCAGCCAAAAGGAGACAAGACAGTATGTGCCAACTATAGAGGAATTAGCCTTCTTCTCATCGCATATAAATTGCTATCCAGTGTGCTGTGTGAACGATTGAATCCAATGATCAATGATATTATTGGACCATACCAATGTGGCTTCAGATCTGGCAAATCCACCATTGACCAGATTTTCACTCTGCACCAAATCCAGGAAAAGACCCACGAAAAACACATCGACACATACCACCTATTCGTCGACTATGAAGCCGCATTCGACAGCCCTATCCGTTCAGAGGTGTTTAAAGTCATGTCTGCGTTTGGTATTCCTGCAAAATTAATGCGGCTATGCAGGATAACATTAAGTGGCACAAGGTCAGCAGTTAAAGTCGGAAAGGACAAGGTGATAGTTTGTGTTGTGATCTTTTTAACATCCTGCTGGTAAAGATCATACGAGACGCAAAGGTGAACAGAAATGGCACTAAACAACACATGTTACTCGCCTACGCCGATGACATCGATATAATGGTCGAACATTGCGAGCGGTAACAGCCACAGCCAAAAAAATCACACCTTGGCTAGAGTCCTTGAAATAATTTTTAAGAAATCCAAGAGGACCCTTTAAAATAATTTTTAAAAAATCTATAGATCCTTAAAATAATTAAAAAAAAAAATTAATGGATCCTTAAAAAAAGTTTTAAAAAAACCAAGGATCATTAAAATAATTTTTAAATAATCCACGCCTTGGTTGATGGGTCCTTAAAAATAATTTTTAAATAATCCACGCCTTGGTTGATGGGTCCTTAAAAATAATTTTTAAATAATCCACGCCTTGGTTGATGGGTCCTTAAAAATAATTTTTAAATAATCCACGCCTTGGTTGATGGATCCTTAAAAATAATTTGATAAAAAAATTCACGCCGTGGTTAATGGGTCCTTAAAAATAATTTTTAAAAAATCCACGCTGCAGGGTAGGTTCTTAAATAATGTTTAAAAAATCCACGGCTTGTAGATTTTCTCTGATTTTCATTTTCATTTGTTTTTACCCTGGAATATTGATTTTTTGTTGTAGTAATCGATTTCCTTTTATTGTCCTTCAAATCATACACACAATCCTTGGAAATCTGCAGCATATGCAGATGGCATTTGACCTTTACATCATTGCCATAATATTAAGCTGCACAGAGCAAGGTTGAAGGTTAAGTATTGCATTGGCAAAAGTCCAAACAGGCCATTATTCTTTTTCAAAATCTCATGATATTGATATTTCACAATAAAATCATAATATCACTCACTTTCAAACATTCTGATGCGACTCTGTATATCCGTCGATATACCTGCTGCTGTACGATTCGTCATTTTTGCTTTCGAAGTTTTGCCACCAAAAATAAAAACTGAAAACTTCACAATGCAAATGAAATCAAAAGCGAGATTTTCGATTTTATTGACCAATAATTTTTCGCAAAATATTGAAATATTGAACGCAAATGATGCAGTGACGAATCGAAACCGCTGTTAACACGTCCGATCAATTACCGACACTAAATTAGATTGCTGGGGGTTTTCACTTGTTTTTAATTGAATTTGAAAACAAAAGAGGCAACTCGTCAGAACAGAAATTTTCGAAAAAGCGATTCAGTTTGCGAATAATCAATTGCAACAACAACAATAACACAAACAACAAATGACCAGCCGGACGCGTGAACACAACACAAACATCAGCAACAAGAACAAAAATGGTCAATAACAAGCCGAACAAAAATTAAAAAAAAAAAAATTACAACAACAACCACAATCAGCTGTGTTGCAATTGTTGTGGGTCGTCGTCGATTGTTGTTGTTGTTTTCACAATTTTGGAAAAACTGGTGTTTTCCGTTGCCGTTTTGTTTTATTTCTATTCTTGGCCTTATAAAGATTTATATTTTTCCATTTGTTAAAATGCAAAAAAAAAAAAAAATCTGAAAAACACCAAAACACTTAGCACTTAACACAGATTTCAAAATTTTTGTTTGAAATTCTAACGCCGTTTTTTTCACTTTTTTTGTATGGCGATTTGCAAGCACAACTATTTTAAAATTCGGCTCAAAAGAAACTCAAGTGTGTTTTTTATTGTTGTCGATTATTCCGGATGCAACAACATCAAAAATTCTTATAACAACGACGACAAGAACTTTGGGCCTCCGTGTGGCCAAAATTGCAAAAATTTGCACACATCTGCGTGATTCGTGTCACTGAGGCGTATGGAAATACTAACAGCCAGTCAGCCACTCGGCCTGGCTGTTAGTTCTACTAAGGAATGCTGAAAGTGCAACCAAATAACCAAAAATGTAGATGTGGAAGAATTCAAACAGCAACAACAAAAATAGCTACGGCTACGACAATGGCAGCTAAAAGCTGCAATATGCCTCCACCGTCACCTCTCAACGATAAAGTCACGTCCAACTATGTGGATGCCAAGCGGCATGCGCCAGGTATGCAAACAGGGGTTCGGATATGGAAAATGGATTTTTAAAAATTATATTTACCGACGCAAACCAAGGCGTGCATTATAAAAAAAATTTTAAGGATCCCCAAGGCAAAGCTTGGCTTTTCTAAAATTTATTTTTAAGGACCAAACACAAGGCGTGGACTTTGTTAGAAATTATTTTTAAGGCTCTCTAACCAAGGCGTGGGGACAGTTTGTGTTACCTGATCCCACCTGGGGTAGCTATTTTCATCACCCGATGAAATAGTGAGCTAATATGTGCCGGGAGTTCACCCATAAGAACTATAAAAAATGGGTTGAAGCGTCGGGTTAGTCCCCCCACACTCGGAAAACCGAACCTACTACGAACAAGTGAAAAAGCGTTAAGTTAGGCTGGGCCGAACTTTTTATACCCTCCACTATAGATATACTAAAAGGTAGTTGAAATGAAAATGTAGGGAATATACCAAAAAGTGGACCTATACCGACATTACTACAACACGATTATGTAAACCATAATGTGAACCATGTTCCACAAAATAATGATTTCATCCAACCTGTGCCTATCTTATTATTCTTCCAAACTTAGTTCAGGTTCGGTCCACTCCCTCTGATACCTCCCATACAGGTGCTAGGCCTAAATGCGGGTTATAGTTCATGTATAGTTCATTATCGAACCTTACGTTCTAGCTTTATCTCGATATCCTCCGCAGGTTAAATGATTACGACAGACTCTTAGAACCAAACCCAAAACGCGGAACAAATTAGATAACTATTTTAATATAAAAAAGGGGGTTATATGGGGACTACCCCAAAAAGGGGGCGAATATAAATAATTTTTGGTAGGGAGATTTGTTACCATATACGACTACAAAATACCAAATTGCAGCGAATTCGGTTGAAAAAAGCGCTCAAGAACCCCAAAATACCGAATATTGGGGGTACCCTTATATGGGGGCTACCCGAAAAAAATGGACCTATATTCATAATTTTTTGTGGAGATATTTGGTACCTATTAAGAACTCAAGGTACTAAATTACAGCCAATTCGGTGGAAAAATACGACCAAAACCCCCAAAATACTGAAATTAGGAGGTACCGTTATATGGGGTCTACCAGTAAAAGTGGACCTATATTTATAATTTTTTGTGGAGACATTTAGTACCCAATAAGAACACAATGTACCAAATTTCAGCGAATTTGGTTGAAAGACGCGCTCAACAATCCCAAAATACCGAAAATTGGGGGGTACCCTTATATGGGAGCTATGCCTAAACGTGGACCGATATATCCCATCTTCGAACTTAACCTGCCTGCAGACAAAAGACAACCCTATGCAAAATTTCAGCACCCTATCTCAATTCCTTCGGAAGATAGCGTGATTACAACAGACGGACGGACAGACGGACGGACGGACAGACAGACGGACATGGCTAGATCGTCTTAGAATTTTACCCTGATCAAGAATATATATACTTTATAGGGTCGGAAATTAATATTTCGATGTGTTACAAACGGAATGACAAAATTAATATACCCTCCATACTATGGTGGAGGGTATAAAAAGCAAAGAAAAAGAAAACCAAACCCCCCTAAGGTTGACGACCCCCGCAAACGTACAAAGGACCACGATCTGCAAATCTGCACTTGGAATGTGCGCACGTTGTACAGAACAGGTGCAGTGTTCGCTTTGGCAGATGTACTCAAGAAGTACAAGGCCGATATTATTGCCTTACAGGCAATAATATGGAAAGGGACTGGCCATGAAAAGAGACGTGAATTTGGCTGCGGATTTATGATTGACGGAAGAATAAAAGACCTCGTCTCCAGATTCACTCCAGTAGATTGCTATAATCCGTATAAAAGCGAAGTTCTTCTACATCAGCCTCATCTGCGCCCATGCTCCGACCGAAGATAAAGATGAACAGACCAAAGACATATTTTACGAGCGCCTAGAAACAGCATATGACATTAAAATTCTGCTAAAAATAAAATGTTAATGCAAAAATCGGAAGGAAATATATTTGGCCCCACCGTCGGAAAAATTCAGCCTCCTAGAAGAAACATCAGACAACGGCATGAGGTTGGTTGACTTCGCGGTAGCAAAAACATGGTAGTTAGCAGCGCCATATTCAAGCATCTCGATATACACAAGACCACCTGGACTTCTCCCGATCGAACAACGAGAAATCAAATCGATCATGTTGTGATAGACGGAAGGCATTCATCCAGTGTTTTAGACGTCCGATCGATCCGAGGAGCGAATATCGATTCGGACCATTACCTTGTTGCAGCCAGGTGCAATCTAATGTAACTACTCCGCTCAACATACCCATCTGCTTGACGAAAGCACTCCTTGTCCCGATAATAATATAGAAGCACAGTGGCATAGAATTGCCCACTCCCTACAAACTGTAGCAAAAGCAACACTTGAGTACCTAAGACCACCATCAAGAAATCCGCGGTACGATCAGGAGTGTCGTAATGCTACTGATATGAAAAACGCAGCGTATAGGTCAACCCTGCAGACACTATCAACACGTAATGCGATGGAGAACTATCGGGAGAAAAGGAGAGAGGAGAAACGTATTTTCAGAAGAAGAAAGAACAAGAAAAGCGTGAGCGTGAGCAAATCGAGATTTATAGGAGTCAGAATGAAGTCCGGAAATTTTACCAACGAGTAAAACACCAAACCGAAGGTTTTGGTGCAGGCACATCCAGACAGCGTGTTGAGGATCAGGAAGGAGAATTTTTGAAGAGCTTCTGATATCAAATAGTGGCGGTGAAGAAGATACCCCAGAACCAATAAGAAATGATGGTATAGAGTGTATACCACCTAGCCATGATGAGGTCATAAAAGCAATTAATCGGCTCAAGAACAATAAAGCAGCAGGAGCCCATGGGTTACCAACCGAACTAATCAAACTGGTAGTCAGATGCTGGTCAGGAGCATGCACCAGCTGATTAGTACAATTTGACTAGAGGAATCCATGCCCATGAATGATTGGAACCTGTGTCCATCCTGTGTCCCGTGCACAAAAACGGGGACAAGACGATATGTGCCAACTATAGAGGAATTAGCCTTCTTCCCATCGCATATAAAGTGCTATCCAGTGTGCTGTGTGAACGATTGAAGCCAATGGTCAATAACATTTTTGGACCATACCAATGCGGCTTTTTACTCTGCGCGAAATCGAGGAAAAAACCGCGAAAAACACATCGACACATTCTACCTATTCGTCGACTATAAAGCCGCATTCCACAGTCCTATCCGTTCAGAGGTGTTTAAAGCCATGCCTACGTTTGGCATTCCTGCAAAATTAATACGGCTATGCATGATAACTTTAAGTGGCACAAGATCAGCAGTTAAAGTCGGAAAGGACCTATCGGAGCCCTTCGATACCGGACGAGGATTCAGACAAGGCGATAGTTTGTCGTGTGATATTTTTAACATCCTGGTGGAAAAGGTCATACGAGACGCAAAGGTGATCTGAAATGGCATTCTGTACACCAAACAGCACATATTACTCGCCTACGCTGATGGCATCGATATGATGGGTCGAGCATTGCGAGCGGTAACAGCCACTTTAAAACAAATTGAGAAGGAGTCTTCCAAAGTGGGTCTTGCAGTAAAGGGCGAGAAGACCAAGCTGATGGTATCAACGCGCAAGACGTCCAGTAGACTTGGACCAACTTGAGAACTACAGCTTCGAGGTAGTTAAAGATTTTTTACCGCCATAAATAAAACGAATGACATCAGTTTTGAAATTCGGAGAAGGATTGTGATGGCCAACAGATGCTACTATGGTCTAAGTAAGCAGTTTAGAAGCAAGGCCACCTTCCGCCAGACCACACTCACACTTTACAAGACGCTTATACTACCCGTGCTGTTGTATGGATCTGGCGCATGGGTACTTGCACAATCAGATAAGGCAGCTCTTGGGTTGTTTGAAAGAAAACTTCTCTGAAAGATATACGGGCCGATCTGCGTCAACGCTGAATATCGGCGACGAATGAACCACAAGCTTTATAATTTATACGCGGACATCGAGGTAGTCAGTCGTATTGAGCTGCAGCAACTACGGTGGCTGTGCCATGTTGTGCGAATGAATGAGAATGCCCCAGCTCAAAAGGCATATAAAAGCCAGCCTACTGATGGTCCCCGTAGAAGGGGAAGGCCACGAATTAGATGGAAAGACCAAGTAGAAAACAACATCTTGGAACGTGGTCTTTCAAATTGGAGGAGATGCGCGACGCGCTTGGAAATCTTTTTTAAGCTCGGCTTATGGAACAACCGTTCTGTAACAAGACATCTAAGTAAGTAAGTACATATTTACCTGTTTCAGTATTTAGGTATTCCCACTTAGTGTCCAAGTATAACTGTTTACCTGCAAAGACAAAAAAATAGTTTGTAATATAAATAATCGTTTCAAACCACTGTGCAATTCGTGCAGAATAATAATAACAATAGCAAACAACCTTGTCAATGTTTCGTCAGTTGGTTGTGCAGTCGGTCGTTCGGTCGACGAGTTGGTTGATTTATACAACCTGCAAGCAGCCTCCATGGAAACTGTGGTGGCAATAGAAGGCTGGTGCTGGGGCTGCTGCTGGTTGGTTCTGTTGCTGCAACATTTGTGAGCCAGAGCTAAGTGAGAAATCAATAATTGTTGGTTGATGTTGCAGAAAACACTGACACACATCTACACAGACACGGTCACACACACATATGAAGCACAAGACAATAATGAACAACTCATTGCACAAACAACAAAAACAACAACTAAAAGCCCTACAAGGTAAAACAGCTAGCCAACACATTCCAACAATCAACCCGCCATCAACACCATCATACCAAAAACAACTCAATCAAGGGGCCAAAACAATGTTGCATTTTGTATAAACATGGACAAGGGCCCGCTAATCTCCTACCACCTCCTTCGCATTTTATCCTCAAGTAGATTATTTTTCCTTTCAATTTAACATGGAAAGACAAAGCAACAAAAAATTGTTTTCCATACGCTCGTTTTGTAACATTACCTTGTTTGGTCCTTCGTCATCACTCTCCGCCGTACCCTCCTCCACAACACGGATTGAGATTCCAAAGCCTACACACACGCCAGTTCTATAGTGGTGCTCAGCAAACTTGTGTAGGCTGAATATTTTGGGTGGTATTATGCAAAAAATACTAAGGGAACACAGAGTTGCCACCTTGATACAAATAATTCAAAAAAAAAAATCCACGTTTGGGTAGAGTCCTTTAAAATAATTAAAAAAATTAAGACTTGGGTAGAGTCCTTAAAAATACTTTTTATAAAATCCACGCCTTGGTTGGAGTCCTTAAAAATAATTAAAAAAATTAAGACTTGGGTAGAGTCCTTAAAAATAATTTTTATAAAATCCACGCCTTGGTTGGAGTCCTTAAAAATAATTTTTATAAAATCCACGCCTTGGGTAGAGTCCTTAAAAACAATTTTTATAAAATCCACGCCTTGGGTAGACTCCTTGGTTACAGACCTTAAAAATAATTTTTATAAAATCCACACCTTGGGTAGAGTCCTTAAAAATAATTTTTATAAAATCCACGCCTTAGGCAGAGTCCTTGGTTGGAGTCCTTAAAAATAATTTTTATAAAATCCACGCCTTGGGTAGAGTCCTTGGTTAGAGTCCTTAAAAATAATTTTTATAAAATCCAAGCCTTGGGTAGAGTCCTTGGTTAGAGTACCCACGCTTTGGGTAGAGTCCTTGGTTGGAGTCCTTAAAAATAATGTTTATAACATCCACGCTTTGGATAGAGTCCTTGGTTGGAGTCCTTAAAAATAATTTTTATAAAATCCACGCCTTGGGTAGAGTCATTGGTTGGAGTCCTTAAAAGTAATTTTTATAAAATCCACGCCTTGGGTAGAGTCATTGGTTGGAGTCCTTAAAAGTAATTTTTATAAAATCCACGCCTTGGGTAGAGTCCTTGGTTGGAGTCCTTAAAAAATAATTTTTATAAAATCCACGCCTTGGATGGAGACCTTGGTTGGAGTCCTTAAAAAATAAGTTTTATAAAATCCACGCCTTGGATAGAGTCCTTGGTTGGAGTCCTTAAAAAATAATTTTTATAAAATCCACGCCTTGGATGGGGACCTTGGTTGGAGTCCTTAAAAAATAAATTTTATAAAATCCACGCCTTGGATAGAGTCCTTGGTTGGAGTCCTTAAAAAATAATTTTTATAAAATCCACGCCTTGGATGGAGACCTTGGTTGGAGTCCTTAAAAAATAAGTTTTATAAAATCCACGCCTTGGATAGAGTCCTTGGTTGGAGTCCTTAAAAAAAATTTTTATAAATTCCACGTCTTGGGTAGAGTCCTTGGTTGGAGTCCTTAAAAATATTTTTTATAAAATCCACGCCGTGGGTAGAGTCCTTGGTTGGAGTCCTTAAAAAATTTTTTAAAAAAAATCCACGTCTTGGGTAGCGCCCTTCAAAATAATTTTTAAAAAATCCACGCCTTCCGCCGAAACTGAGATCTATTTTTTTTTTCTACAGAAAAAAAATCCTCATTCCTGCAAAGTGTTTTTTCATATAGAAAAAATCTGTTCCCAATCTGGCAACTCTATTAGGCGCCCACATGTTTTTTTACGGCCAACGAGACCTAGGACGAAGGAAAGCGGAGCAGTAGAGAGAAATATCACACGACAAGCAAGCTTTTTAAATAATCGTTGATGACCTACATTTCCCTTGATGCACTCGGAACTATTTCGAGAAGTGGGGTGAAGAAGAAGAAGAAGGGATTTTTGCTTGGGTGGTGTATGAACGATTATTCTCATGAGTGATTATTCGGCTAGTGGTGTGTTTGGGTGTTCGTGTCTAACTGACGTTATAATCGGTTAATCTGTTTCCCATAGTTTGCACTATTTACCCCGCACACTCACCGTGGTTGTCAGTTAGTGAGTGAGTGCGTCAGTCACTTTTGTTCTATCGATGATGATACTCATCGTTCATGTGTGAAAGCTTTTGCCGAGCAGAAAGGGTTAAGTTCTACTGCTGTTGTGGCGCTTGTTGTTACTGTCACGCTTGTGATAACTTTGTTTTCATTATGAATGAATGAGCGAACGAACGAGCAAGTGAGTGAGTGAGTGAGCGAGAATGCACTTTCACTTTCGTTACAGGTTTTCCTGCACACATACATACATACACACACAGAAATTAATCAACTCGTGCACACTTTTCCTTTCAGGCGCCCCACAGCACAAAATTGTGGGTGTTGGTCCCAGGCTTCTTTGCCTTCGTTCTTCGCATAATAATATTTGAAGGACATATCTATTTTTGCTGCTGCTGTTATTGTTGTCGTCGTCGTTAGTTTTTATTTATGCCACAGTATAAGTGGCGCCACCATGTCAGCTCTAGAAAAGCAAGAGCAAAACATGACAAATCTCATAAACATCCTGAACGGATATTCAGCGGAGCAGAGGTTGTTGGAAAAAGAACAGAATCCCTATTGAACTGGGTGCTCCACATTTCGTATTTATGTTTTCAAGGAGGTGATCCTTTGGAGAATAAAGACCTACATTTCTTTGGAAAAAAACAACATCTTTAATAGGATAATTTTATTTATAGAATAGCATGGCAAAAAAAAAAATGGAAAAGGTACTTTGAGGCAAAATAAAAAACAAATAATAACGGAAATAGGGGAAATGTGTCAATCTGCCAGGGAATAACAACAACATTATTTGTGTTTTCGAGATATACTCGAGTATTATTTTTTCAAATCTAAGACATAAGTTAAAAATATTGTGTGAAGGATAAAGAACGCTATGCCACATTTCGTGAAAATCGTAGGATATATAGAGACTTTGGTACACATTTTACATTAAATCGGTCAAACACATATATATGGGAGCTATATCTAAATCTGAACCGATTTTCAAGAAATTTTACACACATCATTCCAGACTCAATTCAGTACGATGTGCCAAATTTCGTGCAAATCGGAAGATATATTGGGACTTTGGCACCCCATTTACATGAAATCGGACGAAAATATATATGGGAGCTATATCTAAATCTGAACCGATTTTCAAGATATTTTATACACATCATTCCAGACTCAATTCAGTATGCTGTACCAAATTTCGTGCAATTCGGAAGATATATACGGACTTTGGTACCCCATTTACATGAAATCGGACGAATATATATATGGAAGCTTTATCTAAATCCGAACCGATTATCAAGAAATTTTACACACATTATTCTAGACTCAATTCAGTACGCTATGCCAAATTTCGTGAATATCGGAATATGTATAGGGATTTTGGTACACCATTTACATGAAATCGGACGAGAATATAGACTTAGAAAGTGATTCTATGCATATTCTCAAAAGGAACCATGGGTCTATCTCGATTCCTTTTGCCTGTTACAAACATATGCACAAGACATAATACCCTGTACCACAGTCTGGTGAAGGGTATAAAAATCCTCGCCTTGACGGGGATCCTTAAAAATTATGTTTGAAAAATCCACGCCTTGTTGAGGATCCTTAAAAATAATGTTTAAAAAATCTATCCCTTAGGGATGGTTTTTGAAAATATTTTTTAATAAATTAATTTTTAATTATTTCGAAAATATTCAGATTTAGTCTGTCTTTAGAATATTTGCGGTAATGTTTTTAACCGCTTGTCATCTATTTCGGTGCGTGAGGTTGTTTGCGGTTGTGTGGTTTGACAAAAAAGTTTATTTAAAAATAGTGTTGTTTGTCGAGTTTGTTGCGGCATAATTACTCTCAACAATATTTAGTTGTATCAAACCGCCAAACAAATACGAATATAATGTCATAAATTTACACATAACTAAATTGAGTTGCGGCATTCGGTGTTTTTTTATTTGGTCTGACGTTGATGTTTTTGTTTATCTGTGAAGTGACAGTTAATTGACAAAATGGTGAGAAATTGTGGTCGACGTTTGCTGTTCATTATGTTGTAATGTGTTGTGTGCTATATTCGAACGAACATGGTATCAAGTTACATCGAGAGAGGAAATAACTGCTAAAAATGCTGCACTATGTGGTATATCGAATGAGAATAGTTTGAGGGTTTAATACAATTTTTTTAATTAAAAATAAAATAAATAGAAATCAACAAAAATATATTTAAAATTTATCTTAAAGCAATTGAATTATTTTATAATTTATTTTCCAAGATTCAGGCTTCAAGTCTGAAGATATGTCCTCACCATGGTGACCGCATCACATTTATTTCCTAACTAATTTATTACATTGTTTCGCCCATCGCCTAACTCTCTAATATCTTCACTCATGTTTGCTAGACAAATCTATTATCTAATCTATCATCTCCGACACACACACCATATAATTTTAAGGGCCAATAAAAAATTTTATATTGCATCGAGAAATAACCTTGATATTTTTATTAGATATATGCAGTCACATCACCATCCCCATTATCTCTGCAATGCCAACTGTTATTGGCAAAGCCCTTGAAAAAGAGGAGACTTTGAAAAAATAACTGCAGAATAATTGCAAATGTGAAGGACATGTCGTCGTGATGGTGGTGGTGTCTATTACATTCGCTCAATTCAATTACTCATTTTTTTCCGCAGGACTGCAGCTGGTCACATGGAGGACGACGTTTATTGTTGTTTTCCTTGGTGTGGTCTGGTTTCCTGCTATAAAAAACAAGTCCTTTAACAACTCATCAAGTAATCAGTGCTGTAATTAATTTAAAGCAGACAGGATATAAAGGATAGACAAGGATTGCTGATTACTTAAATACGAACTACTACACTAAGTGCATTTCTTAAAGTAGGTTGGAAAACCAAACCCCCCTAACGTTGACGACCCTGGCAAACATATAAAAGACCACGATCTGCAAATCTGTTCTGTGCGCACGTTGTACAGAACAGGCGCAGTGTTCGCTTTTGTACTCAAGAAGTATAAAACTGATATTATTGCCTTACAGGAAATGCGATGGAAAGGGGACTGGCGTAAGTAAATCAGATGATTACGCCCTGTATTATACGTGCCATGAAACGAAACATGAATTTGGCTGCGGATTTATGGTTAACATGAGAATAAAATACCTCGTCTCCAGATTCACTACAGTTGATAAGCGAATTGCTATAATCCGCATAAAGCGAAGTTCTTCTACATCAGTCTCATCAGCGCCCATAGTCCGACCGAAGATAAAGATGAACAGACCAAAGATATATTTTACGAGCGCCTAGAAACAGCATATGACCGTTGCCCTGGCCATGACATTAAAGTTCTGCTAGGAGATTTTAATGCAAAAATCGGAAGCGAAAATATCTTTGGCCTCACCGTCGGAAAATTCAGCCTTCATGAAGAAACATCAGACAACGGCATGAGGTTGATTGACTTTGCGGCAACAAAAAACATTGTAGTTAACAGCATCAGATTCAAGCATCTCGATATACACAAGGCCACTTGGATTTCTCCCGATCGAACAACGAGAAATCAAATCGATCATGAAGGCATTTATCCAGTGTTTTAGACGTCCGATCGACCCGGGGAGCGGAGGCAGCCAAGGTACGCACCCGTCTTAATGTAGCAGCAAAGGTGCGATCTTATGTAACACGGAAATTTGACGTCGAAAACCTGCAAACACAACGGATAGCAGAAGCCTACTCCGCTCATCTTACCCAACTGCTTGACGAAGGCACCCCTTGTCCCGATATTAATTTAGAAGCACTATGGCAGAGAATTGCTCACTCCCTACAAACTGCAGCAAACACAACACTTGGGTACCAAAGACCACCATCAAGAAATCCGTGGTATGATCAGGAGTGTCGTAATGCTACTGATATGAAAAAAACTCAGCGTATAGGGCAACCCTGCTGACAGTAGCAATACGTAATGTGGTGGAACTATCGGGAGAAAAGGAGATAGGAGAAACGTGTTTTCAGAAAAAAGAAGAAAGAACAATAAAAACGTGAGCGTGAGCAAATCGAGATGTACAGGAATCAGAATGAAGTCACAAAAGAATGAAATCACAAAACCGAAGGTTTTGGTGCAGGCACATCCTCCTGTAGAGATGAAGAAGGAAACCTGGTTGCAGATACAGACAGCGTGCTGAGGATTTGGAAGGAGCATTTTTAAAAACTGGTATCAAATAGTAGCAATGAAGAACTATTCAAGACTGGTGGTCAGATGCTGGTAAAGAGCATGCACCAGCTGATTAGTACACTTTGGCTAGAGGAATGCATGCCTAATTATTGGAACCTCTGCATCCTGTGTCCCGTGCACAAACATGGAGACAAGACGATATGTGCCAACTATAGAGGAATAAGTATCCTTCCCATCGCATATAAAATGCGATCCAGTGTGCTGTAGGAACGATTAAAGCCAATGGTCAATGACATCATCGGACCATACCAATGCGGCTTCAGACCTGGCAAATCCACCATTGACCAGATTTTCACTTGCGCCAAATCCTGGAAAAGATCCACGAAAAATCCATCGACGCATTCCACCTATTTGTCGACTATAAAGCCGCATTCGACCGCCCTAACCGTTCAGAGGTGTTTAAAGCCACGTTCGGCATTCCTGCAAAATTAATACGGATATGCAGGATAACTTTAAGTGGCACAAGGTCAGCAGTTAAGGTAGGAAAGGACCTATCGGAGCCCTTCAATACCGAACTAGGATTCAGACAAGTTGACAGTTTGTCGTGAGATCTATTTAACATCGTGCTGGAAAAGGTCATACGAGACGCAAAGGTGAACAGAAATGGCACTCTGTACACCAAACAACACATGTTACTCGCCTACGCCAATGACATCGATATAATGGGTCGAACATTGCGAGCGGTAACAGCCATCTTTGAACAAATTGAATAGAGTCTGCCAAAGTATGTCTGGTAGTAAACGGCGAGAAGACCAAGCTGATGGTATCAACGCGCAAGACGTCCAATAGACTGGGACCAACTGTGGAACTTGAGAACTACAGCTTCGAGGTAGGTAACGATTTATTTATATCAGAAGCAAGGTCACCTCCCGCTAGACCAAACTCACACTCTACAAGACGCTGATACTACCCGAGCTGTTATATGGATCTGAAGCATGGGTACTTACTCAAGCAGATGAGGCAGCTCTTGGAGTGTTTGAGAGAAAATTTCTCCGAGCCATGAGTTGTACCAGCTATTTTCGGAAATCGACATTGTTAGACGTGTTGAGCTGCAGCGACTACGTTGGCTAGGTCATGTTGTGAGAGTGCATAAAGATGCCCCAGTCCAGAAGGCATATAAAAACGATGTAAACATCAAGTCGAAGACTACATTGTCGAAAATGGTCTTTCAAATTGGAAACAACTGCGCAAAAGACCGACGCGCCTGGAAATCTTTTCTAAACTCGGCTTATGGAACGAAAGTTCTGTCACAAGCCAGCTAAGTAAAGTATGTAAGTAACCAAGGCATGGATTTTTTTAAGATTTTTTTAATACCCTAGCCAAGGCGTGGATTTTTAAAAATGATTTTTAAAGACCCAAACCATGGCGGGGATTTTTAAAACATTCTCCAAAAGCACTGTGTCATCTGTATCGTTTCCTCTGTTACAAAACAGTTTTTTGGGAGCACCGACATGCTGTCATCATATCACCTTGTTGTTGTAGTTCACCAACGTCTTTCGCTGACATGTCTACCACTAATCATAGGCCGTCGAATAACCTAAAAACGAAGTAGAAGAAGTGGCAAAGGAGATACCAAAAGCAACGCAACGCCGGAGAACAAATATGGAAATGAACTATTTTGGGGACAAGAGGCAACGACACACATCTGGGAAATAACAAACACACAGACAGACAAACATCGCGACAAATTAGCATTGTAACATGCAAACGAATGAGACAGTTCGATGTCGCCAAACGATATTAGCGGTACCAACCCGTCCGTCCTAATTCCTCACCTAGATAGAAAATAAAAATACATGGCATGGCATTTTTGTCGTTCGTTGCAAAAAAGAAAAAAACGTATTGGCAATAATATGACACGTTTGTCATCAATTTGTCTGCTTGGGAGTACAAATAGAGGCGGCCCCAGAAATAACAGCACTCAGTAGGAATCTATCGCAAAAATTGAGGTTCTGCGAAGAAGTCTTTGGTGCGTGCGTCATTCGTTCAGTCATTTGGGTTGGATGGATGGCTGGCTGATTCGTTCGTTCATTTGTTTATTGAGTAAACAGATAGATTTTCTTGGTTGTAAAGGGAAAATGTATTTTGTTTTTCTTTGGAAAAACATGATGATGGTGGGGGAGTTCATTTCTGCGGAACACTTTAAAGAAACCTTAAAATAAACTACAACAACGTGTAGGCGTTGTAATTGTTAAATAAATATTTATTTTATCGTTCTTAGCTGTTTTACGCGAAATTGAAAATTACAACTTGTAATTGATTCATAGAAACGGCAGCAAAGTAGGGAATTTTTTATAGAAAAATAAAATATACTTTTTCTAAATTAACGCCTTAGATAGGTCTAAAAAAATAATTTTTAAGAAAATCCACTTCTTGGCTGTTAAAAATATATATTTTTTTAATCCACGCCTAGGGCGCGGTCTTTACAAATATCTTGTTAAAAAATCTATGCCTTGGGTGCGGTCCTTAAAAATACTTTTTTTAAATCCACGCCTTTATTTTTATTCGGGCAGATTTAGAGTCGTCTACGTACCATGGGACAAATTTATAGAAAACAATTTATAGCAAAATTGATACACGCTATTCGGTACGCCGCACTGTTAAAAATTTAATTTCAATCTAGACCCAATTTATTACGCTGTGCCAAATTTCGTGCAAATCGAAAGATATATAGGGACTTTGTTGCACCATTTACATTAAATAGGACGAAATTATATATGGGAGCTATATCTAAATCGGAACCGATTGTTCCCAATTTCAATAGGGTTCGTCCTTGGGTTCGGGTAACCGGGTACGTCCCAATAGGGTTCGGGTAACCGGGTACGTCCCCCAAGAAAAAAAAGATATCCCAATAATTAGGGCAAAAATACATACCTCTGGAAAAAATTTCACAAAAATCTGATCGTTTTACTCCTTGTGTCCTTAAAAATAATTTTTAAAAAAATCCATTCCTTGTGTCCTCCAAAATAATTTTTAAAAAATCCAGTCCTTATGTCCTTAAAAATAATTTTTAAAAAATCCTCTCCTTGTGCCCTTAAAAATAATTTTTAAAAAATCCACTCCTTTTTTCCTTGAGTCCTTAAAACTAATTTTTAAAAAATCCACTCCTTTTTTCCTTGAGTCCTTAAAACTAATTTTTAAAAAATACACTCCCTTTTTCCTTGGGTCCTTAAAAAAAATAATTTTTAAAAAATCCACGCCTTGGTGATGGGTCCTTAAAAAAATAATTTATAAAAAAATCCACGCCTTGGTGATGGGTCCTTAAAAAAATAATTTATAAAAAAATCCACGCCTTGGTGATGGGTCCTTAAAAAAATAATTTATAAAAAAATCCACGCCTTGGTGATGGGTCCTTAAAAAAATAATTTATAAAAAAATCCACGCCTTGGTGATGGGTCCTTAAAAAAATAATTTATAAAAAAATCCACGCCTTGGTGATGGGTCCTTAAAAAAATAATTTATAAAAAAATCCACGCCTTGGTGATGGGTCCTTAAAAAAATAATTTATAAAAAAATCCACGCCTTGGTGATGGGTCCTTAAAAAATAATTTTTAAAAAATCCACGCCTTGGTGATGGGTCCTTAAAAAAATAATTTATAAAAAAATCCACGCCTTGGTGATGGGTCCTTAAAAAAATAATTTATAAAAAAATCCACGCCTTGGTGATGGGTCCTTAAAAAAATAATTTATAAAAAAATCCACGCCTTGGTGATGGGTCCTTAAAAAATAATTTTTAAAAAATCCACGCCTTGGTGATGGGTCCTTAAAAAAATAATTTATAAAAAAATCCACGCCTTGGTGATGGGTCCTTAAAAAAATAATTTTTAAATCCACGCCTTGGTGATGGGTCCTTAAAAAAATAATTTATAAAAAAATCCACGCCTTGGTGATGGGTCCTTAAAAAAATAATTTATAAAAAAATCCACGCCTTGGTGATGGGTCCTTAAAAAAATAATTTATAAAAAAATCCACGCCTTGGTGATGGGTCCTTAAAAAAATAATTTATAAAAAAATCCACGCCTTGGTGATGGGTCCTTAAAAAAATAATTTATAAAAAAATCCACGCCTTGGTGATGGGTCCTTAAAAAATAATTTTTAAAAAATCCACGCCTTGGTGATGGGTCCTTAAAAAAATAATTTATAAAAAAATCCACGCCTTGGTGATGGGTCCTTAAAAAAATAGTTTTTAAATCCACGCCTTGGTGATGGGTCCTTAAAAAATAATTTTTAAAAAATCCACGCCTTGGTGATGGGTCCTTAAAAAAATAATTTATAAAAAAATCCACGCCTTGGTGATGGGTCCATTAAAAAATAATTTTTAAAAAATCCACGCCTTGGTGATGGGTCCTTAAAAAAATAATTTATAAAAAAATCCACGCCTTGGTGATGGGTCCTTAAAAAAATAATTTATAAAAAAATCCACGCCTTGGTGATGGGTCCTTAAAAAAATAATTTATAAAAAAATCCACGCCTTGGTGATGGGTCCTTAAAAAATAATTTTTAAAAAATCCACGCCTTGGTGATGGGTCCTTAAAAAAATAATTTATAAAAAAATCCACGCCTTGGTGATGGGTCCTTAAAAAATAATTTTTAAAAAATCCACGCCTTGGTGATGGGTCCTTAAAAAAATAATTTATAAAAAAATCCACGCCTTGGTGATGGGTCCTTAAAAAAATAATTTATAAAAAAATCCACGCCTTGGTGATGGGTCCTTAAAAAAATAATTTATAAAAAAATCCACGCCTTGGTGATGGGTCCTTAAAAAATAATTTTTAAAAAATCCACGCCTTGGTGATGGGTCCTTAAAAAAATAATTTATAAAAAAATCCACGCCTTGGTGATGGGTCCTTAAAAAAATAGTTTTTAAATCCACGCCTTGGTGATGGGTCCTTAAAAAATAATTTTTAAAAAATCCACGCCTTGGTGATGGGTCCTTAAAAAAATAATTTATAAAAAAATCCACGCCTTGGTGATGGGTCCTTAAAAAAATAATTTATAAAAAAAATCCACGCCTTGGTGATGGGTCCTTAAAAAATAATTTTTAAAAAATCCACGCCTTGGTGATGGGTCCTTAAAAAAATAATTTATAAAAAAATCCACGCCTTGGTGATGGGTCCTTAAAAAAATAATTTATAAAAAAATCCACGCCTTGGTGATGGGTCCTTAAAAAATAATTTTTAAAAAATCCACGCCTTGGTGATGGGTCCTTAAAAAAATAATTTATAAAAAAATCCACGCCTTGGTGATGGGTCCTTAAAAAAATAATTTTTAAATCCACGCCTTGGTGATGGGTCCTTAAAAAAATAATTTTTAAAAAATCCACGCCTTGGTGATGGGTCCTTAAAAAAATAATTTTTAAAAAATCCACGCCTTGGTGATGGGTCCTTAAAAAAATAATTTTTAAAAAATCCACGCCTTGGTGATGGGTCCTTAAAAAAATAATTTTTAAAAAATCCACGCCTTGGTGATGGGTCCTTAAAAAAATAATTTTTAAAAAATCCACGCCTTGGTGATGGGTCCTTAAAAAAATAATTTTTAAAAAATCCACGCCTTGGTGATGGGTCCTTAAAAAAATAATTTTTAAAAAATCCACGCCTTGGTGATGGGTCCTTAAAAAAATAATTTTTAAAAAATCCACGCCTTGGTGATGGGTCCTTAAAAAAATAATTTTTAAAAAATCCACGCCTTGGTGATGGGTCCTTAAAAAAATAATTTTTAAAAAATCCACGCCTTGGTGATGGGTCCTTAAAAAAATAATTTTTAAAAAATCCACGCCTTGGTGATGGGTCCTTAAAAAAATAATTTTTAAAAAATCCACGCCTTGGTGATGGGTCCTTAAAAAAATAATTTTTAAAAAATCCACGCCTTGGTGATGGGTCCTTAAAAAAATAATTTTTAAAAAATCCACGCCTTGGTGATGGGTCCTTAAAAAAATAATTTTTAAAAAATCCACGCCTTGGTGATGGGTCTTTAAAAAAAAAAATTTTTAAAAAATCCACGCCTTGGTGTTGGGTCGTTAAAAAATAATTTTTAAAAAATCCACGCCTTGGTGTTGGGTCCTTAAAAAAATAATTTTTAAAAAATCCACGCTTTGGTGATGGGTCAGTAAAAAAATAATTTTAAAAAATCCACGCCTTAGTGATGGGTCCTTAAAAATAATTTTTAAAAAATCCACCCATTAGTGATGGGTCCTTAAAAAAATAATTTTTAAAAAATCCACGCCTTGGTGATGGGTCTTTAAGACACAAATTTTTAAAAAATCCACGGCTTGGTGATGGGTCTTTAAAAAATAATTTTTAAAAAATCCACTCCTTGTGTCTTTGGGTCCTTAAAAATAATTTTTAAAAAATTCACGCCTTGGTGATGGGTCTTTAAAAAATAATTTTTAAAAATCCACGCCTTGGTGAAGGGTCCTTATAAAAACAATTTTTAAAAAATCCACGCGTTGGTGATGGGTCCTTAAAAAAGTAATTTTTAAAAAATCCACGCCTTAGGAATGGTCTTTAAACAATAAATTTTATTAAATAATTTTTTTCTGCGCAAAATCCTTTATTACCAACCCAAAATTAGCATCGCCCGACCAACACAAGCCCCCGAAAAAATAGCAGCAAGCCAGCCAGGAGCTGCAAACAAACCTTGACCCAATTTGTGTGTGTGGTGCTCTGCAATGTTTTTGCTGCAGTAATGATGAGAGCAATCATTGAAAACTATTAAAAATAACAACAATGGATTTGGTGAGAGAGCTGATTTCGAGGAAGAGAGGAAATAATCGGGTGTCCTACAAACACTTGACTGCAAGTGATGGCAATGATGATGATGACAATGGGTATGCAGCTTACTCATGTGTGTTGGAGGGGGAAATGAAACAATGAAGGATATAGTGTCAGCCAATATCCTTATCCCCAGCTTCTCTACAAACACACAAACAAACATATACACTCATCTATATAAAAGTTCAACTGCTAAACATTTCTGTTAGCCTATTTGAAATTGGCTCCAACTGGCAAAATGGCTGACAAAGGAGACAAAAATGTTTACGAGCTAAGGACACAACACATAAACCACTGACCACTACGATAGGAAAAGGTCAAGTGTAGGGAAGATTGGAAATACGATAAAGGAAGTTATGAGAAAAAATAAAAACAATTGATTTTTCCACTTTTGAAGCTATGTCCAGTTTGAGAAGCACGAACGAAAGGGTTAAAGTTTAAATGTTTTTGCTTTGACCTTTACTGCAGTTTTAAATCCTTTGAAATTTTCCTTCTACTCATTTAACAGGAGAACAAAAGAAATGCATATTTTCTTCTTTTGTTTGTCTTTCGATAGGGAAAATAATAAGAAAAATAAGAAGATAAAGGAATTGAAAATAAATGGCTTAGAATAGTCTAAAGAATCTTTTTTAAGAGGGCTGTTGGTTGTAATGGATATTTTTGTAAGGGGCTTGCTTGGGGTGGTTGCCTTTTTGCAGTCCTTTGACCTTAATCGGCACTTGCCAGCTTTCTTTCCGTTGCTGTTATCCTATTTTCTAAATACCTAAAATGGGGTTGAAATCGCAATAGGAAAAAAATAAAGAAAATTGCAGAAAAATAATGTTGTCAACATGTGCCACATTTTATTAACCCCTAAATTGGGGAGCCTTTTCTGAAGTATACAGGTGAGGGTAAGCAATTTGAAATTCTTCTGGGAGAAATCAACATGAAAAAGTTTTAAAATTCGTGCTACAGCCAAACAAAGGAGGTTGAGAGAATTGTTTTTATAATATCTAATATTTATAGCCCTCCTGATATTTTTTGTCACATATTTTTTAAAACATTAATATTAATAATTCAAAATTGTGTCTCATAGAATGTAAACATGTTCATGATGTTCGGCCAAATCGTAATTTTTGGAAATAAAATATTTTCTAAAAGGTAGCTGAAATTTTATTTGTTGTCAAACTGTGTATGTCAACAAATGTCAATAATATGTCATCGAATGCTAAGAAGAATGATGACATCAATACAAAATATTGAATACTTCGTTGTTCTATAAATAATTAGAGTAACTTCGGGTAATGTGGACCACCATTTTCTTTTTTTGATATTGTGGGCGTAACAACGGTAAAAAATAAAAACAAATTGTTTTCACAGCATGGTAGATTTGTTGGCTAATTATATTCCAGGTCAAAAATTATATATATTTGTCTATAAAAATGTTATTGCATTATATTTCAAAAAACTCTAAACTGCAAATAAAAATAACTTGGCGGGTAATGTGGACCAGTATGTGTGGGTAATGAGGATCAGTAAGTTAAAGGTAGGTTGTGGATTAATTGTGATAAATTTCAATTTATTGCTCTCTTGGGTAACAATGAATGCAAAAATATATGGGTCCATGTTTTGGAATAGCCCCCATTTAAGGGTACCACCACATTTGCGGTATTTTGAAGGCCCTTGCTTCATTATCCAACCGAGGCACCTATAATTTCGGATATCGAGTTTTCAGAGGATAGAATACCTCCTCGCATATTAAATGCACCCTTGTTTCGAACTCGTCCTCATGAAAATTTCCCACTTTTTTATAGTGGTCCACATTACCCGACATTGAATATTTTTATTTAAAAATAATTATCGGCTTCAAAAATGAATAAAAATGTAAAAATAACCGAAAGTAATTACAGATAAACGTGTATTTTTGTTAAAGAAAACAAGAAAACCACTCTTTATATTCGAGAAAAACAAAATGTTCGACTATTTTACAAAATCGTTCGACTATTGTGCTAAAAAATTTTCAAATCACACTTTTACAATCAGAGCTACATTTTCACCTACTAAATTTTCAACATTGCAATTATTTATTAAAAACCAAGTTTGATGTTTGTTTTCACTAATTAGGAAAACATTTATCAAGGCGGCATTGGCATATTTCAAGCATTTTCTTAGATATGGGGGGTGGTCCACATTTGATGCATGGTCCACATTACCAGAAGTTACTCTATGTTTTCAAAAATAAGAAATTTTTTGATACAAAAATTTTTCTTGGACCAGCCAAGGCGTGGATTTTTTAACGAATATGTTTTTAGGACCACAGACAGGCGTGGATTTTTATACCCTACACAACTATGTTGTCAGGGTATTATAGCTTTGTGCAGCCCCAAAAGTTTGTAACGCCGCGAAATATTGGTCCTAGACCCACCTTTAAGTATACCAATCGTCATATCTCGACTAGCTGAGTCGATCTAGATATGTGTGTCCGTCCGTCCGTCTGTCCATTATAATTTGTAAACACGATACAGGCCACAGTTATGGACCAATCTTCACGAAATTTTGCATGTAGGATGGGTTCTGGCCAATGAAGACCCCTATTGTTTTTGATAAAGATCGGTTAATATTAAGGGGATGAAATGGACCAAATACTAAATTTTTGTCGGTTTTTCTGGTCGCTCCAGAGGCCGCAGTTATGGTCCGAACATCGTGAAATTTTACAGGGAGAAGGGGATCGGGGCTAAGAATAAGCATGCCTGTTTTGATAAAGATCGGTCAATATTTAGCGGGTCAAATGGACCCTGACTTTTGTGTGAAAAATTACAAAATTTTTATTCTGGGACGTATATACTAGCTCCCAGGGACGTACGCAGGGGGGCGGCCCGGGGGGCCCGGGCCCCCCCCGAAATTAATTTTTTTTCACAGTAAATTTATGTTTGTAACAGCGAATTTTTTCATTTTGTACTACCGGGCCCCCCCGAAATGAAATCCTGTGTACGTTGCTGCTAGCTCCTGAAGGACATATACTTGAGATGTTGATAGTATGTCCAAGATGAGTTGTTGACCTTCAAATTGATACCAATTATATGGCTGTATGTACTCCGATGTGGGAGTCATACGTAATTAAGTAAAGGTGACTATGTGCATATTGTTACTATTACTCCATTAGAGGACGGAAATGTCGCGCTGATCGCTTTGAAATTGTACATGCAATTCCGATTATGGTCAAGGACGACGCCTATAGCTTTCGGTGAAGTTGAGATTTCATTCAGGGTGTGCAATGAACCGAAAACTTTAATTTTGTCAGATTTTATAGTCGCTTTAGAGCACTAATGCACAAAATAGTACGATAGCGGTGATTGCCAAACATGTTTTCTCTTTATCTCTCTTTGCGTCAGTCATTTTTGTTGATTATCTCTCAGTAACGCTCTCACGCACATACTCTTAATTTAGTTCTGTTCAACACTGCTTTAGAGGCAATTATTATATACAGAATATTTTACAAGGAGAAGGGGATCTGACCAAATACTTAGAGCGGCTGTTTAGATGATGATCGGTAAATTTTCCGAGGGTCAAATCAACCAAAACCTAAAGTGACCAATTTTTTATTGTATGGCGTAAAAATTCTCTTCAAGAAAAAACATTTTGGAAAATATGCAAGACTTAGAAATAGGAGTTGTTGATTTATAATCTGTAAAAAGGTTACAAATATCACGAAATATTGCCCAGGCTCAGAATATAGAACCGCCGAAAGTGTGCTTTTCGTGGTAGTTGTGTAGGGTATCATATGGTCGGCCCCGTCCGACTATACTGCTCCGCTCACTGGTTTAAAGAATATTTTTTTTTCAAGGACCATAGGCGTAGATTATTTAAAAAATATTTTTCTAGGACCAAGCAAGGTAAAGATTATTTAAAAAATATTTTTTCAAGGACCAGATATAGGCGTGGAGTATTTAAAGAATATTATTTCAAGGAGTGGATTTTTTTAAGAATTTTTTCAAGGGTTGGAGTTCTTAAGAATTTTTTCAAGGCGTGGAGTTTTTAAAGAATTTTTTTCAAGGACCTGATATAGGCGTGGAGTTTTTACAAAATTTTGTTCAAGGACCTGATATAGGCGTGGAGTTTTTAAAGAATTTTTTTCAAGGACCATATAAGAATTATAGAATATTGTTTGAGGGACCATAAACAGGTGTGGATATTTTTAATAATATTTTTCAAGGAACCACAGACAGGCATGTGTTTTTTAAACAATATTTTTTTCAAGGACCACATACGGGCTTGGATTTTTTTCAACGACCAGATAAGGCGTGGATTTTTTAAGAGTATTTGTTCAAGGACCAGTAAAACGTTGGTTTTTTAAAGTATATTTTTTCAAAGAGCAGATATAGGCGCGGTTTTTTGAAGAACATTTGTTTAAAAACGGATATAGGCGTGGGTTTTTTTGAAGAAAATTTTTTCAAGAACCGGATAAAGCTTGATTTTTTTGAAGAATATTTTTTCAAGAACCGGATAAGGCTTGAATTGTTTGAAGAATACTTTTTCAAGAACCGGATAAGGCGTGGATTTTTTAAAGTATTATTTAAGAACCACACAAGGCGCTGTTTATACCCTTCACCACAGTGTGGTATAGGGTATTATGTATTTGTGCATATGTTTGTAACAGGCAAAAATAATCGAGACCAATGGTTCCGATTAAGAATATGCATAGAATCACTTTCTGAGTCGATTTATCATGTCCGTCTGTCCGTTCGTCCATCCATGTATTTTTGTTAACAAAGTAGGGGAGACTGGGGCACCTTCGGCATCGGGGCACCTTCGGCATCGGGGCACCTTCGGCAATCGCGTTTTCGATATGAAGCTCTCACCGTACATCACTAGTTTCGATACATAGGTATCGAATATCGAAATAAATAACTGACACAAAGTTTGAAATTTCTAGCTAATAAACTTATTTATTTACATGGGTTTTTATATTTTTATAGATGTTTCTGTAATATTTCAATTCCACTTCGTAAGTATTTCGCGTATAAAACTTTTTAAATTTTGGAGACAATATTATTAAAAAGTGGTTAACTACGATGTATTATTATAAAAATATGTAAAAATATAATGTTTTTACAAATCTGATCGAAAAAAATGAAAAAACTATAAAAAGTACATTCGGGGTACATTCGGCATTTTAAAGTGGGGCACATTCGGCCATATACAGATTGTGCAATATTATTTCCTTAAATAATTTTTGAGTTTGTCTTTAAAACTAATCCTTTAATATGGCTCGAAATTGCATATATAAGATCAAACGTGCTTGTATTGACGAAAATGCGATAGAAAACCCCTATTTCTGATGGTGTGTGCGACCTTGAGATGTAAACGTCCGCCGCTAGAAAATAAAGCCCTATAATTCAAACATTGTGTGGCGTATTAAAACCAAATAGAGTCTTTAGAGGATCAGTATTTCAACCAGACTGATAGCGATGACAATTACCCGGCTATGACTATGGTGCCGAATGTGCCCCGTCAAATGCCGAAGCTACCCCGGGTTGGGGCACATTCGGCGGATTTGACTTTTTTTACAAAACTGTAAAATTTTTTAACTAATACTATTTTTGTATTTCTTTTTTGTACTATTTTTTATAATTAAGTGTCAGAGGACAATAATCAGCCATAAAGTTGTTATATATGTTGAATAAGTACTGAGATATAGAGCTCTAAAAAAAAGTGCCGAAGGTGCCCTAGTCTCCCCTACAGGTCGTATTTATGATCCGATTTGGATGAAATTTGGCACAGGTCACTTAATTGGCCCAAGGACGAGCCCTATTGAAATTGGGAAAATCGGTTCAGATTTAAATATAGCTCACATATATATTTTCTTCCGATTTAAGGTAAGTGGTATACCAAAGTCCCATATATCATTCGATTTGCACGAAACTTGGCACAGCGCAATGAATTAGGTCTAGAATGATGTGTGCCAAGTTTCGAGAAAATCGGTTCGGATTTTGATATAGCTCCCATATATAGTTTCGTCCGATTTAAGGTAAATGGTGTTCCAATGGTGTCCTTATGTATCTTGGATTTACACGAAATGTTGCATAGTGTACTGAATTGGGTCTAGAAGGACGTGTGCCAAGTTTCAAAAAAATCGGATCAGATTTATATATAGCTACCATATATATTTTCATCCGATTTTATGTAAATGGTGGACCAAAGTCCCATATAACATTCGATTTGCACGAAACTTAGCACAGCGTAATGAATTAGGTCTAGAATGATGTGTGCCAAGTTTCGAGAAAATCGGTTCAGATTTCGAACCACATATACGTATATATTCGTCCGATTTTACATAAATGGTGCACCAACTCCTTATGTTTGCCCGATTAACACGAAATTTTGCACAACGTTTAAAATTGAGACTTGAATGACATTATTTTTGAAATTGAATTGATGTTGAAATTGATGCAGATGCAGCCATAGCTTCCATATGTATATCGAACTGATAGAAATTACATTTTTAACAGTGCGGCGTACCGAATAGCGTGTGTAAATTTTACTATAAATCGTTTTCCATAAATTTGTCCCATGGTACGCAGACGACTCTGAATCTGCCCGAATTAAATTTATCATATCTCAGAAAGGCATAAGCATGTTTTTTTTCGAGAGAACAGTGACATGCAATTGCAAGGATACATATATACAACATACTGAAAGTGGTGAAGTCAGACTTTACTACTTTTTTACTGGCTTTAAGAATATATTTTTCAAAGGCAAGATCAGGCATTAATATATCTTTCAATATTGAAAAAATGTGGTCCTTGAAACTTTTTCAACAGAACATCTGAGCTGCATCTGGTCCTTGAAAATTTTTCAAAAGAATATCTAAGCTGCGTGTGATCCATGAACAAATATACCTTAAAAAATCCACGCCTTAGGTGGGCCCTTGAAAAAATATGCCTTAAAAAATCCACGCCTTAGGTGGGCCCTTGAAAAAATATGCCTTAAAAAATCCTCGCCTTAGGTGGACCCTTGAAAAAATATTCTTTAAAAAATTCACACCTATGTCTGGACTCCAAAAAATATTCTTTAAAAAATCCATGCCTTAGGTGGCCCCTGGAAAAAGAATTCTTCATCAAATCCATGCCTTAGGTGGACCCTTGAAAAAATATTCTTTAAAAAATCTACGCCTTAGGTGGACCCTTGAAAAAATATTCTTCAAAAAATCCACGCCTTAGGTGGACCCTTGAAAAAATATTCTTTAAAAAATCCACGCCTTAGGTGGACCCTTGAAAAAATATTCTTTAAAAAATCCACGCCTTAGGTGGACCCTTGAAAAAATATTCTTTAAAAAATCCACGCCTTAGGTGGACCCTTGAAAAAATATTCTTTAAAAAATCCACGCCTTAGGTGGACCCTTGAAAAAATATTCTTTAAAAAAATCCACACCTATGGCTGGACTCCAAAAAATATTCTTTAAAAAAATCCACACCTATGGCTGGACTCCAAAAAATATTCTTTAAAAAATCCACGCCTTAGGTGGACGGTTGAAAAAATATTCTTTAAAAAATCCACGCCTTAGGTGGACGGTTGAAAAAATATTCTTTAAAAAATCCACGCCTTAGGTGGACGGTTGAAAAAATATTCTTTAAAAAATCCACGCCTTAGGTGGGCCCTTGAAAAAATATTCTTTAAAAAATCCACGCCTTAGGTGGACCCTCGAAAAAATCCACGCCTTAGGTGGACCCTCGAAAAAATCCACGCCTTAGAAGGACCCTTGAAAAAATATTCTTTAAGAAATCCACGCCTTAGGTGGACCCTCGAAAAAAATCCACGCCTTAGGTGGACCCTCGAAAAAATCCACGCCTCAGGTGGACCCTCAAAATAATCCACGCCTTAGGTGGACCCTCAAAAAAATCCATGCCTTAGGTGGACCCTCGAAAAAAATCCACGCCTTAGTGGACCCGCAAAAAAATCCACGCCTTAGGTGGACCTTTGAAGAAATATTCTTTAAAAAATCCACGCCTTAGGTGAACTTTTGAAAAAATATTCTTCAAAAAAAAATTAACGCCTTAGGCGGACCCTTGAAAAAATCAATAATTGAGACTTGATTTTTTTCTATTGAAAAAATTCCTTCATTCAACTGGTTTTTCCCATCCATGTGGAAAATATGATTTCCCAAAAAATTATTAATTGTCAATATTTGTGTGGAAAACTTGTTAATTATGAAAATGTCCGCTAATGGAAAATTGTCAACAATTTGCAGAGTTCCGTTAATAGGCATCAAATTTTTTGTGACAACACTGACTGGTGTGGTTGTTGCTGTTGTTACAGCAGCCCACGGCAAATGTCCGTTGCTGTCGGCAAAAATTATGACGTTGAATGATGATGGTTAAATATTTGAAAAATGTTGCAGGGATGCCGATTAGGAAATGGAGGGATTTCAGAGTTACAACTAAAGACTCGAGATTTGGGAGGTTCTTAGGACCGTTATTATTTTCCACAATCAATATTTGTCTAAACTGTTGCTCCATATCCTTTGGGGATCGCTTCTTCCTCTTTCTTTCATGACACCCCTAATTACACCAGCCTCTATGTGATCACAACGTGTGGTCACATACATCATTCTTAATTGGTCATGAGGAGATTTTTTGTTTGTAAACGTTTCTTCACATCCCCAACAAGCCAGGTTTGAGCCGAACATGTATTTCCAATTAAAAAGCCGCCACTCCATCATTGTTGTTGTAGCTCTAATGTGACAACTTGAATGTATGGATTCAATATTAAGTTTTTTCCGAACTTTGTGTGGCTGTATGTATGAATGTGTGTGTGTACATTATTACGCAATAGATTTTTATTTATAATACCAATGGCGAGAATTACAGCCAGCCAACCAGCCAGGCTAGGCCAGTTTCTTTCTCGCCATCCAACAACCATTTGGGTTATCATCTGTCCTGCTTATTTCGTCCGATTGCCGACTGACTGCCTAGGAAGCCGATATCGCCATCAGGTTTTTCAAGGGGACTTGTTTCTGTGACCACAAAGGAAAAATCGTAATCCCAATAACGTTAAATAAAATCGTTTGATAAAAAATTACAAAAAATCACGAATCTCATTACCCAGCCAGCCGACATCAAATCGCTTCAGAGAAAAAAAAATCATTTTATTTATATTTTTCAGCTACGCACCACAATCGGGCGATAAGTTGCGGAACATTTACAACAACATCATAAATATAAAATGAAGGAAAATACATTTTAACGTTTACGATTAAATGATTTTTCAATGGAACTCTGTTGGGAGGCAATGAGCCAAACTTCCTACATAGAAAACCGCAAAAAAATATCTTAGCCAAGGAAAGACCATGGCGCCAAGAGTATTTAAAGTATTTATGGGAACTTGGTTATATAGAAAAAAAATACAACCTTAAGAAAAAACTAGCAATCACCTCAGATGCACTGAGGAATGTGCGGAAGAAATTTTGTTCTATAGAAATAAAATTCGACCTCAGGTGATCTAAGGTCTAGGCGAATTTTTTTCTATAGAAAAAAAAACGGACCTCAGGTGATCTGAGGTCTAGGCGAATTTTTTTCGGACCTCAAAATCGGAAAATCGGACCTCAAAATCGCCCAGACCTCAGATCACCTGAGGTTCGATTTTGTTCTATAGAAAGAAAAAATCGTCTAGACCTTAGATCTCCTGAGGTCTGGACGATTTTTTCTATTAAAAAAAACGGACCTCAGGTGACCAGAGGTGTGGACGATTTGTTTTCTATAGAAAAATATCGGACTTTTCTATAGAAAAAAATCGGACCTCAGGTGATCTGAGGTCTAGGTGAATTTTTTTCGGACCTCAAAATCGCCCAGACCTCAGATCCCTGAGGTCCGATTTTGTTCTATAGAAAGAAAAAATAGCCTAGACCTTAGATCACCTGAGTTCTGGACGATTATTTTCTATAAAAAACACGGACCTCAGGTGACCAGAGGTCTGGACAATTTTTTAAATATAGAAAAATACTCAGACCTCAGGCCAACTGAGGTCATGACAATTTTTTTATATAGGAAAAATCGGACCTCAGGTGGCCAGAGGTCTGGGCGAATTCTTTTCTATATAAAAAATGGACCTCAATTGATCTGATGATATATATATAGAAAAAATTTAGACGGACTGAGGTCTGGACACGTTTTTTTTATAGAAAAAAAATCGCACCTCAGGTGAACTGAGGTCGGGACGAATTTTTTCTATAGAAAAAAATTGCACCCCAGGTCAACTGAGGTCTGGATGATTTTTTCAGGTGAACTAATTTTTATATATCGAAAAAAAAAATTCGTTCAGACCTCAGTTTACCTGAGGTACGATTTTTTTCTATAGAAAAAAATCGTCACGACATCAGTTCACCTGAGGTGCGATTTTTTTTCTATAAAAAACGTGTCCAGACCTCAGTCCGTCCAAATTTTTTCTATAGAAAAGCCGGACGGAAAAATCCGGACCTCAGGTGGCCAGAGGTATGGACGAATTTTCTTCTATAGATAAAAATTGGGCCTCAGGTGACCAGAGGTTTGGAGGATTTTAGAAAAAAAAAATCGGTCATCGGATAAACAGAGAAAAAATATGAACTGCGGTCTTAGATCCCTCCAGCGGTCCAACTCACCTGTTTTAAATCAAATGGTGGTCAAAATGTTTCCAATTACCTGCAAATGAAGAAGAAGAAAAAATATTTTTTTAAACAAACATGGTGTGAAAAATTGTAATTATCTGTGTGGCACCAAAAAAGAGGAACAACAACAAAAACTGCCTCATTTCACATGTGGTGTGCGGTACGACATGTAAATTTTTTACGATTATCATTATATTTCACACAATATTCTCACAATGGAAAAGGCCGTTAGGTTTCAAGTCAAAATGTCATAATGAAATGTGTGTGTGTGTGTAATGTTGGTCATAAAAAATACGAGTATTAAAAATAAACGACATACATACGTACATACATCTGTACGACATGTTTTATTTCAAGTCAAAAGCCATGTAAATTTTGGAACAAGCTCACAAGGCACCCCGCCAGTTGGGAGATTACAAACATGACAGTTATATGACCTGGAAAAATTCGGAGGACAATCAGAACTGTTTTAAAAGGACTTCTAGAGCCATTGGCGTGGATTTTTTAAAGAAGATTTTTAGAGGACTTCTAGACCACTAGTCGTGGACTTTTTAAAGTTGATTTTTAGAGAACTTCATAGCGTTAGGCGTGGATTTTTTAAAATAGATTTTTAGTCGACTTTTAAAGGCATATGCGTGGATTTTTTAAAGTAGATTTTTAGAGGACTTCAATAGCCATAGGCGTGGATTTTTAAAGTAGATTTTTAGAGGACTTCAATAGCCATAGGCGTGGATTTTTTAAAGTAGATTTTTAGAGGACTTCAATAGCCATAGGCGTGGATTTTTTAAAGTAGATTTTTAGAGGACTTCAATAGCCATAGGCGTGGATTTTTTAAAGTAGATTTTTAGAGGACTTCGATAGCCACAGGCGTGGATTTTTTAAAGTAGATTTTTAGAGGACTTCGATAGCCACAGGCGTGGATTTTTTAAAGTAGATTTTTAGAGGACTTCAATAGCCACAGGCGTGGATTTTTTAAAGTAGATTTTTAGAGGACTTCAATAGCCACGGGCGTGGATTTTTTAAAGTAGATTTTAGAGGACTTCAATAGCCACAGGCGTGGATTTTTTATTAGAGGACTTCCAGAGCGTGGATGTTTTAAAGTAGATTTTTAGAGGACTTATAGAGCAATAAGCGTGGACTTCTAGAGCAATAGGCGTGACATTTTCAAAGAAGATTTTTAGAGCACCGTTAGAGCTATAGGCGTGGATTTTTTATAGAAGATTTTTAGAGCACCTTTAGAGCTACAGGCGTGGATTTTTTATAGAAGATTTTAAGAGCACCTTTAGGGTTATAGGCGTGAATTTTTTACAGAAGATTTTTAGAGCACCTTTACAGCTATAGGCGTGGATTTTTTAAAGAAAATTTTTAGAGCACCTTTAGGGCTATAGGCGTGGATTTTTTAAAGAAGATTTTTAGAGCACATTTAGGGCTATAGGCGTGGATTTTTTAAAGAATATTTTTAGATCACCTTTACAGCTAGAGGCGTGGATTTTTTAAAGAGGATTTTTAGAGCACATTTACAGCTAGAGGCGTGGATTTTTTAAAGAAGATTTTTAGAGCACCTTTACAGCTAGAGGCGTGGATTTTTTAAAGAAGATTTTTAGAGCACCTTTACAGCTAGAGGCGTGGACTTTTTAAAGAAGATTTTTAGAGCACCTTTACAGCTAGAGGCGTGGATTTTTTAAAGAAGATTTTTAGAGCACCTTTACAGCTAGAGGCGTGAATTTTTTAAACAAGATTTTTAGAGCATCTTTAGGGCTATAGGCATGGATTTTTTAAAGAAGATTTTTAGAGCACCTTTAGGGCTATAGGCGTGGATTTTTTAAAGAAGATTTTTAGAGCACCTTTACAGCTAGAGGCGTGGATTTTTTAAAGAAGATTTTTAGAGCACCTTTACAGCTAGAGGCGTGAATTTTTTAAACAAGATTTTTAGAGCATCTTTAGGGCTAGAGGCGTGGATTTTTTAAAGAAGATTTTTAGAGCACCTTTAGGGCTATAGGCGTGGATTTTTTAAAGAAGATTTTTAGAGCACCTTTACAGCTAGAGGCGTGGATTTTTTAAAGAAGATTTTTAGAGCACCTTTACAGCTAGAGGCGTGGATTTTTTAAAGAAGATTTTTAGAGCACCTTTACAGCTAGAGGCGTGGATTTTTTAAAGAAGATTTTTAGAGCACCTTTACAGCTAGAGGCGTGGATTTTTTAAAGAAGATTTTTAGAGCACCTTTACAGCTAGAGGCGTGGATTTTTTAAAGAAGATTTTTAGAGCACCTTTACAGCTAGAGGCGTGGATTTTTTAAAGAAGATTTTTAGAGCACCTTTACAGCTAGAGGCGTGGATTTTTTAAAGAAGATTTTTAGACAACTTCTAGAGCCATAGGCGCGAATTTTTTAAAGTAGATTTTTAGAGCACCTTTACAGCTAGAGGCGTGGATTTTTTAAAGAAGATTTTTAGAGCACCTTTACAGCTAGAGGCGTGGATTTTTTAAAGAAGATTTTTAGAGCACCTTTACAGCTAGAGGCGTGGATTTTTTAAAGAAGATTTTTAGAGCACCTTTACAGCTAGAGGCGTGGATTTTTTAAAGAAGATTTTTAGAGCGTGGATTTTTTAAAGAAGATTTTTAGAGCACCTTTACAGCTAGAGGCGTGGATTTTTTAAAGAAGATTTTTAGAGCGTGGATTTTTTAAAGAAGATTTTTAGAGCACCTTTACAGCTAGAGGCGTGGATTTTTTAAAGAAGATTTTTAGACAACTTCTAGAGCCATAGGCGCGAATTTCTTAAAGTAGATTTTTAGAGCACCTTCACAGCTAGAGGCGTGGATTTTTTAAAGAAGATTTTTAGACAACTTCTAGAGCCATAGGCGCGAATTTTTTAAAGTAGATTTTTAGAGCACCTTTACAGCTAGAGGCGTGGATTTTTTAAAGAAGATTTTTAGAGCACCTTTACAGCTAGAGGCGTGGATTTTTTAAAGAAGATTTTTAGAGCACCTTTAGGGATATAGGCGTGGATTTTTTAAAGAAGATTTTTAGAGCACCTTTAATGATATAGGCGTGGATTTTTTAAAGAAGATTTTTAGAGCACCTTTAATGATATAGGCGTGGATTTTTTAAAGAAGATTTTTAGAGCACCTTTAGGGATATAGGCGTGGATTTTTTAAAGAAGATTTTTAGAGCGTGGATTTTTTAAAGAAGATTTTTAGAGCGTGGATTTTTTAAAGAAGATTTTTAGAGCGCCTTGTGGGCTATAGGCGATTTTTAGAGCACCTTGTGGGCTATAGGCGTGGATTTTTTAAAGAAGATTTTTAGAGCGTGGATTTTTTAAAGAAGATTTTTAGAGCGCCTTGTGGGCTATAGGCGTGGATTTTTTAAAGAAGATTTTTAGAGCGCCTTGTGGGCTATAGGCGTGGATTTTTTAAAGAAGATTTTTAGAGCGCCTTGTGGGCTATAGGCGTGGATTTTTTAAAGAAGATTTTTAGAGCGCCTTGTGGGTTATAGGCGTGGATTTTTTAAAGAAGATTTTTAGAGCGCCTTGTGGGCTATAGGCGTGGATTTTTTAAAGAAGATTTTTAGAGCACCTTTAGGACTATAGGCGTGGATTTTTTAAAGAAGATTTTTAGAGCACCTTTAGGACTATAGGCGTGGATTTTTTTAAAGAAGATTTTTTGAGCACCTTTAGGGCTATAGGCGTGGATTTTTTAAAGAAGATTTTTAGAGCGCCTTGTGGGCTATAGGCGTGGATTTCTTAAAGAAGATTTTTAGAGCGCCTTGTGGGCTATAGGCGTGGATTTCTTAAAGAAGATTTTTAGAGCGCCTTGTGGGCTATAGGCGTGGATTTCTTAAAGAAGATTTTTAGAGCGCCTTTAGACCATTTTTTTATTAATTTCCTTATCTATAAAGAAATGTTTATACACTTTTTATTCAATTTTATATCTCCCTGGTTCATGTTCTGTTTTGTCTAACAAACTTAATTAATTTTGTTAGGTGTTTGTCAAGCTGTTAATGTCTTTCTCCTCATTAAATGTTGTCAGCACCAGCGAAGTGTAAATAAATATATATAAAACAGCGAACACGTTAAGATAACATACATAACTAACTATTGTTGTGCGATTACGAACGACACTTCATTGAACTTTCAATTTAATTAAAAATAATCAACTCTTCACCTTGACATTCAATAGCAGGAACAACAAAAAAACAACTACGACTTTGATTGGTCTTTAAATTCTAGAGATTTTTTATGATGCGCAATTTCGGAATTTTTTTCAAAACTTCTGCGAACGTTTTAGCACCGAGATCATTAGACAACTGAATAAAATGTGGTTTGGGAATAACAAACAGAAAGTTTTATCCGAAAAAATAATATCTGCAAAAAAATTCTACGCACATTTTAATGCTGCTGTTGTTGTTGTTTTTGCTTTTGTTTATTTCAAATGAAAACAAGGAATTTATTTAACAATCAGCCAGCCAGAGGCATGTCAATGTGAAGAAATATGTTGCCAGCCCGCCAGGCCATGTGTGTACAACATATACAGGTGGCAATCGAAAAATTCGGTAGGTGAGGAATTTAAAATTGAGTAGTGAGTAATACAATGAGCCTTAAAATTTCAAAATGTAATCTTCTCGAAAATAAATAAATTATTTAACATATTCTCTGAGGCTTATCTGTATCTGCTTCCAGATTTTGTGTTTATTTTTTAGATATTGTTTCCAGCATATCTGAAACAAGTACGATATCACAGCATCTAAATGTTTACTAAAAAATGAGGAATGTGTGTATGTATGTACGCATTTAGCCTACTGCTATCAAACGATAAAAAAACTGTTGGATACTCACTGGGGCCGATGCTAATGCCAGGGGGAACATTTAGGATGATGGTATGCCAAAACATACAACAACAAAAATTGAAATGTTTACATGACATGCAAAATTCCAGACTCAACATTTTTAGGGAAATCTTTTAAAGAAGATTTTTAAAGAAGGTTTTTGGAGGACTTTCAGAGCCATAGGCGTGGATTTTTTAAAGAAGATTTTTGGAGGACTTTCAGAGCCATAGGCGTGGATTTTTTAAAGAAGATTTTTGGAGGACTTTCAGAGCCATAGGCGTGGATTTTTTAAAGAAGATTTTTGGAGGACTTTCAGAGCCATAGGCGTGGATTTTTTAAAGAAGATTTTTGGAGGACTTTCAGAGCCATAGGCGTGGATTTTTTAAAGAAGATTTTTGGAGGACTTTCAGAGCCATAGGCGTGGATTTTTTAAAGAAGATTTTTGGAGGACTTTCAGAGCCATAGGCGTGGATTTTTTAAAGAAGATTTTTGGAGGACTTTCAGAGCCATAGGCGTGGATTTTTTTAAGAAGATTTTTGGAGGACTTTCAGAGCCATAGGCGTGGATTTTTTAAAGAAAATTTTTGGAGGACTTTCAGAGCCATAGGCATGGATTTTTTAAAGAAGATTTTTTGAGGACTTTCAGAGCCATAGTCATGGATTTTTTAAAAAGATTTTTGGAGGACTTTCAGAGCCATAGGCGTGGATTTTTTAAAGAAGATTTTTGGAGGACTTTCAGAGCCATAGGCGTGGATTTTTTAAAGAAGATTTTTGGAGGACTTTCAGAGCCATAGGCGTGGATTTTTTAAAGAAGATTTTTGGAGGACTTTCAGAGCCATAGGCGTGGATTTTTTAATGAAGATGTTTGGGGGACTTTCAGAGCCATAGGCGTGGATTTTTTAATGAAGATGTTTGGGGGACTTTCAGAGCCATAGGCGTGGATTTTTTAATGAAGATGTTTGGGGGACTTTCAGAGCCATAGGCGTGGATTTTTTAATGAAGATGTTTGGGGGACTTTCAGAATTTTAATAAAGATTTTTGGAGGACTTCTAGACCAATAGAAGAGTTAATTGTTGTTGTTTTTTTTTTTTTTTTTGTAAAATGTTTATAAAGGTTAAATTCCAATGACAAGAATTGTCTCATCATCCGACTCAATATGTATTCCCACTAGTATTCGAATTTAATGCCTTTGCTGCCAATATTTCAAGTTTTATTTACAAAAACCATCAACACATTATCTTAAAACTCTAAAAATGATGCTTGCCAACAACATAATCATCCAAATCATATAAATTAAATAAAAAATGAAACATGTTGCCTTAGAGGGTCGTGGCCGAGGCCATGGACATTAAATGCGTCTATCTGCCAAGAAAAAAAAAAAACCAACAGCGTCATTACATTAAATGCCCTTTAAAAATCCCTCCTGATCTCTGTATGTTTTTTGTAATAATAACAATGATGATGATAATTTTTTCAAGAGATTATAACTGTCAGGGACTGTCTATTTTAGATATTTATGTTGTTGTTTTATTTTTCAGCTCCAATAAAATTACAAAAACATTAGAGCATTAGGTTCCGGTGTTAGTTATTACAAAGTTGTTGTATTGTTTCGGATTTTTAATCTTTAGGAGGGGAGTGTTGCCCTGTGGGGATTAAATTTAGTTTGGGTAGAGATAAAAACGAAGCAAACGAATTGTGCTTGACCTTGACTTTATGTTCATGAATTTATTTATTACATTTTTTCTGTTCTGTTTGTTTGAAAATATGCTTACGCTTAGTCATGGTATTTAAAATATTTATCATTGCCTTGTATGTAATGTTTTGTTGCTGTAGATAAATTGCTTACACACAAAACATGACGCTAATTTTTCACAAAAAATAAAGACTGGAAAAATAAACAAACAAAAAAAATTTGCAAAATTTTCGAACCAAAAAAAAAACATCATTTTTCTTTACCATAAAAGGCAAGGTTATAATTTTCATTTCATGGGCGTTGAAGCTACTTGGAACGATGTTGTTGTTGTCGTTGTTGTTTTATAGACATTATTATAATCATTTAAATTTTTGAGGGGCACTACTCTGATTACTGGTTTATGGTTTATTTATCTTCTTTTTTTATAAAATTTATTTTCCACATGTGGAATTCATATCTCCAAATGTGATGTGAGGTAATGTGTTGCGTACGATTGACTGATGATGGTTGAGTTTTTAAATTTTTAATTGAATATAATTTTATGATTAATAATAGGTGTGTTTTGCCTGAATTATGTGTGGTTGCCTAAGATTCCATTATATTTTTTAAACTTATTTTTTCAGACATTAAGAAATTCAAAATAACAGAAACAAACATGACCTTTTATGGTATTGCGAATTTGCTTTTGAATATAAACAATAACAAATGTTGCTATTTATCAAAGTAATTAAAAATAAAATAATTCATAAGTAGATCATAGCTTGGAAGGTTCTTTAAAAATATTCTTTGAAAAATTCACGCCTATGGCTAAAGAAATATTTTCCCATATAAGAAAAATATTTAAAAAAAACTACTGGGTTGATAAAAAAAGATTTTTTAGATTGTCCTAGTCTTTACAAAATTATTTATTTCGCGATTTTTACCTAAATATGTATACATATGTGGGTCTGCAAAAAATATTTAGGTTTATTTAGGTCTTTTTTTATTTTGTTCAATTTACTTCTTTCTTGATTTAATTAAACTCCCAATAAGTCCGCCCTCCATTGCTCACAATAGACCTCAATCTCCATAAGCAATGTCCAACATTTTCCATAACTTCAACGCCTAGCAGAATTTATGATAATTGTTTTTAAATCGATTCGAACTTTATTTGGTCTAGCGATTTTGCATTATTATTTATAACTCACATTCCACCACCGTTGCCTTATTCAGTAAAAGTTATTTCTAGCCCCGGAGAATAGTTTCCTCATTTCGAACCATCTGGGGAAAACCTAACGTTAATGTTGCATCCATTTTAGAAAACTATGATCAAAACAATTTTTTTAATGTTGCGCCACATATTTTTCATAACAAACATCGGATTGTTTGTAAACAAACTAACAAACAACGCCTTTGTTTTGAAACTCCAACAGCAACAACAAATTAATATTGACTCCGACAAACAATCGCTGGCAGCAGCAGCTGCATTCCTTTGCCATAAAAATGACAAGTGAATAGAAGCATCAGAAGCTAGGAGTCATCATCAGTGTAGGAACTACTACTGTAGGCCATGACGAGGAGGTCGGTCTCAAATGTTAACAATAACAAAGAAGACAACTGTAATAACAACAACAACAACAATGAGGAGCATTATATGAAGGGCAAAATTGGAGCAGGAATTTTTAAACGAATATTGTTGGGAATAATTTTAGAGGTTCATCCAATGACTAGGCGTGAATTTTCAAAGGAAAATTTGTAGAGGACCATTCAAGCTATGAGCGTGGATTTTTTAAAGGAGATTTTTGGACGACTTCAATAGTAATAGGCGTGACTTTATAAAGAATATTTTCAGAGGCGTGGCTTTATAAAGAAGATTTTTAGAGGACCATCTAATCTACAGGCGTGGATTTTTGAAAGAAGATTTTTGAAGGACTTCTAGACCAATATATGGATTTTTTTAAAAATCCACGCCTATATCGCAGGCAGACCTCTTAAAAATCTTCTTTAAAAAATCCACGCTTATATGGCAGGCAGACCTATTAAAAATCTTCTTTAAAAAATTCACGCCTATATGGCAGGCAGACCTATTAAAAATCTTCTTTAAAAAATCCACGCCTATATGGCAGGCAGACCTATTAAAAATCTTCTTTAAAAAATCCACGCTTATATGGCAGGCAGACCTCTTAAAAATCTTCTTTAAAAAATCCACGCCTATTTGGCAATCTTAAAAATCGTCTTTAAAAAATCCACGCCTATTTGGCAATCTTAAAAATCGTCTTTAAAAAATCCACGCCTATTTAGCAATCTTAAAAATCGTCTTTAAAAAATCCACGCCTATTTAGCAATCTTAAAAATCGTCTTTAAAAAATCCACGCCTATTTGGCAATCTTAAAAATCGTCTTTAAAAAATCCACGCCTATTTGGCAATCTTAAAAATCGTCTTTAAAAAATCCACGCCTATTTGGCAATCTTAAAAATCGTCTTTAAAAAATCCACGCCTATTTGGCAATCTTAAAAATCGTCTTTAAAAAATCCACGCCTATTTGGCAATCTTAAAAATCGTCTTTAAAAAATCCACGCCTATTTGGCAATCTTAAAAATCGTCTTTAAAAAATCCACGCCTATTTGGCAATCTTAAAAATCGTCTTTAAAAAATCCACGCCTATTTGGCAATCTTAAAAATCGTCTTTAAAAAATCCACGCCTATTTGGCAATCTTAAAAATCGTCTTTAAAAAATCCACGCCTATTTGGCAATCTTAAAAATCGTCTTTAAAAAATCCACGCCTATTTGGCAATCTTAAAAATCGTCTTTAAAAAATCCACGCCTATTTGGCAATCTTAAAAATCGTCTTTAAAAAATCCACGCCTATTTGGCAATCTTAAAAATCGTCTTTAAAAAATCCACGCCTATTTGGCAATCTTAAAAATCGTCTTTAAAAAATCCACGCCTATTTGGCAATCTTAAAAATCGTCTTTAAAAAATCCACGCCTATTTGGCAATCTTAAAAATCTTCTTTAAAAAATCCACGCCTATTTGGCAATCTTAAAAATCTTCTTTAAAAAATCCACGCCTATTTGACAGTCATAGCTCAAAAAATCTTCTTTAAAAAATCCACGCTTTTCTGACAGGCATTGCTCTAAAAATCTTCTTTAAAAAAATCCACGACTTTCTGGCAGGCATAGCTCTAAAAATCTTCTTTAAAAACACGCCTATTTGACAGGCAGACCGTTAAAAATCTTCTTTAAAAATTCCACGCATATAGCTATTGAAGTCCTCTATGGAAAAATATTAAAAAAATATTTTTTCAAAATCCAAGGCAGGTATAGATTAAAAACATACTCTTTTGAAGACCCAGACAGGCGTAGATTTTTTAAAAAATATTTTTTTCAAAGCCCTAGGGAGGCGTAGATTAAAAAAATACTTTTTCTAAGTGTTAGAGAGACGTAGATTAAAAAACACTTTTTCTATGTCTTAGAAAGCCTCACAGATACGTAGATTTAAAAAAATATTTTTTCAAAGCCCTAGAGAGGCAAAGCCCGAATGGCGTAGATTTGTATACCCACCCTTCACCACCCTGTGGTACAGGGTATTATGTCTTTGTGTATATGTTTGTAACAGGTAAAAATAATCGAGATAGACCAATGGTTCCTTTTGAGAATATGCATAAAATCACCTCCTGAGTCGATTTATGCATGTCCGTCCGTCCGTCTGTCCATGTTAAATTGTAAACAAAGTACATGTCGCATTTATGATACGATTTGGATGAAATTTGGCATAGGTCACTTATTTGGGCCAAGGACGAACCCTATTGAAATTGTTAAAAATCGGTTCAGATCTAGATATTGCTCCCATATATATTTTCGTCCGATTTAATGTAAATGGTGTACCAAATTCCCTATATATCACTCGATTTACACGAAATTTGGCACAGCGTAATGAATTAGGTCTAGAATGATGTGTGTTAAGTTTCCGGAAAATCGGTTCAGATTTAGATATAGCTTCCATATATAGTTTCGTCTGATTTAATTTGAATTGTGCACCAAAGTCCCTATATATGTTTCGATTTGCACGAAATTTGGCACAGCGTACTGAATTAGGTGTAAAATTATATGTGTGTTAAGTTTTCTGAAATCGGTTAAGATTTAGATATAGCTCCCATATATATTTTCGTCCGATGTAAGGTAAATGGTGTACCAAAGTCCCTTAATGTCTTTCGGTTTGCACGAAATTTGGCACAGCGTAATGAATGACGTCTAAAATGATGTGTGTTAAGTTATCTGAAATCGGTTCAGATTTAGATATAGATTATGACCAAATGAACAATTTAGTATCGACTGCGGAATGATATGGATCCTACTTTATTTCACTGGCCCTTTAAAAATGCGACGTGTGTTGGGATTCATGTATTGAATATACCCAAAGTGGTGAAGGGTATCATATAGTCGGCCCCGTTCGACTTTAATAATTTCCTTACTGGTTTAAAATGTTTTTCATGTTCCCCGAATGGCGTAGATTTAGAAAATTTTGTTTGAAGACCCAGATAGGCATAGATTTTGTTAAAAGACCCATATAGGCGTAGAATTTGTTATTTGTTTAGTAATTTTTTTGAAAACATTTTTTGGGGAGATCCAGATTTTAGACCGTAGATTTTTTAAACATAGTTTTTTGAAGACCCAGATAGGCTTAGATTTAAAAACAAACATGTTTTTGAAGACCCAGATAGGCGTAGACTTTTTAAATAATATCTTTCAAACTACCAAGATTTTTAGATCCTTTAAAAATTATTTTTTTATAAGACCATTCAGGCGTATATTAAAACAAATATTTTTCCAATATCAACATTAGGGTAGATTTTCCAATACTTCTTACCACTTTCTTCCAATGAATCTAATAAGGATTTACACATACCTGCAAAAAAAAAAAAAAGAAAAATATTAATTTAATTAAAAAAATATAAATAATATAATCTCAAAATAAAACAAAAAACACCCTTCCTACAAATAAAACACACACTCATAACCCAATCAAAGAGGGTGCATGAGTACCTCTCATACCCTCCTGCTTTTGAAACCCATCCACTTCAGTTCCATTATTTTATTATTTTCAAATTCACTTTGAACACAACAAAACAAAAACCATACACAAGAATAAGAAGAAGACCGAACCACTCGCCATCCATTGGCGGCGCAACAAGTTCTTCCTTTTTTCCTGAATGTATACTTATATCCACTATGGACTAGGCTAACAGCAATTCATAGAAAGTTGTTCTCAATTAAAAAAAAGCAGAACAGAACACACAACAGAACATATAGCGCAAAATATATTCTCGTAAATTGATTTTTATAAAATGGGAATGAGGGTGGTAATTGGAGGTTGGTGGTGGAGGCGAGAATCCAACACAAAACAACAACGACAGCAAAACAGGCGTCTGGTATAATTGAAAGATAAAAAAAATTGGAGAACTAACTGTGTATGTACTTAAAAAAAAACCAACAACAATAATAACAAGTCAAGTCTATAACATTGACCAGCTCCGTTATTGTTGTTTTTTTAGAAAAAAAATTATCTAAAAAAAATAAAAACACACAAAACTTTATATTGAGAACAGTCACAACAGCATGGGTGGAATATGAAACGCCAGTGTTTGCACTACAACAATAACAACGACAAACAGCAATAACAACAATTTAAAAGGAGACGAAATGGAATGAATAAAAAATGGGACTGCAAAATTTTTTTTAACAAAACCATGCTATAAGGGACCCGAAGAATATTTTTTAAAAACTCATCGCCTTATATGGACCCTAAACAAGAAATTATCGTTATATGGGTCTTTCAAAAATGAGTGTCCCTAACAAATTATAAAATCCATTCCTTAGAGGTCCTTTCAATTGTGGCCTATAGATCGACTCAAAAAAAAAAAAAAACACACACACACACAAAAAAAATGTTTTCGGTCCCCTTCATCCCAAAATTATTATCTAATCATCACCGAAAATTATAGGCGTTGTCCTGGACCACAACTGGAATCTCATGGAAAATTTCAAAGCGATCAGCGATATATTTCCGCCCTCTAGTGTGGTAATGGGTTACTAAATTATATCACTACGTAAGCACCCGTAAATATCTAAGTGTAACTCCCACATCTGAGTACATACGACCATAAATTCGCGATGTTCGGGCCATAATTGTGGCCTCTGGAGCGACCAGAAAATCAGACAAAAATAAAGTATTTGGTCCATTTCATCCCCTAAATATTAACCGATCTTTACCAAAAACAATATGTGTATTCATTGGCCAGAACCCATTATACATGCAAAATTTCGTAAAAATTGGTCCATAACTATGGCCTGTATTGTGTTTACAAATTATAATGGACAGACGGACACACATGTCTAGATCCACTCAGCTAGCCGAGATATGATGATCGGTATACTTAAAGGTGGGTCTAGGACCAATATTTCGCGGCGTTACAAACACATGGTGCGGCACAAAACTATAATACCCTCACAAGATAGTTAGGTAGGGTATATAAATCTTCGCCTGCATGGGCTTCTAAATTTTTTTAATGAAAGCCTGTGTGGATCTTTATAAAAATATTTTTTTCGGATCATAAAAAATCTAAAAATCTCTCCGGGTCTTTCAAAATGTACGGTTATATAGTCTAACTAGGCTCGGTTCCTTAAACAATAATTAAAAAAAAAATTACACCTTTCAGGGTCGCTAAAACTAGTCTTCAAAAAATCTCCGCATGTCTGAGTTCCCGAAACAATTCCCTATTAAAAATATATGAGCGTTTGTGTCTTTGAAAAAATATTAAAAAAATGTCCGCCCTTGAAAAATATTATGTAAAAAATCTACGCCTACTTGTTTTCAAATACAATTTTTTTTAATCTACGTCTATCTAAGTTCTTGGAAAAATATTCTGCTACAAATCTACGTTTGTCTGGGATTTTGAAAAATAATTTTTAAAACTTCAAAAGAATATAATTTTGTAAAAAACGACTGTCAGGGTTCCTTTAAAAAATCAAAGGTTGTCTGAGTTCCGAAATTTCAAAAAAAAAAAATGACTGACTGGGTTCCTTAAAAAATATTTTCTAAAAAAATTACGCCTGGCTGGGTAAAAAATATATTTTTTAAAAGGAAAGTAGTAAACTCGGACTGGGCCGACTATATGATACCCTTCACCACTTTGAGTATATTCTACACATGTATCTTAAAAGACATCGCCTTTTCGAAAGAACATTGACATGAAATTGAACGAACTTAAATCTAAATCTAACACGATTTTCTCGAAACTAAACACAAAAGCTATGGTAGGGACAGATTTCCATCTTAAAAGCACGGAAATCCCCATGAACATGCAGAACAACAACAACAAGAGTTATGGTGTTAATACAAATACAAAAAAACCGCAAAATTTCTGTAAACTTGCCATGAGCGAACATATGTATAAAACAAATATGAACCGATTTTCACGATCGCACATCACACAACATTCTGGGCTTAATTCAGTACGCTATGCCAAATTTCGTGCAAATCGAAAGATATATAGGGACTTCGGAGCCCCATTTACCCAAAATCGGACGAAAATATATGCGGGTGCTATATATAAATCTGACCCGAATTTCTCGAAATTCGCACATCACACAACATTCTGGGCTTAATTCAGTACGCTATGCCAAATTTCGTGCAAATCGAAACACATATAGGGCACCATTTACATAAAAGGGGACGAAACTATATATGGGAGCTATATCCAAAACCGAACTGATTTTCTCTAAACTTAACACACGTCATTCAAGACTCAATTCAGTACATTATACAAAATTTCGTGCAAATCGAAAGTTATATAAGGACTTCGCGGCACCATTTACATAAAATCTGACAAAACTATATACGGGAGCTATATCTAAATCTGATAAATCCATGCTTTAAACGGTCTGTAAAAAATATTTTTTTTTTCAAATTCGCCTGTTAAAAAATAAAAAAAAAATTATTCAGAATTTCCGCACTGTGCAAAATCTTCCGCAATTTTTTTTCTCACATAGCCACACGTAATCGTCCCCTACAGACAGCAGGCGTGTTTGTATGCAAATTTATTAGTTATTATTTTCTCGCCTTTTATTTATTTTTTTTTTTTTTTTTTGAAAATCATTTCATGGATTGCACGCCACCAGCATCATCAAATCTTCAAGGGGAATGATACGAAAAAATTAAATTCAAACATTGTACTTTTTTGGATATTGTTTTGACTTTCAAAAAAATAAAGCAAATTGAAATTGAAAAAAATCTAACGTTTGAAATTGAAATCAACGTTCATTTTTGTTATTGGTGAAACGTGTTATCATTGCTTGCTGGGTACGAATTACCTAGTTGCCCCCACCCCACTCAATATTTTTGATAGACAAAATTAAATTATTTCATTCATTCATTCATTTCATTTGTTCGTTTCGTTTGTGTTTTATCAAATTTAATCGGATTATGTAAATTACGATTTTTGTTGGTAGCTCTTCTTCTATTGTCACCCAACTATAGTTTTGGAGATACAGATAGTGTCGGAGGGTATTCTTCAATTGAATTGAATTTTTTTGTAGTTTAATTTTTTTTTCAATTTTGGTATTTGTTTGGATATGCTCGGAATATGAAATTATGACAAAGGGGAGCAAATTTTATATATATTTGGTGTTAAGAATTCAAAGAGGGTTGAATAAATGTAATGAATGAATATACGGGGTTCATATGCTCAGCATTGTAATTTAAAGAATAGTTAGTGAAAGTGACGTCACTGGCAATGGTTTACATAAATTAGTTAGGGTTATCCGGTTCCGTATACAATTTAAATAAATGATAAATTTGAAATTAAAAAAAATATTATGAGCGTGGATTTTATAAAAAAAATTTATAAAACCCATGTTAGGCGTAGATTTTTTAAAGAATATTTTCTCAAGGCCTACCAAAGACGTAAATTTTTTCAAGAATATTTCTTTAAGGAGTATCTGAGGCGTGGATTTTTTAAAGAATATTTTTTCTTTCAAGGACCACAGACAGGCGTGGATTTTTTAAAGAATATTTTTTCTTTCAAGGACCACAGACAGGCGTGGATTTTTTAAAGAATATTTTTTCTTTCAAGGACCACAGACAGGCGTGGATTTTTTAAAGAATATTTTCTCAAGGCCTACCAAAGACGTAAATTTTTTCAAGAATATTTCTTTAAGGAGTATCTGAGGCGTGGATTTTTTAAAGAATATTTTCTCAAGGCCTACCAAAGACGTAAAAAAATATTTAGGAGTATCTGAGGCGTGGATTTTTTAAAGAATATTTTTCAAGGACCACAAATAGGCGTGGATTTTTTAAAGAATATTTTTTCTTTCAAGGACCACAGACAGGCGTGGATTTTTTAAAGAATATTTTTTCTTTCAAGGACCACAGACAGGCGTGGATTTTTTAAAGAATATTTTTTCAAGGACCACAGACAGGCGTGGATTTTTTAAAGAATATTTTTCAAGAACTACAGACAGGCGTGGATTTTTTAAAGAAGACTTTTTTCAAGGACCACAGACAGACGTGGACTTTTTTAAAGAATATTTTTTCAAGGACCACGGACAGGCGTGGACTTTTTTAAAGAATATTTTGTCAAGGACCACAGACAGGCGTAGATTTTTTAAAGAAGACTCTTTTCAAGGACCACAGACAGACGTGGACTTTTTTAAAGAATATTTTTTCAAGAACCACAGACAGGCGTGGATTTTTTAAAGAAGACTTTTTTCAAGGACCACAGACAGGCGTGGATTTTTTAAAGAATATTTTTTCAAGAACCACAGACAGGCGTGGATTTTTTAAAAAATATTTTTTCAAGGACCACAGACAGGCGTGGATTTTTTAAAGAATATTTTTTCAAGGACCACAGACAGGCGTGGATTTTTTTAAGAATATTTTTTCAAGGACCACAGACATGCGTGGATTTTTTTAAGAATATTTTTTCAAGGACCACAGACAGGCGTGGATTTTTTTAAGAATATTTTTTCAAGGACCACAGACAGGCGTGGATTTTTTTAAGAATATTTTTTCAAGGACCACAGACAGGCGTGGATTTTTTTAAGAATATTTTTTCAAGGACCACAGACAGGCGTGGATTTTTTTAAGAATATTTTTTCAAGGACCACAGACAGGCGGTGCCGACCGAATACCCTAAAGTGTTTTAGTTACATACAAAAATACAATTATTTATTCGATTATGAAACACTGTGCTCCATCATTTCAGTTTCTATTATTATTATTACTTAACATTTCATGCTGTGGCGGATTCGTCTGCGGCTATTTATCGTCCAGTTGTTTACTGTCTTAAAATTTCAACAAATGCTGTAATGACATTAAAACTCATTGCAAATATTTTTTCAACATGCTATGCTCAGCGAATATTTATAGTTATAGTTCGCATAGATGCTCACACATGCGAACAGAAAAGACAACAGGCATACAGTGGGGTCTACAATATAGAAACTGTTTCAAGGATTAGTAGAGCTCTAGATGTAGATTTGTGAAGATTATTTCAAGGTCCTTTAGGCATAAATGACCATTGTAATTCTTTTCTAGAAGCTGCCAGATCTAGGATCTCGAAAATATTTTTGAAAATTATCAGAGCTTGATTTTTATTTTCCAAAAATTTCCCACATATCCGACATCAACTGTAATCATACAATTAACTGGACTACGAAATAGACATTCATAAAACATTTCAATTTAATCGGCATAAGAAAAAAACCAAAAAACAAAAACGTATGCGCTAAACAGTCAAAACTTAGTCTTCTGACCAACAGAGAGACTGACCGACCCGACCATTTGCTTAGTTTGTAATTTTTTTGTTTTGAAAATTCCCATAAAAAAACTGAATAGCGTCGAATAAAAGAAGAAATGAACAAAAGACAACATCAACAACTAGGAAAAATAAATAAAAATACTGAAATCACAAAAATAATGTAACGAACTCTCGTCGCTTGAGGAATTGAGGCAATCATTTTATGGCAACATAAATATATTTGGCGATATGTCCGTACATTCGAACATACAACTATTTAGTATTGTGTTATGTTCATATATGGTAATAATTTTTAATATATCTACAAATACGGCGTCTATAGAAAAAAAAAAAAAATCAACTGAAAAACAATTTCAGTAATAATGTATGAGGACGTATGACGATCAAATTTCGCTCTATAAAAATATTATTTTGTTTGCGGACTTTGACTTCTAAAAGCTGTCGATATCAGCAAAAATTCCAAATGCAAAAAAACTAAGCAGTATAAATTATTTTAAAATTTAAAAATTATTTTAAAGATCTCCATAAGATTTATGAGGAACTTCTTTTTAAATTAAAAATAAAATAAAATTTTTTTCTGAAGAACCATTGAAGATCTAAGCTTGGAGATCAGAAATAGGCGTGCATTTGTTTAAAAATACTTTTTCCAAGACCTGAAGTAGGCGTATAGACTATTTTTTTAGAATCAGAAATAGGCCTGGATTTTTTAAAGAATATTTTTTCAAGGAGTATCCTAGGCCTGGATTTTTTAAAGAAACATTTTTCTAGGAGTACCCTAGGGGTGGATTTTATAAGAATATTTTTTTCTAAGAGTATCCTAGGCGTGGATTTTATAAGAATATTTTTTCAAGAAGTATCCTAGGCGTGGATTTTATAAGAATATTTTTTCAAGGAGTATCCTAGGCCTGGATTTCAATGAATATCCTAGGCGTGGATTATATAAAAATATTTTTTCAAGGAGTATCCTAGGCCTGGATTTTATAAAGAATATATTTTCTAGGAGTATCCTAGGCGTGGATTTTATAAGAATATTTTTTCAAGGAGTATCCTAGGCCTGGATCTTTTTACAGAATATTTTTTCAAGGAGTATCCTAGGCCTGGATTTTTTAAAGAATATTTTTTCAAGGAGTATCCTAGGCCTGGATTTTTTAAAGAATATTTTTTCAAGGAGTATCCTAGGCCTGGATTTTTTAAAGAATATTTTTTCAAGGAGTATTTTTTAAAGAATATTTTTTCAAGGAGTATCCTAGGCGTGGATTTTATAAGAATATTTGTTCAAGGAGTATCCTAGGCGTGGATTTTATAAGAATATTTTTTCAAGGAGTATCCTAGGCCTGGATTTTTTAAAGAAACATTTTTCTAGGAGTACCCTAGGGGTGGATTTTATAAGAATATTTTTTTAGGGAGTATCCCAGGCGTGGATTTTTTATTTAAAGAATATGTTTTCAAGGAGTATCCTAGGCCTGGATTTTTTAAAGAATATTTTTCAAGGAGTATCCTAGGCGTGGATTTTATAAAAATATTTTTTTCAAGGTGTATCCTAGGCCTGGATTTTTTATTTAAAGAATATTTTTTCAAGGAGTATCCTAGGCCTGGATTTTTTAAAGAATATTTTTCAAGGAGTATCCTAGGCGTGGATTTTATAAAAATATTTTTTCAAGGAGTATCCAAGACGTGGATTTTATAAAAATATTTTTTCAAGGTGTATCCTAGGCCTGAATTTTTTATGGATTATTTCAAGGAGTATCCTGTAGATCTTTTAAAGAATATTTTTTTCAAGGAGTATCCTGTAGATTTTTTTAAAAAATATTTTTTCAAGGAGTAATAAATATATTAGACTTATGAAAGCGTCGAAGGTTTTAATTTTTTTTCTGAAGAACCATTGAAAATATAAACTTGGATTTTTAAAGAATATTTTTGCAAAATATACAAACTTAAAGTGTGGATTTTTTATGAAATGGTTGAAGGTCCATAAAGTCTCATAGCTTGGATTTGTTATGATTTTTTGAAGGTCAATCCAAGATCAGAGCTTGTTGTTTGAAGAAACATCTCAACTCAAAGCGTGGCTACGAGCTTGATTCCATTCAAGCTCTTAACGTGTTTTTTATAGATTTTTATTGACAGATTACCCAAGCACAAAGTGTGGATTTTGTACAAATTTTCGCATGGCAGTCTATCAGAGCTATTGACTAGAGATTTAATGTATATTTTGGGAGGATAATATCAACTTTTGTTTTCTTTTTGTTAATCGAATAAAACTTCAAGTATCTTCTTCACGCAATTGTGTCGACAAAATCTCTTTTAATTTAATTTTTTCGAACAGATGTTTGAAAATCTCACATTTTTCTCAAATTGAAGTGAATTTCAAGTAATCCAAACACTTAAACACCATTAATGACCGACAAATCCTTAGTTACTTAATGCAAATAAATTGAAACTCCTTTAATTTATCCCCCCCTGCACACTTCACCCCCTTCTTATTATGGTGTATACCAAAATTTCCGGTTTTTTTCTTCTTTCAAATAAAATCATAAAACTAGAGAAGTCCATCCATTAAGCACATTTTTTCACGCCACCCCTTAGACGACAAGAATGAAAAACCAAGACGCACAACAATGCATTTGGCTGGCATGTCCGTGCGCTAAAAAGGCAATAACAAAAACAAAAGCAAGCAGTCACAACCACCACTAGCCGCAATTGTTGTTGTTGGTCGGTTGCAATGTAATATTAAATCGTATTTGCCTATATATATATTGTATAAATCGTATCTAAGGGATGGAAATAATAGTTGGATGACGCAATCTGTTTTGTAAATGATTGTGTTGGAGTTAACATATCGGACCGGACAAAAGAGAGGATATCCGTTTTGAGCTATGGATACATCGGTTTGGGGGCAGAATCAATATTTTAATAGTGGGTATTAAAAATAGATTTGTAGCTTTTATTGTGTGCTACGACCTTAATGAATGTGGAGTTTATTCTATAGAAAAAATATATATTTTTTTAAATCCACAATTGCATAGGTCCTTGACAAAAAGTAAATACAAACAATAACAAGCTCATGAGGATCTTTCAAGGTCAATATTTACCTTGAAAGATTATCCTTAAAAATTGTAAAATTGTAGGTTATAATAAATAAAATTTTTGAATCTGTTATTATTTTGGTCCTTAAGAAGTATATATTTTTTTAATCCACGCTTATGATACTCCAAAAATACCAAAAACCCGCATAGTTCAAAGATTAATATTAAAAACCCCAGGTGGTCCAAAGTAAAATTTAAAAATTCATCGTAGCCCTGGTATTGCCATGATTGTCCTTACAAAGAAAATACTTTAAACACCTCCTCAGAAAATAATTCAAAAAAAATTAGGGTTGTAAGAAAAATAGTTTTAAAAATTCCTGAAGGTTCAATAAAAACATTAGAAAAACAGGCTTATTAGTATGGCCCAAAAACAATTTTTAAAAAACCCGGAAGGTTTTAGAAATGTTTGTTAAAAAACAAACCTTGAAAGTTCTTCGAAAATATTTAAGACAATACTGATGCAAACTATTAAAAAACACCATTATAACCCCGCGGATCATCAGAAAAATATTTAAGAAAACACACCGAATGGTCGTAAGAAGGTCCTCAGTAAATAGTAAAAAAATGAAAAAAACCATGGTAGTATTCAATATATATTAAAATAAAATATGGTGGCTTTTTGAAATATATAAAAAAAACTAATGGTACTAAGAAAAAAACACACCCAAACTTATATCCTGGATGGTCCCAAAAATATTTATTAATAAATCGCCTTATTGGCCTGATGATCTTCTGAAAATTTTACATTTTGAATTCACGCCCTTACCTATGCTAGTCCTACTAAAAATAATCTTTAAAAATCCACGCTTATTTCTAGCATGGTCCTCCAAAGCTAATAGTTCAAATGGTCCTCCAAAAAGGATATTTTTTAAAATTTCACAAGTTATTCCAAAAAAAAATTGTTCTCAAATTCCCGTTCATAGATAAGAAGCATGGATGGTCCATGTTCATTGCTTGAATATTATTTCAAGACTCCACAACTATGGCCCCATGGGTTCTTTACAATAAAATTTTCAAAATTCACACCTATAGGTCAGTAGGTCCTCGAAAAGAAAAAACATTTAAATAATCCACGCTTATAGATCAATAAATCGTTGAAAATTTGTATTAAAAAAATAATGCATAGAGGTTAGTGGGTCATTTAAAAAAAAAATTATATGAAACCCTACACAACTTCGACGAAAATACAACTTTTATGGTTCTATATTCAGAGCTTGGGCAATATTTCGCGTTTTTGCACCCTCTAGACCGACTAGATGTCAACAAATATTTCTAATATTCAGTAGACGAGGGCGGTACTTGTCCATATTCTCTTTACCGTGGGTTATGTTGTGATGTTGAGGTTTCAATTGTGGCTTGTAGATCGACTTGAAAAAAAAACACAGAAAAGTTAAGTTTTCGGTCCACTTCATTCCAATATTATTATCTGATAATCATCGATTATTCGTATCGATTATTATAGGTATTGTCCTTAACCATAACTAGAACCTCGTGGACCATTTCAAAGCGATCAGCGCTATATTTCCCCCCTCTAGTGGGGTAATGGGTTACATAATAATATCTGAATATGTAAGCACCCTCCTGCATCCGAGTACATACGACAATATAATTGGCATCAATTTAAAGGTCTACAACTCCTTTTGGATATACTATCAACTTCTCGGATCTATGTCCTTCAGGAGTAAATATATACGCTATAGAATACAAATTTTGTCATTTTTCACACAAAAGACAGGGTCCATTTGACCCGCTAGATATTGACCAATCTTTATCAAAACAGGCGTGCTTATTCTTTGGCCCGATCCCCTTCTCCATGCAAAATTTCACGATGTTCGGGCCATTATTGCGGCCTCTGGAGCGACCAGAAAAACCGACAAAAATTTAGTATTTGGTCCATTTCATCCCCTAAATATTAACTGATCTTTTCCAAAAACAATAGGGGTCTTCATTGGCCAGAACCCATCCTACATGCAAAATTTCGTGAAGATTGGTCCATAACTGTAGCCTGTATCGTGTTTACAAATTATAATTGACAGACGGACGGACGGACACACATGTCTAGATCGACTCAGCTAGTCGAGATATGACGATCGGTATACTTAAAGGTGGGTCTAGGACCAATATTTCGCGGCGTTACAAACATTTGGGGCTGCACAAAGCTATAATAACCTGACAACATAGTTGTGTAGGGTATAAAAATGGGTACTTAACAAAATATTTTAAAAATCCATGTTCAGAGGTAAATAGGTCCTTGATAAAAGGAATTTAACAATCCATGCATAGAGGTCAGTGGTTCGTTGAAAAAAAAAAAAAATATTTAAAAACTCCATGTTAAGTGCATAAAATATTCAACATCGAGGCTTAGAGGTCAATGGATCCTTTGAGAAATTATATTTAAAAACCACACTAGAGCTCAATGGTTAAATGAAAAAAAGTAAAAAATGCCAAGATTAAAGTTCAATATGTCCTTTCCAATGAGTCCATGGACAAAATTATAAAAATTGAATATCTATGAAAAAAATATATGAAATCAGCATTAAGAGGTCAAGGGGCCTTGACCTCTTAATGACCTCTTAAAGCCACACCTTAAAAACAATATTTTAAAAATTAGTGGGTTCTTGGGAAAAAATTAAAACAAATATTTATAAGAAATCAATGCTGACAGGTCAGTGGGTCCTTGAAACAAAAAACAAATCCTACTTAGAGGTCAATGGGTCCGTGAAAAAAAAATATCTAAAATAACTAAAGCTTAGTGGTCAGTGAATCCTTAAAAAAGTTTCAAAAATCCTCTTTTAGAGATCAATGGTTCTTGAAAAACAAATATTTAAAGCAATCAACTTTATATAGTGGGTCAGTAAAAACATATCTGTTTTAAAAAATCCACACTTAGTAAACTGTTGGTCCTTGAAAATTATTCTTTTAATTTTTTTTTTTTAATTATTTTTTTTTTTTTAATGGACTCTATCCTTGGCAAAATATATTTTAAACATCCAAGCCTATATTGGTCACTGAAAAAAATAAATTCGTAAAAAATAATGTTTTAAAATCCACGCTTAGAGGTCCGTGGGTCCTCGCAAAAATATTTAAAAATCTAGAATTAGAAGTCAATGGGTCTTTGAAAATAAAAAAAAAAAAAATATTCAGTAGTGTTGGCGGTTTATTTGGGATGCCATTTGTATTTTGTTTTTGCAAAATAGTCAGGCTGAATCCCAGTTTGTTGTTTTTATAAAAAACAACTATTTATTAGTGGGGAATGTATGGCATTGTTTGCCGAGGGGTAAGGCAGGGAAAACTATAGTTTCGGATCACGCCACTGATCCTCATCAGTTCTCTTAGTTTTTTGCTGGGATATTCTCCCCAGAAGCTATTGCTTCTATACAAAAAACCTTTCATACCCAAATGTCTCTTGTAACAAAGCGAACTACTTAGCTGACCAACGACATAAACTGCATGAGAATTTCGCTGGAGCCTCACTTCGAGGTTAACAAGGCATTTACAAACAATACCACACCTTTCCCACTGTTGTGTGTTGTCACATCGCGACAAATGCACACAAAAAAAAAAGTCAGTGGGTACTTGAAAAATATTTTGGAAATAACGCTTAGCGTTCAAGAATCCTTGGTCAGTGGATCTTTGCAAAAAATATTTTAAAATATCGAGAACAGTGGGTCCTTGAAAAAATATTTTAAAATCCAAGTTTAGTAAAAAATCCAAGCTTAGAGGTCAGAGGGTCCTTGAAAAAAAATTATAAAACTCAAGCTTAGAGGTCAGTGGGTACTTGCAAAAAAATACCTATAATACCTCGTAATGATTTTTCTCTATAGAAAAAATTGCTTTCCTCTAGAACTGATTTTTTTCTATAGAAAAAAATCAAAATTCTTTCAGGGATGTTAGAAAAAATAATCGAAATAATTCACGAATGTTTTTTTCAAAGAAAAACATATCGAAGCCCTTCAGGACTACCTTGTTCATAGAAAAAATTATCAGTCCTTCAGGACTTCTTTTTCTTAATGAAGTAAATCGCATTCCTTAGGAATAAATTCGTAGCTCTATCGTACTGAATGTCATATACCTCAAATACCATCAGGAATACCTTGAAAAAAAAAATCAAAGTCCTTCTGTACTGCAATCTGTAAGTACGGCTTTTGTATAAAGCCAAATTTGAAGGTCATCACAATTGTTGTTTTTTTTCGTAGAAAAAAATGCAGTCTTTAGGGATTTATTTTTTTTTAACAGAAAAAAAACAGTGCTTAAGGACCGTTTTCTTCATAGAAAAAACGGAGACCTCCACTACTGTTTTATGTAGAAAATAAATTCAGAAGCCTCCAGGACTAATTATTTCCTATTGAAAACAATCAAGTGGCTCCAAGACTCATGTTTTTCTATAGGGAAAACCCACCATCCTTCAGGACTTTTACTGACAAATTTTGCAATCCTCAGAGAAAGATTTTCTTTTGTAGATTTCGAGGGATATATTTTACTATATATTTCCCATATAAAAACTAGCGAAGTTATTCAAATTTTTTGTCACATTTTACCTAGTGTAAACCCCATATTACCGATTTCACTTCAAGGCACATCAACCAGCAAAACGCAGGCAATTTACTACACCAACAACAACTACTACTATTGTATATAATTTAGTGTTATGGTTTTATCAACAATCTCTCTCTACACAAAATACCGCTACTATCCCTTTTTACACAAGTCATTGCACTTGTAAAGGTCTCTCAAAAAGAAGAAAAAAAAAACATTTCTTTTGAAACGAAAAATCTCTGTCTTCATAGATTTTGTCAATCCAGATATTTTTTGTATGCTGTTTTCAATTTTCTTGGACAAAGAAAAAAAAAACAGACTGGAAAAAACCTAAAGAGATTTGTTACAATTTTTTGTAGCTTTGCTGCTTCATTGGAACGAAATGTGTGAACTCATTTAATTGTCTGGCAACAAAAGTTTTGGATTTTTTTTTCAGCTTCTTCTTCTTTTTTGGCCATGTTAAAGACTGCAAGTTACAATGTTGTTGTAGTTGATTATGGTATTTTTGTTGTTGTTGCTGGTATTCGACCCGTATTTCTTTTGTTTTGTTCACAATGTTTACCTGGTTTCTTTTTTTTTACATTTACTTTACTCTGCAGCTACAACATATTTGCCAAGAGAAAACTATGAAATAAAAAATATGAAAGCCCTTGCCAGCAACCGCCACCATCGCCACCACCACCCTTGGGATGGGGTTGTTTGCCTCCAAAGGTTGTTTTCATTTTTTTTCTTTTGGGCGGCATTGTGTGGTTGTGGCAGTAACAGATAATCTGGAAATTATAACAGTTCCAGTTTTATGCCATAACTGCAATTACTTTTGAAGGGGGAAATGAGGAGGGCGAGGTAATCGACTTAGGAAGAGGGGGCCTTTGCTGGCAATTTTATCTCTGGAAAAAATTTGTTAAAAATCCACGCCTAATTGGCAGCTGAACCTTTGAAAAATATTCTTTAAAAATCCACGCCTATTCTTCGGCTGGACCTCTGAAAAATATTCTCTAAAAATCCACGCCTATTTTTCTGCTGGACCTCTGAAAAATATTCTTTAAAAATCCACGCCTATTTTTCTGCTGGACCTCTGAAAAATATTCTTTAAAAATCCACGCCTATTTTTCGGCTGGACCTCTGAAAAATATTCTTTAAAAATCCACGCCTATTTTTCGGCTGGACCTCTGAAAAATATTCTTTAAAAATCCACGCCTATTTTTCGGCTGGACCTCTGAAAAATATTCTTTAAAAATCCACGCCTATTGGGCGGATCGACCCTGAAAAATATTCTTTAAAAATCTATTGGGCTGGACCTCTGAAAAATATTCTTTAAAAATCCACGCCTATTTTTCGGCTGGACCTCTAAAAAATATTTTTTTAAAAATCCACGCCTATTTTTCTGCTGGACCTCTAAAAAATATTTTTTTAAAAATCCACGCCTATTTTTCTGCTGGACCTCTGAAAAATATTCTTTAAAAATCACCGCCTATTTTTCGGCTGGACCTCTGAAAAATATTCTTTAAAAATCCACGCCTATTTGGCAGCTAGACCTCTGAAAAATATTCTTTAAAAATCCACGCCTATTTTTCGGCTGGACCTCTGAAAAATATTCTTTAAAAATCCACGCCTATTTGGCAGCTGGACATCTGAAAAATATTCTTTAAAATTCCACGCCTATTTGGCAGCTGGACATCTGAAAAATATTCTTTAAAAATCCACGCCTATTTGGCAGCTGGACCTCTGAAAAATATTCTTTAAAAATCCACGCCTATTTGGCAGCTGGACCTCTGAAAAATATTCTTTAAAAATCCACGCCTATTTGGCAGCTGGACCTCTGAAAAATATTCTTTAAAAATCCATGCCTATTTGGCTGCTGAACCTCTGAAAAATATTATTTAAAAATTCACACCTCTTGGGCAGTTGGACCTTAGAAAAATATTCTTTAAAAATCCACGCCTCTTGGGCAGATGGACCTTAGAAAAATATTCTTTAAAAATCCAGGCCAATTAGGCAGATAAGCCTTTGAAAAAGACATCGAACTTTATGGGCAAAGGCCCCATATTTTTATTGCCTCATAAAAGCTCTATCCTGTCGATACTATCTTTGGCGCTCAATGCACCCATTTTCTCCCCCAGATTCCCCACACTTTCCCTCCTCTCCTTTCCCTCCCCCAACAGCAAAGTAATGTGTTAACTTTAGTTTAGTGTTTTGTCTAGTTCGGAAAAAAACCAAAGGAAGTAAAAGAAAGAAAAAATGTGAACCACAAGCCCGCAGAGCGAACATTATTTCAATGATACTGCCGTTTACCACCAGCAGCAGTAATAGCAAAATTATGCTTGCGGAGAAGAAGAAAAAGAAAACATAGGCATATCTTTTTTGCGTAACAATTTTCTTCTTGTTTTTCCTCTGACGGCCTTGTGCGGTTACACAGTGGCTTAATCTGAAAGCAGATCCACACACATATACACACACACACCCATGAAAAATAATTACAGGTGTTCTGTTGTGAAATGCACTTTCAATTTTGGGTGGAGGAGTTAGGTTAGAAATTTGCAATAATGAGACATTAATTATTAGGTACATCGTCGGAACAAGGGTTATGGTAACAGAAAAATAGAGAAAATAAAACGACCCCATTAAAAACCTTAATGGAATCCTCTCATAATGGAGGGTATATTAATTTGTCAATCCTTTTGCAACACCTGTTCATAGACCCACTCTGACGACCCCATATACAGGATCATATAAATAATTTATTGGTCGATTAAAATCACGATACAGTTTGGAATTCTTATGTTATTGCCTTTGAAATTTTGCAATGTGGTTCCATTTTTTAACACATCCAACCATAAATCGGATTGAACTCATTTTCGGAATATTGAAGGTCTTAGACACATTTATTCAGCGAGTAATTTGGCATTTCATGTTCATAGAGGGCAAAAGAACTAGTGACTGCATTTCCCAACGGAAGAAACTCTAATTATCTATTTTGAGACTCTCAAAATGTAATAGAAATATTAGCTGAGAATTTCCTGCATAGGCCAATGTTTTGGCATAGTCTTCAAATCGTCATATAGAGGTCTAATTTGACATATCTGTATATAGGGGCCAGAATTGGTAGTAGCATGTTAAGTTCCGGATTTCAGAGTGCAGTTAATGTCCTCGCAATAACATCTAATAGAAATATGAATTTTCTCATAACCCTCATATAGAGGTCCCTACGACTTCTCAAGCTTTTTGAAGATTCAATTCTAAAACTTAAGGGTCAGCAGTTTGGTAATTCTTAACTAGACTCGTTCCTGTTTTTAGGCTCTGATCATATTTTATTTGGATTGTAATATATCATTTGGGGGTTTCAGTGAATAAGTAGATCCTCGGTATGCATGTTGGCCGCCATCAAATAGAAATTTATTCTCTCACCCACTCACTCTCTCTTCCTGGCCTGTTCCAGCTTTTATCGTAAGTCCTAGTAATTCTGCTATAATTTTATTTCGGCACTTTTCGAATCGTGAAGACAACTTCCAGCCTAATTTGCATAATTTATTTCAAACTAAGACAAATTTATCATCATAGATGTAAAAATTGTTCAGTTCAATCTGATTGATATTCCGCCTCGAAGGACCATTTTCCAAAATAAGTATTTGCATACTTTACTTACTTAGCTGGCTTGTGACAGAACATTTGTTTCAGAAGACGAGCTTAATAAAGATTTCCAGGTATGATGCGCAGCTCATTCAATTTGAAAGACCATATTCTGAAATGTTGTATTCCACTCCACGTAAACTATCAGTTGGCTTGCTCATCCATTCTCATAACATGAGCTAGCCAACGCAATCGCTGCAGCTCGATATGTATGACACTATGTCGATGTCCTAGAATATATGGTACAACTCATGGTTCATTTGATGGCGATATTCACCGCCGACGCAGATTGGCCTATAAATCTTTCGGAGAATTCTCTCAAAAATTCCAAGAGCTGCCTCATCTGCATGCGCATGTACCCATCCTTCAGATCCATATAACAGCACGGGTAGTATCAGCGTTTTGTCGAGTGAGATTTTTCTTTGCCTGTACTTTATGATTTTGGAGTTTTCACTGAATAGATCCCTGTTTTGGTAGTCGGAATAATCCACAATTTACTACAATAGTATAAGGTATAAATCCCATTCCCAATATAAATAATTGATCTTCCTTCCGTCGTCATATACTAAAAGTAATGTCTAGCTATTTATATTTTCTGTCGTAAGTGAATCCAAGTGGCATATCTTCAAAAAATAAATTTAAATTAAACGATAAGTTAAGAATGTGCCCAACAACAAGAACTACACCAGCTGATTTGCTTATCGATTTCAAAAACAATAACATGTCGCATAATCAAAAGACTAGACTTCGCCAATACACTCCAAAGTGTAGTGCGGTTGTGTTTATTTACGCACAATTGATTTCGATACGATAACAATAAACTAAAATATTTTTAAAGGCAATGAAAAATGGAGTCTATATAGCTCCAAAATCTGGCAATCAAATAGAAGGCCCAGTTCAAGGGGTTTGATTCCAATTAAGAAACCTAATTAAGGGGTTTGATTAAACTTGGCTTGGTTCCGACTCGAATGAACCAGGACCATATCAATTCATTTATTATTATTAGAAACCTTCAATTCGGACTTCAGTTCGTGCACTTGTTTTTCTAGGTCATGACACTTTTTTCAGCCATCTTCAGCTGTAAAAAATTAAAATCGAAAAAAAACATTCATTCACGCCTTTAGACCCATATCTGAAACCCCCTCATTATGCATACTCACACCCATAACATGCCTCTTTCACACATCCTTTTCGCCCTCTTCATATCATTGATGTCAAGTAATCTCACATATTAAATATAAGCTTTCAGAATGTGAAGTTCTTCGTTACTTCTCGACCTATGAATTCACCTTTCTTCTGTAACGTTTATATTCACCGATCCCAAAATACTCGATTTTCTTAACTATTTTAGCTGATATTGAGGCTAATATTAAGCTCATCGAATTCTACCTATCATCTACCATATAGGCAATAGGCTATGAAGAGGTTCCATTAATGTTTGCTCAGATTTGTCAATAGCAGTCACCTTACATATTCTTTTGTCCAAGTAAATGACACCATAGACAATTTTTCATTCTGACTTTTGAGATCATCTTTTTTACTTCTTTTGAGTTTGAAATTATAGGATCAACTTCATAATGAAATTTTCTATAGCTTGGAAAAGAAACCCGCTCTCTATTTATTGACTCTGACGACCATCTTTTCGCTTTATCCTGCCGCCATAACCTTTTACGCATCAGCACATCGCTAAGGTATTTATTTCGAGAAACCTATTTTTTTAATTTGACTTTTCAGATCATGAAGCACTTCTTCACCTGCTTCTCGATATATTTCTAGTATTAGTCGCCAGCTCCTCGATGCTCTGTGTCAAGCTTTCCGATCGTAACTGCCGGTTATATCTACCGATCCCATTTCAATGAATTAAAAATCACTCCTAGTCCTGTTTTAAGACTCAAGGGTAGAGTCATTCCGGAAGGATCTAGTTCAAAGAATATATTCTGTAAAAGGAATTATCGGTACATATCCGGTTCTTTCTTCCATCGTATTACCTTTCATTAATTTTCCTTCTTGGTCAGCTAGTTCATTTCTATGCAATATTTAGATATTTCCGATTAACTGACGTGTATCAATGAACACTTGAACTACATAGAACTCGAAACGCACCGTCTATATGTGATTCAGCATCATAATCGCTGTCTTACAAATGTCCTCTCAATGAAGATAGTTCCTCATTTAGCTGCAGTGTTAGTAACTCCTCTATAATATAAGACCGGCAATTTCCCACGTGTGGCAATAAATTTCAGTCTAGATTTCATCAATTCTTTAAAGTTTTGGCGGTCATTTTACTGATTCTTCCTCCAGAGGATAAGATCCACTCAAATTTTGAACCGACTCGGAATGCATGTTCACCACCACCACGGTATCATCTAACGTTCAAAATTATAATCATTGGCTTACAAATTTCCTCTGCATAGGATCTCTTTCCACTTTTATAGAAAGTGTTAGTGACTCACTTTTGAAACAATTTCCAGTCTGTCTCATGAATTTATTTTTTGTTATTAAAGACACATAAAGGAACTAGTTCCACATATAGTCCCGACTCCTGCTTGATCAAATAAGAATAAATGAACTAGATCACAAAAAATGAACTAGAGGAGCCAAAGAACTGGACCTAGTTCATATCGTTCCTTTATCGAAATTGTTTCAATGAACTTGTACGTTAATGAACTACTACTACAACAATGATGCGGATGTATTTGTTTCACTTCGGCTCGAAGGACCATAGTTTATGGTCGATGCACTTCTATCTTTAAAGTATGTATTCTTGGCCGTGAATATAACTCCAAATGAAACTGATCAGCTTAAATCGTCAGGAACCTGTTAACCTGTAATATCCTCACCATTCTATCTGCAGTTTCAAGGTGCAGATATGGAACTTTGCTGACTAAGCATTATAATCATCGGCTGACAAATTCTCTCTTGCTTGGCAACAGTTCCAGCTTTTAGCCACCGTATTAGTGAACACGCCATAATTTTTTTACGACAATGTCGCAATCGTGAAGGTAAATGTCAACCTGATTGACAGAATTTTTCTTGCCGTTAAGGTAATATATTTAGTATTAGTTCGAAAGTGTATGTTATAACAGAAATTGATGTGGATCGAAGGACCAATATTAAGCGGATATTAAAAAACGCATATCATACTGGAGTACAAATGTCAAATATTATGACACTAAACTCTGAACGATGAATTAGTTCGGTTCAGAGGTGTTTATTTCACTCGGCTAACAGTCACTGATCCGGCTCGAAGGACCAATTTTAATCATTTATTATAGTGAAGTACATAATAATGATACCAAACTATGAACGAATCGGATCAGTTGAAGACTAACAATTCCTCGAAAGCTATACACATTTTACCTGTCGGAAAAATGTAACCGATTTGTCATTCCATTGCGTTGACAACACTGTAACAATACACCAATGTTTATCTCATAACAATGGAGAGAGCGAGATAGTTCTCCCCATCTGAGAAATACCAATCAGAGAGAGCCACATATGGCAATAGTTAATCGATTTTGTTTTGGGGGTATCTCTGTTTTGTTTTCAAGCACAGAGTGGAAGAGAAGGAGAGAACGAGACAAAATAAATTGGAGCTCATTTCGATTGCGTTGTTTCTCCTTCAGAGAACAAATACAACAACAGAGTATTGGGGAATTGTATTTCAATACACACAGACAACAATGTTCAAAACAAAAAATACAAATAAACAAAATAAATTGTGTGTTGTTCCCCATTTTCGTAAGAGAAATATGGAATCGAGCTGCTGATGCTGAACTCCCAGTAAAATAAGTTTCAAATTTTGACAAATAAAACCGCACAAATCTTTTTTACGACCGATGAAGATTGAGGAGACAGACTTATTTTCGGAATGGATGGATGATGGTTGGCTGGATTTGCCAGGGATTAACGTCAGCAATGATGAAAAGGAACACATTATGGGGCCCAAATGATGATGATAATGATTGAGTGAGTCAATGGGAATGAATTGTGAATGTTGGCAATAATGAAAAAGTGTGGCCAAAATTTGCTGTGAAACGATTCCGACTGGGGCAGGCTATGCAAAAAAGGAAACCACCAGCTAGGTGGGTAGCGTAAGTACCATTGAGAGTGGTTCCAACCAGTTCCGTTCGTTCGCTCGTTCGTTCTATTGCCAATTTTGTTTTCTTTCTTTGCTCACAAGCTAAGCTGTTGAAATAACGTATTTTATTTTTGGTGGAGGTTCTTCTCGTTCATGAGCATTGCAAGAAAATAAGGAGAAAGAAACAAAGAAAAGAAAAAAAAGAAGAAACAAACAGAAAACCAGTAAGGAAAGAAGTAAAGTCGGACGGGGCCGACTTTATGATACCCTTCACCACTGTGGGTATATTAAACAGGACTATTATCATGTACTTGAATGAAATAAAACATGTGATATTTATCTAAATGTGAATCTACGTAGATCTATCCATAAAGTATGTAAATCGACTTCAAACAAATATAAATAGGTCATCCGTTGGGCTATGTCTGTACTTCTAGAAAACGAAACTACATAATTCTATGCTCAATTTTGTACGTTGTGCAAAATTTGATGTCAAACTGACTAACATGAGGAGTTTGAGGCCCAATTTACTTGATATCGGGCCAAATATTAAGCGGTTTCAAACAAACTTGTCACAGGATACGTTATACTAATTTCAGAACGTTTTGTTCCTATTGGTTCCTTGGTGCGTCTAGTACTTAAAATCAATCTTTAATAAAAGGGAGCTATATCTAAATGTGGACCGATTTTCACGAAACAACGCAGACATCAATCTAGGCTCAATTCAGTACGTTATGCCAAATTTCGTGCAAATCGAAAGATATATAGGGACTTTGGGGCACCATTTACATGAAATCGGACGAAACTATATATGGGAGATATATCTAAATCAGGACCGATTTTCATGAAACTTGGCAGACATCATTCTAGACTCAATTCAATACGTCATGCCAAATTTCGTGCAAATCGAAAGATATATAGGGACTTTGGGGCACCATTTACATGAAATCGGACGACACTATATATGGGAGCTATATCTAAATCTGGACCGATTTTCGCGAAACTTGGCAGACATCATTCTAGACCTAAATGATTAGGTTGTACCAAATTTCGTGGAAATCGAATGATATATAGGGACTTTGGGGCACCATTTACATGAAATCGGACGAAACTATATATGGGAGCTATATCTAAATCTGGACCGATTTTCTCGAAACTTGGCAGAAATTACTCTAGACTTAATTCAGTACGTTATGCCAAATTTCGTGCAAATCAAAAGGTATATAGGGAGTTTGGGGCACCGTTTACATGAAATCGGACGAACCTATATATGGGAGCTATATCTACATCTGGACCGATTTTCTCGAAACTTGGCAGACATCACTCTAGGCTTAATTCAGTACGTTATGCCAAATTTCGTGCAAATCAAAAGATATATAGGGACTTTGGGGCACCATTTACCTGAAATCGGACGAAACTATATATGGGAGCTATATCTAAATCTGGACCGATTTTCACGAAACTTGGCAGACATCATTATAGGCCTAAATGATTAGCCTGTACCAAATTTCGTGCAAATCGAAAGATATATAGGGACCGTTTACATTAAATCGGTTAAATATATATATGGGAGCTATATCTAAATCTGAACCGATTTTTCCCAATTTCAATAGGGTTCGTCCTTGGGCCGAATAAGTGACCTATGGCAAATTTCATCCAATTCGGATCATAAATGCGACCTGTACTTTGTTTACAATTTAACATGGACAGACAGACGGACAGACGGACAGACGGACAGACGGACGGACGGACGGACGGACATGCATAAATCGACTTAGAAAGTGATTATATGCATATTCTCAAAAGGAACCATGTGTCTATCTCGTTTCCTTTTGCCTGTTACAAACATATGCACAAAGACATAATACCCTGTACCACAGTGTGGTGAAGGGTATAATGAAATTCCAGCATCTCAGTTGTTGTTAAAAATTCACCAGGCAGAAAATGAATCTGCAGGGATAAGCTCCTACCAACCAAAGCTATACAACTTGGGCTTCGGAAAAAGGGATAAAGGAGGGAGAGAGAGAAAGGAGAACATTGAACGCATCTGAGGGAATGCACAAACAGGAGCTGTATAGGGATTTAAGGTATTTTTTTGTGTGAAAGGATTTGTCGTCGTGCGAAACAAACAAAACAAAGTCAAATGGAAGAATGGGAAGAAGGTTCGGCATGATGTTGGGAAACAATAATAAAAACCAGTTTTGCGAACAGAGAGCCGATTTCATGATAAATATCAGGGAACCCAGCAATATGACTAACGATGCGATACTAAGGAACCCTTTCCACGCACACACGAAAAAGGTCCTCAAGGTATGCGATGGAGGAGAACGAGCGAGAATGCATAAAGGCCTTAATGATGACGACAAACGACAACAACAGAAAGTTCAGTTCTGGGTGACAGAACAGGCTCCTTTAGGGTTATTAAAAAAACTGGTTTGTTTTCACAGCCATCCATCCCTTTGACTTTCAATGCTGATTATGATTTTTGTTCCGCACATTCTCCTAAGGGTGGTGGTGGTTGGATGGATGATGCCAGCGCGGTGGAACATTTATAACCCCGTCTAGACACAATAAAATTCATTTTCAACGCTTTGCGAACTCTCTCAAAGAAAACTCATATGCCAACGGGAGCGAAGAGGAAGGGAAGAAGATACGCTTTGTTGATTCGAAAGCAAGAAGAAAATGAAAAAACAAAAAACGGACAGCTGTCTAACTGGGGCCAACCTACCACCTCATAGCCACACATGGAAAGCCCACCTTAAAGAAATCCAAGGTATCCCTCAAGCGAAGATGAAAGTCAAAACAAAAACATAGAAATGGCCAAAGACGCAATTTCGCAGTCAAACAACCTTCCAGGCAGCAGCCAGCCGTCAGGTTTCTAAGACAACAGAAACGGAGAAGAAGAAAAAACAACAACAACAAATCAACACATCGAAATCTTAAAGACCTGTAACATCTTAGAGAGCCATAGCTCCAGCCAAACAACCAACCACCATCCTCCCCCAGTCCTCCCCATCTCCCCACAAAAACAATTATTTCGATTTGTTTTGATTCAGGTTTTCTTCGTTTCCTTCCTTACACACATATATGGTGGTATAGACACCTTCTCCCTCATTCTCCTCTGCTTCCTCAGCTCAACCACCCATTTCTTCTTCTTCGTCTTTTGTTTATCCTTATTGCATTGCACAGCTTTCTATTATTTTTCTCAATCTTTGCTGCCAGAAGGCTGTGATGATAACAAAACAATGGAAATTTTATTGAGATGTTCAAAAACTGAAAACGGCAACAACAAAAATAAAACAACTGACAAAAGCCAACCGAAAAGGAAGTAGGATATTTGAGCGATTAAGAAATTGTATCCGTCCCATGAAAAACTAATACCCAAGGATTTGTGTCGTCATTTTGTTTCATTGATGGGGAAAAAACTGTTGCAATTAGGACACACGATTTTAATTAAATGGAAATATAAACAGGCCAAGACAGAATCAAAATAAATCGTTTTGAAAATTGAATTTGAAGGGACAATAAGATATTGGGGCCAAAGAATCCTAAGCTGGATATAGTAAACTGGACTGAAAAACTGCAAAATGGAAGGCACTAAAGATATAGACAGATCACTGGCGCTTGTCGAGAAATGTGCAATTGCTACAAATTCAGTGGAGAATGAAGAACCAGAACTAAAGAAGTTTCAATGCTGATATTGATCTAGAAAACCAGGACCAAAAAGAAACAAATGTATGCGAAGCCGAAACTTGATGGGTGAAGAGCAAGGAGGCCCTTTAATACCCTACGGTAAGTAGAACGTTATGTTCAATAAGTTATCTAATCGTAGAAAACTTGTGGAGAAAAAAGGATCTAAGCAAGAGATATTTTTTGATGGGAGAAAGCAAGGAGGCCCATAAATCTCCGATGGTAGGTGCTGCTTTGTCCTCAATAAGTTTATTTATTTGTAGAAAACCTGTGGAGTAAACTAGAAGCGGACAAATGTCTATGATAAGGAAATTCGTTGATAAGGAGAATGAAAATCACAATTCTGAAGCAGAAAAATCCAAAAAGGAGAGAGGTCTGTACCTGGATGTTCAGCTAATTTCTTAAATTCGAAAGGAGAGAAATTATGGAGAATCTCCAAAGTTCGTATACATAAAAGTCTTTAATCCCGGAAATATAAACCATCTAGTGAAGGTCGTGGATAACGGAAGATACTGCTGGATAATATAGATAGAGAATGGAGGAACTTTTAATGACCGCAGACAACTTTCTATAGAACCTTCATTAGAAATCCCTCCACTTCGGTCTGCTGTATCAGACAATTTTCTATGGAGCCTCCATTAGAAGTCCCTCCAAGAGGGGGAGAGCATTTATCATCCATCTAACGTTGTTCTTCTCACGCAGTATCTTCCGTTTTCCATGATCTTCAGTCAGTTACCCACGAATCGTCACAGTCAATTGTTTGTATCGAGCCTCCAGTAGAAATCTCTCCACCTTTAAATGATGTCATTAACATCCATCTAACGACGAGCTTCTTAAACAGCGTCTTCCGCTCTCCATGATCTTTGCTCGGTGGTACCCACGAATCATCGCAGACAATATTCTATAGAGCTTCCATTAGAAGTCCCTCCACTTTAATCATCCACCGAACGATGTTCATATTAGGCAGTTTCTTTCGTTCTCCATGACCTTCTTTAGGTGGTACCCACGAATCACCGCAGATTATTTTCTATTGAGCCTCAATTATAAGTACCACCACCATTATCTGCTGCCTTATGAGAGACTTTATCATCCACCTTTCGATGTTCTTTTTAAGCAGAAGCTTCCGTTCTTCACTCGTTCGCACCCACGAATCGTCACAGTGAATGTTTTCTATAGAGTCTCCATTAGAAATCTCACCACCTTTATATGATGCATTTAACCTCCATCTAACGAAGTTCTTCTCAGGCAGTAACTTCCGTTTTCCAAAATCTTCAGTCAGTTACACACGAATCGTCTATAGATCCTCCATTTGAAGTCTCTCCAACTTTATCTGCTACTTTATGAGAACTTATAGAGCTACTCACAATATAAAACACCATTGTCAGATCATGTATAGCCTGCTTTATTACCAAAAGAGGCGCGTTAATTATCACCATACCTAGCTGTACTCTTTAAAGCATGAAGTTCGAAATGATTGCAGGCAGGCAGAGTTGTCATTATACCCAAGCCCGTAAAGCTAAACTTTTGTTATACCATCCACCAAAGTTGGGTAATTCCGGCAGTTCATTGGAATTATTCCGATAAAAGAATGATATGTACTAAGTCCAGTTAGTTCATTTTTCTGTTAAACGACGTACTTCCTTCTACATATTCTTCTTCCGTTCTACATGATCTTCACTCATCGAATCGTCACATAAAAGTTTCTATGAGAACTTAATCGATGGAAAGTACACAATAATTAACTAGAGATTCTCATCATACACAGATTTATAACATTCTTAGCTGTACTCCACCGTAAATTAGATCGTTCCGGAACGAACTAGTTCAAAGAAGCTATTCCGCAAAAGGAAGTACAGTACTGTTCTTTCTTTCATCTAGTTCCCTTTGTTCGTGTTATTCGTTTTATTCGTCGTTCCCCCAGGTTCCTTCTGATCATTTTATGTTCTTTTGCGGAGCGAACCGCAAAATATCGAACTGCTTAAGAAAAGGGGATTTCCAAGCCCTATTCCTATTAGAGGTGGGGTAGTTCCGGAATGACTAGTTCATTGGAACTATTCCGATAAGGGAACTAGATTCAGTTCTTTAGTCTCTGTAGTTCCTTTTTTTTTTATCTCGTTCCATTATTTGGTCTCTTTCCTATCTTGGGATCTCGAGTTCGAGTTGCAAAACGTAGAACTGTACAGTCATTCCGTTTTGTCTCGTTTATTTAGTACCATCTGTTCCAACCGTTCATCTAGATCTTTCCGTTATTGAACGAAAATTTACTACGAAACTAAATGAAGAATACAAAACAAAAAAAAATTGTTTGTTGAATTATGTCCGCCTTTTGAAAACAATATTTAAGAAAGATAGAGTTCAGCATTTTTGTAAAGATATTGCTAGTAGTACTACGAGTTAAGTATTGTATATGGGATGCATCGCTTCATGGTATAGACCCCTTGCAATGTGGACCATATATATATATATATATATATATTTTTTTTTTTGGACCTCAATATTGTTATGCTGTCAATTTTATCGAACCTTCAGTATACAAAATACATTTATTTGGCCTTAGATAAAGACGAACTGTAAACATAATACTGACTGAATTTCCAATAATCTCGTTTTCAGATTTTATTGTCAGAATATATTATCGGAATATTTTGAGAGTTGAATTAACCGATGATTTAACAGAAATTAAAATTACGGCAACTAGATTTCATAGCCAAACTCTGTTTAAGACCATTTTCCCCATATAATGTGTGCATATTATGTCACTTATTTATATTTATATTGACGTACACCACATATTTACGTACATATTTTTTTAGCAAAGAAACCCTATTTTTTAACGTACAAAAACAATTTGAAAACAACAAATTATTTATATTAATTATATGAGAAAATATGTCATATTATTTTTAATTTTGTATACTCAATTTGTTTACCTCATCACAATAGAACATAAATGAGTCAACGAAAAAAGTAAATTTAGAACTTGACTTAAGAACCTATGCGATGAGTCAAAGTTTAAAAATTGCTGATTGCTTGCTATTGTCTCAAGTGTATTTGTAATTAAATTGAATCTTGATAAAAACACCGATATTTCTAAAATTAAATGACAACGACATTTTATATCTGGTAATTAATGTACAACAGAATGGAGAATCATTTACAAAAATCCACTTAAATTCCTAATAACTACTTTGGCTGATAAGTTTTCGTCTGTAAATATAATATTTTGATAAAAATTTATTGTATTTCTGATTCATTAGCTACTGAGGAAGCTTGTATACTTCAGCATTAGATTTGGACAACCTCGTTCATGAAGCGATTCGCTCTGCAAAAAGAACTAGACCATTCATTTACTTCCTTAGTTCCCATTAACGGAGATGTAAATGAAAAAATATTTGAACGGATGAACAGAACCTACGACCGATCGATCCATTCGCAAAATGACTAGTGCAAAAAGAACTGGATGAGCAAAACAAGATGACCTAGTACCGATGGTCCCATTTGCAAAATAGTTCATTTGAACTAGTTCAGTACGGAACGACTCAGTATAACCAACAATGCAGACAAGCGAAACTCGTAGCATTAGCGTCTAAATTATAGTACCGTCTATGCAAATTCATCAAAATCATGAATAACTGAATGTTTTTACCCGAAATCCGAACTGAAAGCCTCTTCATTGTCTTATTAAATTGGTTGATGCATCGTAGACAGAAATATGCAAACGAGTATATGATTCCGCAAAGGTTACCATCTGATCCATTTTTACAGTTGGGAACTGGTAAGATCTGAGAATCTTCCTTTTGTCTCAATAACTCTGTTGATACGTTATTAAATATTCGACTAATTTTTCAATGGTTGATACCAAGGAATTGGTCTGCACTTTCACATAGAGATGAATCATACTTGCGTCAATACACAGTTGATGCGCCGCCTCTAATATTTGCTTGAGATTTTGTGATTGGAACCACTAACGCAGTCGAAATATATCCAATGTGATGGTAGGTATTAAATAGTTCGGTGAGGAAAATAATAATGGTTCCTATTTTTATTGAATTTATTCGATGGAATATGTTAAAAACACTAGCAGGTCCAGCAAGCTCATACATGCTTTGTAGAGTTAGGCCATCTCGTTCCTGAAGTGGTTCAATTTTTTTCGGTATGCTCAACAAAAGGACCTAGTTCACTTATTTTGTGCCATAGTTCAATTTATTTTCATCGTTCATTATTAGACGGCCAATGAACGGGAAGATCGAGATGAACAATTGGTTCAAAAGTAACTAGATGAAAGAGAACAAAATTGAACGACTGGTACAAAAGCAACTAGATGAACAAAATAACCAGACCTAGTACCGATCGTTCCTTTTGCAGAATAGTTGCTTTGAACTAGTTCGTTTTCGGAACAACCCATGCTAATGATTTGCATGTTATCCAAACTTGCATCTCTCAATCGGTCGATTTGCTGTAGTAGGAAGAGTTAGATGATGGAGAGAGGAGAGTGGGGATTTGAACTAACGCTTTTACCCAGGTTTTGGGATTGGTATCACTGATGCTTCCATTCAGCTTGACATAATGAAGGAGTTGATGTGGAGAGAGGAGAGTGGGGATTTGAACTAACGCTTCTACACAAGTTTTTGGAATGAAGGATCATAATGAAGGATCTTGTTCTGAAAACTTTTTTAAGAGCCTTCATCGAAATCCAAGCATACGGTCTCTGAGAATACTCCTTGACTTTATGATCAGATTGGATTGGTAGTAAATTCTCGAAAAATTTCTCAAAGTGTGATAACAAATTAATTTATGCATTCGTTCAGAAATTCGATACATAAATTTTGTTGAGACAGTGGCCAAATTGTATCGCATCGAGTTCTGTTTATTCGGAAGCGAATTCATTGATTTTCGCACTGTATAACGTTAATGCAAGGTTGCTAATGAAAGGAATGTTTTTCAATTTTTATCATTTTGAAATTGGAATCGATGAACGATTTTCTCAATTTTGTGACAACTGCCTACCTTTTTGCGAGCAATGTCAGGAACGGTCTAAGGTAATACTTCAATAAATTTTACTCCCTATTACAATGACATGAACAGTAAGGAAGCCAAATTTCCATATGTCACACACACTCAAAATACTAAATCCTCTTCATTATATGGCTAATGTCTCATAAAAAGTAAATTTGCAAAAAAATCTCAGTTTGCCAGAGGTGTTTAATTTCTAAGAAATTTCTCCAATTTGCACAACTAATTAATATTCCATTTTTGTATTTTTCAAATTTTTGATTTTACAAATGTGTGATTTGTTTTCCCATCATGTGGATAATTTTATTTATACAACGATGATATTTGGCTTAAGGTAGAAGAAATCGTCGTGATGGCCAAATCGCAATGAAAGAAAATACGAAATAAATAACAAAATGGTTATGGCAACACTTTAAGCATTTAAAATTCCATTAATGCCAGTGGCGATAAAAAAAACTGCAAAATCGCGTTTAGTTGGCGGCAAAAAAAAAACAAAATAATTGGCATCATCATTTGTGTGTTTAGATTAAATTTGAAAAAAAAAAAAAAACAAAATGACACTCAAAAGAAATTTCAATTAAGATAATTTGTGCACAAGACAATTTTTACCAAAAAAATTCCTCAAAGAAGACAACGAGTTGTTGAAAGAAACGTATTTTAAATATTGTTGTTGGTATCCAGAAATTATTCAAATTTAGGAATTGTTCAAAAATAGTGTTAATCTTGATTATTTTCAAAATTTTGAAAGGTCTCGTCTAATCGGACTTATTGAAAATGCATCAGCAATTATGAGAACATCAAAATCGACGGTTATTTATATTTACCAATGTGGCGTAAATTCTTATCGATCAATAATAAAAACCGACCTCACCCTAAATTTTTTACTAATAAAGTTAACGATTAGATAATAATTTTAAGGTCAATGGAATTTTCTGTCGACCACAATGTACCAATCACACCGAGCTCAATGGCCACCTCTTTGAGTGCCAAATTTCAAAAACAAAATTCTTCAATACAATGGAATTTGGTTATAGCCCATTACTTATATAGGAAAATTTAAGCCGAACACCATTTATTCCGAATATATATAAAATTGTATTTCATAGTCCAAAATACAATGAACTATATCTGGAAATCAGTTATATATTCAAGTGTATTCTGGAGAAATATATACAAAAAATATTATATATTGAAGCGGATCAACTCTTTTTTATTCAAATTTTAATTACTATAGTATAAACACATACGTTTTATTGATCATTTGAATACTAAAATGCAACACTTATTTAAATATTTGAAATAGTACCAAAAACTACATCTTTGAATCTACTACATTATTACACAACCAACACTAGACGAGGATCTTGCTTCTCATAAGTAGTACATAAGCTCTATCTAATTTCAATAAAATCAGCTTCAATCCGAGTCCGGATCCCCCGACTCTAATTCGTTGAAGCGAACATTGAAGGCTTAAGATCATTACCCACGCTTGCCAAAGTTGATGGACTAGATCATAAGCTGGAAGTAGTTCCTAAACAAGGAGTAGCAAACATTATTGTGAATCTTCTTGTTTCGAGTTTCTTCAGTATCATAATATGAATATTATAAGGATGGCCTAAACGATTGAAACAGAATAGGATTCTATACAAAATACAATCGTTTGGCTTCGATCAATAAACTTATCTTATGGTGAAAGTGTTTTTCCGAATAAACCTTAATACAACTTATAAGATCACCTATTGGTCGGTACTATAGGTTTTTAGGGCAAACTCTATTCTACTTAAATATCGAAATATCAAACTTACAAATAAATTCCTTGGAGTGTGAAGTATCTCAAAATCAACCTATTCAATGTGACTTCTGTCGTCATGTGGATTATCTATGTTAGACAATCACCTGAAGCAGTTCAATCTTTTCATTTTGCTCTACAAAGGAACTAGTTCTACAATTCATTTTAATTCAATCGTTTGTCGGTTCACCTAGGTACATTCAATGAAAAGAAGATAATGATGATCGATTGCATCAAACCTAACTAGGCGAAAAGTGAATGACTGGGAAAAGATAAACCAAACAACCGACCCTAGTACTGATCTTCCTTTTCCAAAATAGTTTCATTGAACTAGTTCGTTTCGAAACTAATTAACGTTAATATGCTGCTGAATGTAAAGAAAATGCGAGAAGAACTATGGTATACCAGGATAAAAAAGTTTGTTTGGAAAAATGTATTTTCGCCTGGGCCAGATTTTTTGTGCGTTCAAAATGAAAGGGACTATTGGATCAAAAAAAACTAAATGAACGAGAGCAAAATTGACGAACTCATTCATTTTGAGTAATAGTTTATTTGAACTTATTCGTTCCGGAACGACCTAACAATAATATGCTGATGAATATTTAAAAAAAAATATACGAGGAGAACTGTAGTCCTGTTTAAAAATGTTGACAATCAGGAAAGAGATTTAGTTCATCATAACCTAGTTCTTGCTTCTGGGTCAAATATATAGTTCCTTCAAATTGAAGGGATTTAGCAGTATGTTATCGTGTGATGGCTAAAGTTTTGGATAAAAAGTCTGAACAGCGTTTGGTAAAGTGTATTGTATACACTGTTCAATTGTGATATATACGTCACCTGAAGGAGGTGTGCTACTAACATTACCCTGTAAAAAACACAGACTGTTTACATGTAAAAACTTCACAACTACCTAAAATAATGGGGACTCAATATCAAAGTTCGGAAATTGGTCCAACGTCAAGTCTACGGCGAAATATGTCCGAAAATACATACCATACTACTACTAAAATTTGCAATGGATAGGGATAGAGTGAATAATTTTTTAATTATCTTGAACAATACATTGGACTTTTGCCTTCATACTGAAATATGGAAATCATTTTACATTTTTTTTTTTAATTTTGCTATAATTTTATTTATTTATTCAGTCTCTGGATTTCAATATCCCTACAGGCTATGATAATATCTAATAATTTTTTTTTGACATACAAAAGTCAATGCATGGCTTAGATTATTTTTGTACTTTATTATTTACTGAATTTGAAATCAAAAATGTACGTGTATCAAACAGTAAGCCCTTCGGAGGGACAAACATTGGAAGTAACGATAAAAAATTCTGCATCCACCTTCTTGAAGATTTTCAATATAAGATGCTTATATATTAGACGTAGGACCCATATGAAAGTCTCGAGCTTTTTATATATTTGCTGCATTACCAAGCTCCCTCGAACTCCGACTACACGTAACACGTTTCAGACATAGCATTTCCTAGATACAACCAACAAAAGTTGAAAGACCTGTCGCCAGCATAGGACCTAAACGAAAGGTCTGAATGCATGTGTTAACTCTTGAATTGCCACATTTATCCAAGTACCATTTTTACTTTTTTCTCGAGTAAAATGTTGAAACATTTATAATCTGCAACATTTCCAACATATATCTTCTTTGGTAGTTTGATTCGCGTGTTGAAATGTCAACTTCTTTTAAATTTTGGGTATGCTCAGTGTGATAGCAGTGTGCTGTTAAAACTGTTTTCTGCTCCAGTGTTTTATTTTTCTGATTAGACTTATGGCAGCTTATTCTCGTTTTTAATTTCGTCTTTGAAGTACAAACTTACACCTTTTGGCATTTCTTGGACTTGTCACCATTGCACTTCATTTTATAAAGTAAATTTGAATTGGTACGACTGAAAAAAATTCTTATTTTTATTCAACTCTTTAAAGGAAGTCGGACAGTTACTAACACCGTATGCGCCAAGGAATTTCCTGGTTTTTATAGGTTTCTAATGTCCATATCTTTTGATCCATAACAGATACAGCCACATATCGTACCATTTTGGAAAGCATAAATTATAGTATAGCATTTGAGTTAGGTTTGGTGCGGGACTATTAATAATATATATTTAGGAGGGTAATGCATTCTTATAAGCCTTAAAATGATACCTAATCTGATCCGTAGAACCGGATACCCGTACTCAAGCTTCCGGGTTAAATGGCCGGGCAACAGGGTGCGACCCTCAAGAAAAAATATGTTACCATAATTAAAGTAAAAATTAAAAAAAAAAAAATCTGAAAGGTTTTACCAAACTAGAGTTAAGTAAAAAGGGGTGATTTTCGTAACATTGGAGCCCACGCTGGAAGTATACATTTTCAAAAAAAAAAAAACACATTTTTTGTCGTGATCAGGATACTATGGAGAAATATTTTTCTGTGAAGTAAGGTGACCATACGTCCTCTTTTAACTGACTTTCATCTATGAAATGTATGTTGCCTACCTATAATCTGTCATCTTTGTCATCTCTATTTTTAAACCCTTGATCAATATTTATTTTTGTAAATTAAAACAAATTTATAAATGATATCAAATTTCAGGAAAAGGTATTTATGGTTTTTTGCGGATTTTTAGAGATTCCAAGATTTTTCGCTCAGGAACAAAAATTTGACACGGTCGTAATAACCGACTTTTTAACTCATTTTACATATTTTTAAGTAAATCAAAATGTACGTTTTATACACTTAAAGGAAAGAGAAATATAAGTCAAATTTTTGTATTAAATTTTTTCCAAAATTCCAAAAACCATCGACAAAATGTACTTTCCACGTCATGAATACCCCTAATGTTGTTTCCTTTTTATGGTATGATATGAATTGTTATGCTCTGGAGGATATTGTGCCTGTTTGTTTCATTGTAACAACTGTTTACAATGTATAAAACTCGCAAATGGCAGATTATCTGACAACTTTGGCATCATGACATAAACATGAGAGGATTTCATACTTTTCTACCATCTATTATTGACAGCTTGAAAGAGCGGGAATATATAGCATTTGGCCCTGAGCAAGGCACACAAAATAAACGAAAAAATCAAGAACAACCAACGAAAAAGACAATTTATCAAAAGGCATCAAAAGAGGATGACGTTTACGTTTTCTGACCATTCCACACAAAAAATATTTTGCCAAAAATATTTTTTTAATCAAGAAAAGGAAAAAATAAATACCTTTTCTCGTTGAGAATTTGTTGTGGTAACAGCTGATGTGTGTAATTTGCGTATTCCTTCGGTTTGCTGCGCAGTTCTGAAAAAAAAAATATTTTTTTTTGTTCAGGAGCTCTGAGCTGATGCTTTGCGAAGTTCTGGGGGTGTGAGAGAATGCTGCGTGCGTTGCGTTGTTGTTTACAAAACAATGACCCAAGAAGCAGCAGCTCGAAAAAAACAGCAAAGATGATGCTTGGCTGGCTGGCGAAGGATGACAAAATATTCCTTTGATTTAATGGTAGCAGCAGGAAAAGCTTTCTTTATATTCACTAGGAATTTACTTAATATTCAAACACCACATAAACAATAACAAAATAAACCACAAGCACTTCACTTCTTTTTCTCAAAATTTTGTAACACAAAAACAATAATTTCAATTTCTTAACAGAAAACCTTTCAGCTTTCCTTCAATTCTTATCACTTATTTTTGTATGATTTCTCTTTGAAATTTTGTTTTATTACTTTTTTTCTTCTTTCTTCTTTTTTTGAATATGGAAATTTGACAATTCTTTTTTATTTTGGTATTTATTTTCTAATTCCAATTTAATTTTTTCTCTGTATGTCGTTTTTAGTTAGTTTAGGTAGTTAGGCTTCAAACGCGCTGTACAATTGATTTCCGCACACTTTTTTTACATCAAATAAAAACTGTTTGGTTTGTTGGTGTCATTAGAAATAAACCCAAACAAACAACAACAAGAAAAATGCGTTAACGTTTGAACTACAAAACGCCGTGTAGTAGTCGTTTTCAAAACGCCCGATACGTTCACTTGGCTGTCCTCGTATTTACTAAAAACTCCAGTTCATATCAAAACAACAAAACATCATCAACAACCACGACGGCTACTAAAACGCAAACGACGACGATGACGATGGAGACGATACAAAACATTTCACAGTTTCGTTTTCTTTTCAATTCAAAATGTCTTTTCCCTCAGTTTTGTTTTTATGTGCTGCTGTGTATTTGACTTCTCCATGCGCATTATTATTCACTCACTCTCTCTCTCTCTCACAGAGTTGAAGTCCCTCTCTCCCACTGTGTGGATACCAAAGAGTTGCCTTTGTATTTGTTGATGTTGTCACAAATGATTTCAGTTACTGTTTGGTTCGTTTTGTTTCCAATCATGATTGTTATACTCTCTCGCTCCATGTTTGTCTCTCTCTCACAGATTAACCCTCTCCCTGTTTTATTTGAATTTCAATTTGTAATTTATACCACTTGACTTGATAACGGCTGCAACCGTTATACTCCCAGTGATTGTGTGTGCGTTACGTTGAGTGTTAGGCTGTGAGCAAGCCCTACTCTGCATAATGACATTGATACTAACTCTCTATTTACTCGCCTTCCCCTAATAAAATATGGCTCACTTGAATCTGGGTAATTGAACATTGCGTGCATTTTACTATTTACTTTCAATTGCACGAGAAAAGAGAGTTAAATGTAAGCACAGTGGTATTAGAAATATTTTTTGTTGTTTAAGTTAATTGTAAAAAAATTGCCCAAATATTTTATGTCAAAAATTCTCAAAAAATAATAGTTTGTAAGAGTAACGGAGAATCCACCATTTGAACCGCTAACACAGAGAACGAGTTTATTACCGTTCATTCAGAGACATTTTTCCATTGTGGTCATCCTTGGTACATGAAAAGAAAAGGAAAAGAGAGTGGAACATAGGAAAAATAGTTGGGGAACATAGAAGATAATTATTTTATACCGTAGACAGACGACAGCCTTAATTTGCATTAAAAAATTCTTAATTTGAATTAATATTTACCCCTGACAGACGAGAGTTTCTGCATTTACAAACAGTTTTTTGTTTCAAAACAATTGTTTGTCTGTTTGTAGGAAGAAAATTTTGTCATTGGTTTACAATATTTTTCGTGATTAGATCCTTATGAAATAGATACATGGCATAAAGGAAGAATAGCAGCTATGATGTTGGCAAAGCAACTCCAAATTTGAAAGAATGTTGAAATTTGCCTTTATTTATAATTTTTATTTTTATAAATGTAAACAAATTTGACAACAATAAATTGATTTTCGACAGCATTGCCATATTGAAATTGGTTAATTCAGTATAAATTCAGTTTGATTTTGTGCATTAAAAATGAGGATAATGTACAAGTTAATTTGAATTAAGGCTGTTAATGCAAATTAAGGCTGTCGTCTGTCTAGGCTATTAGCCATGACAAATTTTTGACACGCCTATGATCTGCTTGGGGTCTATTTCGGAAAAAAATTATCAATTTTATATTTGCCAAACTGTCTGTGTCTTCTGCCACTCAGCGATGGACACCTACAGAGGATATGTTCAATTGTTTCTAGCTTCTTCTTCCTCAAAAGACGGCAATAATCCTCCCTGTTGATGTCCCATTTTGAAGTGAGAGATTCAATCCTGCAGTGACCTGTTATGATCCCAACAATGGTTTTAGTAACTCCCTTATTATGGAACAACAGCGAAAAAGTTCTACGGCGAAAGAATTCTGGCCAGATAGTTTTCGAGATCCTGCAACCAGGTTCAGTTGCCGACTACCTCGCAGTAGATCTAACGGATTTTGACAATAAAATAGCCAATAGGCGGTTGCACAGATCTCTTAATAGGAAGATTGAACGACTATGAACCCCCTCGAGCAAGCTCGTCAATAATCCGTCGTATATAACGAAGAGCCGCCTTGCAATCACGAACCGCTTTTGAGTTAATAGTGCACGACTTTAAAACCTTGAGGGTCGCCTGAATATCGACATATATAATCAGTGTATTTTGACTATCTCAACCGCTTTCGTGATGATTTATATGATTTATAGATCTTTAGTTCCCTGCAGTAAACATTCGCTACTATGAAAATCTACTCTGATGTCATTAAAGTCTCTATGAGAGGAAACATAGTCACTCATGTGAATACTCCTCTTCAAGAAGTCACAACCTGGCGTCAAGTGAAGGATAATAGCGTAACCAAATTTCAGCGATTTTCAAGCATCCGTTTCTCGGAGCCGCAGAGCACATCTAGTAGCTGGAATTTAACCAGAGAGTCCAATGATTGGAGGTTCAAGATTGCATTCAAGGCTGTTTGTGGTGTACTTCTTAGCGCTCCGACTGTACTGTATTCATTTTAGTCAGCAGTATCTCCTTGTTGACCCCTTGCCACCATGCCATGTATGAATGTGGAGTACAACAGTCACATGCAGCCAGTGTATGATCTTTAGTCTTAGTCCCCAGCTCTTACCTATATAGTTCTTGCAGGAATAGAGTGCTATATTAATCCTTTCTTAGTGCGTTCCTCTACATACCTATTCCACGTTAGTTTTTGGTCAAGGATTGTAACAAGGTACCCAAAAGATGGCAAGCGGAAATTTGGAATCTTACATTTCCTAGTGAAGAGCACCATGGCAGGAAGCCTTATAGCTTTTCAAAAGAGTTTCCGTGACATTATTTACAACATCCTCAATCGTTGTGAGATATTTATGTACTAGGATAGAAGATGCTGTTTAGCTTTGAATTTGTCCCAGTTCATCTTCCGAGGATTCCTATAAGGCTTTTGTTTCCCTCTGGAGGTAGGAATCTGGAAAAATATCACCCTATGGTCCGAAAAAGATCATTTCTCAGATACTTCCTCCTTCGTAACCCCAGAGTCGTACATTTTAGTGAGGGTTATGCCGACGACTTCACCTCTCAATCTATTAACGAACGTTCTAATATTATAACTAAGTAAAATCGAAAATGGACTCACCTCTTGGATTGGTGTCACTTCTTCCCCAGTGGAAGTGTTGTGCTTTGGCATCACATCCAATGATTCTGTCACCAGTGCTGCTCATTGCCCCCAGTAGATAGCGTACATCAGATCCGGACGGGTCAGAAACCTCATAGGGGAGATAGACGACAGAGATTATTAGGGGTCTCGAGTTACCCCTATTTGACTGTTGTCATATCACCATTGCTGAAATTTGACAGAAGCATTAGGTTAAGTTCTTTTTTTAGCTAGTATTTATGTTCTGTCCGTGGAGGCGGTCAAACCCGTATATTTGATGTCGCTCAAACCAGCCAGTTATCTTTGTAGAAATGCGGTTCCTGAACAAGCGAAATGTCGGCATTCGAGGCAGAGGGGATCAGAAGCAGCTCAGCAGCTGCTGCTCTGCAGTGATGCAGATTTATTTGCACCACATTTCACCATCTCATAAAACAATTCACACTTGTTCCTCCTCAAGTACTGCTCTCCAGCAGAATCGGTAGCGAAATTTCAAAAGAGTTGAGGGTTCTCCACTTCCTCATCTGAAGTCCGTCGTTCTGCTTTTCCACAAACCTCAGTGTTTTCTCCAATCCCTTAAAAAGTGGTGGGATCCACACTGAGGTAACCATCATGCTCGGTATCTCATGGACCAAGAAGGTATCTGATATCATATAGTAGCGGCTGAAGAATAATAACAAAGCGGGTTACCAGCATTCCGTGCCCGTGCACAAAAATTAATATATGTGCCGCATACAGAGGAATTAGCATTCTTTCCATCGCATATAAAGTGTTATCCAGCGATGTGGGTAGAGACCAGATATTCACGCTGTGCCAAATCCCTGAAAGGACACACGAAATATACATCGACAAATTCAACCTATTCGTCGACAGTATCTTGAGAAGTTTAATGTGAGTTCCTGCCTATTGGCCTACCTCACAGTGACTGAGCCACAGTTGGAAATGCGCCCACCAGCGCACCAGCATCAAAGTGCTATACCAATCGGAGAGCATGCAGAAGGCACACTCACTAAATTCACAAATTCCTACAAGTCCATCTGACGTATAAGAAAATATCCGCCACATGGACGACTGAAATGAAGCTCTAGCTGAACATTATGGTCGATGGAGAACTAATTCCGATCACAAATTACCACAAGGTATTGGATGTAACGTTCGATAGAATTTTCAAGTCTTCTGCGCAAGCCACTATTTTATGCGATAAAATGAGAAGTAGCACCTCAAGTCGTTAGTCTGCAACACTTGGGGAACCCTTATTGACCTCTAATAAGCAATAGGTCGGTCAGTAATAAGGTATTCGGCACCAGTGTGGTTTGCGAATGTAAGTGCTACGCAGTGGAAGAATATTCAGACCTGCCATAATGTTGCCTTGAGAACTGCAACATATTGATTTTTCATGACTCCAGATCTTTCCCTTACATCGACATAACTATATGTTTTTAAAATAAACGTGTTATGTGTCACCCTGTTGAATAAAATTCCCTTTTGGCGGGCTCCACCACTGTGTATTCATATTTGAAAGTTAGTTGTTAAATTCAATAATAATCTTGATATAAATACAATGAGAGCCGTGTGAGTGAGACAAAACAAAATAACAAGGTAAACAAACATGAACACATTCTGCCTCACAGAGAGATAGAGACGTAAGTCAGAGAGAGAGAGAGAGTACATTTATTTATTCCCCCAAAATAAGTAAGGAGAATCTCCCCACATAACAGGTACGTGTTAAGGAAAAGAGATGGAGAGTAAATAAAACGCATAGTAAAAGTACTAAAAAAAGAGCGGGAGATAGTAAATGTGAGTGAGAGTTTGTTTCACACACACACCATAGTAAATCCATTGAATATCATTTACTGTTTCGCTTTGACATATCTAAACAAAAAATAACAACAACAACGACGACGCATATTAACTGTGTGCCAGCAATGAGGTGACTGGCTATGCCACTCTGAGCACCTGTTACAATTCCGGTCTAGATGATGCTCTTCCTGCTGTAGTTTAAGCGTTTCACAATTAAAACGACTGCGACGGACGACCAACGATGGATGGGGATGTATGAATGCCCCCTGATGAACGAACGGTAAACCATAGTGTGTGCAGTGTGGTTGCTTGTTCGCTCACTCGCACTTGTGTTGTTGGGTTGCTTGTTCGCTGGGTAATGAGTGTTGTTGCGAACGACTGACTGACTCTAAAATGCTGTGGAGGAGATGATGATGATGATGATCAGCATGCTCTTTCCTTCCTAGTTTGCTGCAGGTTGCACAGCACACACAAAGGTCGTTTGTATTTTCTTTTGTTGCTCAACGGAATGGGTAAAGCGTTTAGCCACCAAGGTGGCTGCCTGGCCCGGCCGACTGTTGGGAGATTAATGGCGGCAATTGTTATAACTACTACTACATATGTACATCATACACCAGTCATATAATGAGTGACAAATAAATACACGAACTGTATGCCGGTTGCATTGCATGCACTGCGAGCTGGGTAGGTGGTAGGCGGAATGGTGACTGCAATGGGAAAGACCCACTCTAGCACTGCAACAAAAAAAATGCAAGATGCAATGAAATCACAAGTGATGGCGGTAGGTTGTGGCAAGTGAAGGTAAGGAAAATATTTTGCATTAAAAATACCCAACACAAATCTGCATATCCTCTTCTTCATTTCATTTTCTGCCGAGCGGCAATACTTTCTTGCATGTATGCAAATCCGCCAGAAAAAAGTGGGTGTGTACCACAACACGCTAACTGGAGTTCGTTCAATCCACTAAGCTACCCGGCTGGCTGCCTGCCTGCCTGGTTATGTGGTTAATCCAATAAATTGTTCAAAACATCATTACCAGTCAGACTTACAATGTTTTACCTCTATGGTGTGGTTTTTCTTGGCCATGGCCAACCACACACACCAGGCATGATGACTGACTGACTTGGCAGCTAGCTACAGCAAGCAAATAAATCAAAACAACAACAAGCTGTAATAAAATCACGTAATAAATACAATTAGTGGAGAAAGAGATGAAGAGAGGGAGAGAGAGAGGGGAAGTTAAATTATTTTTGCTTCCTCTTTTTCAATGTTGCAACATCTTCTTTATGATGACTTGACTGGATAGCAGCCGCAGCAGCATCATCATCATATATCAAACATCTGGCTGGTTGGCTGGCAACCTGACGTTGTTCGCCATGACTTTGTCACCTGCATAATTTTCCTCTTGATCACATCTTTAATCAGGCATTAAAGTGGTAGTCATCGTTGTTGCTGTCGCTTTTTTTATATTCGCGTATATCACGATATCTGCTTAATCGCATGCAAACACCCCCTTCATAGCTCCCCTACCTTTACCACCTTGGAGTTGTTGCCGGGTAACATGAGTTAACCTGTTCCATTTGAATGATTTTTTGTCTTACAAATCATCGTCGTCGTGGCCGCCATCATCATCACCAACCACCAACATGGTCGTCTCCGTCATGTCGTTGCTGCTGGATTTGGTTGCTAGCCATGCAACAAATGGAGGGCCACTGACCTTTTTGGTCTTAAAGTAAACATTCACGTTTTATGTTTATTTTGTTTTATTGTTGTTGCAATTTTTTGTTTACTACTTTTTTATGTCTTTTTTTGCAAGAAATTACCCTAATGTAATCATAAAAGGGTGTAATTGGTGAGAATGATCGAAAAACGAGAGGACGCCAACATACTATCGGGACAAATTTTGACTAGAGGATCATAAGGAATTTTATAGAAAAACAACGTCGACCAAAGGTCCACGCCTTTTATAGACCGTGAAAAATATTCTCCAACAAATTTCCGACTTTATGAGACCCTGAAAAAATAAACCTTAATATTTTTTTGTATTAAAAAACGACCACCAGAGGTCCTGACAAATTTTTTTCTATAAAAAAAAAACCACGTCGACCAGAGGTCTTGACGATTTTTGTTCTTTTTTTATAGAAAAGCACAACGTCGACTTGAAGTCCTAACAAATTTATTGTGTTGGAAAACAAACCGATCCTGTCGATTTTTTTTTCTATGGGAAAAAATTATTTTCTAAAAAAAAACAACGTGATCTAGAGTTCTTACAATTTATTTCTGGAATTCCGAGGTGCTGTCGATTATTTTTAATCCACACCTTGAAATAATATTTTTTTATAAAAATTTACGCCTTTCACACTCGGAAAGGCAACCAAACCCCTCTCATGTAGACGACCCCCGCAAACGTATAAATGACCAAGATATGCGAATCTGCACTTGGAATGTGCGCACCTTGTATGGAACAGGCGTAGTTTTCGTTTTGGCGGATGTACTCAAGAAGTACAAAGCCGATATTATTGCCTTACAGGAAATGCGATAGAAAGGGACAAGCGTAAGTAAATCAGACGATTAAGCCCTGTATTATAGCTGCCATGCGAAGTTTTTTTACATCAGTCTTATTTGCGCCCATGCTCCGACCGAAGACAAAGACGAGAAGACCAAAGACATATTTTGTGAGAAGAAATCCATGGTACGATCAGGAGTGTCGTAATGCTACTGATGTTAAAAATTCAGCGTATATGGCAACCTTGCAGACAGTAGGAGAGAGGAAAAATGTGTTTTCAGAAAAAAGAAGAGCAAGTAAAACGTGAGCATGAGCAAATCGGGATGTACAGGTTTCAGAATGAAGTTCGGAAATTTTACCAACGAGTAAAACACTTAACCGGTGGTTTTGTTGCAGGCACATCCTCCTGTAGAGATGAAGATGGAAACCTGGTGACAGATACAGACAGCGTGTTGAGGATGTGGAAGGAGAATTTTGAAAAGCTTCTAGTATCAAATAGTGGCGGTGAAGAAGATACCCCAGAACCAATAAGAGATGAGATTATGGTGTAGAGTGTATACCATCTAGCCAATATGAGGTCATAAAAGCAATCGGCTTAAGAACAATAAAGCAGCAGGAGCCGATGGGTTACCAGCCGAACTATTCAAGACTGGTGGTCAAATGCTTGTCAGGAGCATGCACCAGCTGATTAGTACAATTTGGCTAGAAGAATGCAGTCCCAATGTTTGGAACCTCAGCATCCTGTGTCCCGTGCACAAAAAAGACACAATTATCCTCCTATAGAGGAATTATCCTTCTTACCATCGCATAAAAAGTGCTATCCAGTGTGCTGTGTAAACGATTGAAGCCAATGGTCAATGACATTATTGGACCATACCAATGCGGCCTCAGACCTTGCAAATCCACCAGTGACCAGATTTCACTCTGCGCCAAATCCTGGAAAGACCAACGAAAAACACATCGACACATGCCATCTATTCGTCGACTATAAGGTCGCATTCGCCAGCCCTATCTGTTCAGAGGTGTTTAAAGCCATGTCTATGTTCGGCATTCCTGCAAAATTAATACGGCTATGCAAGATAACAATGTCAGCAGTTAAAGTCGGAAAGGACCTATCGGAGCCCTTCGATACCGAACGAGCATTCAGACCAGATGAAAGTTTGTCATGTGATCTTTTAACATCCTGCTGGAAAAAGGACATACGACACGCAAAGGTGAACAGAAATGACACTCTGTACACCAAACAACACATGTTACTCGCCTACTGGATCGAACATTGCATGCGGTAACAGCCACCTTTGAAAAAAATTGAGAAGGAGTCTGCCAAAGTGGATAAACGGCGAGAAGACCAAGCTGATTGTACCAACGCGAAAGACTTCCAGTAGAGACGGACCAACTGTGGAACTTGAGAACTACAGCTTCGAGGTAGTTAAAGATGTTATATACCTTGGTACCGCCATAAATAAAACGAATGACACCAGTTTTGAAATTCGGAGAAGGATTGTGATGGCCAACAGATGCTACTATGGTCTAAGTAAGCAGTTTAGAAACAAGGCAACCTCCCGCCAGACCAAACTCACACTCAACAAGACGCTGATACTACCCGTGCTGTTATATGGATCTGAAGCATGGGTATTTTCGCAAGCAGATGAGTCAGCTCTTGGGGTGTTTGAAAGAAAAATTCTCCGAAAGATCTACGGGCCGATCTGCGTCGACGGTGAATGTCGGCGTCAAATGAATCACGAGCTTTACAATTTATACACGGACATCGACATATGTAGGCCTCGCAAAATATTCTTTAAAAAAATCCACGCAATTTATAAACCCTGAAAAAATTATCTTTAAAAAAATCCACGCCTTTTATAGATCCTGAAAAAATATTCTTTAAAAAAATCCACGCCTTTTATAGACCTTAAAAATATTCTTTAAAAAATCCACGCCTTTTATAGACCCTGAAAAAATATTCTTTAAAAAATCCACGATTTTTATTGGCCCTGAAAAATATTCTTTAAAAAATACACGCTTTTTATAGACCTGAAAAAATATTCTTTAAAAAATCTACGCCCTTTATAGACCCTAAAAAAATATTCTTTAATAAATCCACGCCTTTTATAGGTCCTGAAAAACATTCTTTAAAAAATCCACGCCTTTGGTGGGCCCTGAGAAAAATATTCTATAAAAAATCCACGCCTTTGGTGGGCCCTGAAAAAAATATTCTTTAAAAAATCCACGCCTTTGGTGGGACCTGAAAAAAAAATTCTTTAAAAAATCCACGCCTTTGGTGGGCCCTGAAAAAATAGTCTTTAAAAAATCCACGCCTTTTATAGGCCCTGAAAAAACATTCTTTAAAAAATCCACGCCTTTATATGCCCTGAAAAATATTCTTTAAAAAATCTCAACATCAGTCATTCCAATAAATTTTTCCCACTATGTCTATTCTAATTTCGTAGAATTTCTGTTATTCTAACACAGAAAAATAAAACAAAACGACACACACTTTTTTTAATATTTACTTGGAACGGTGGGTAATAGCTAGCCAGCGTGGGCGGTAGTAGTTCAGTTGCTTGGAAGCTAAAAATGTTTCCGTGTCATAATTTGTTTACCTACCATGGGAACTATGTAAATACCCATTAGTGTGTGCGTGTAAATGACATGGGATAGCTTGCCCCAGGTTAGTTACATTTCCCCTCTTTTTTCAGTTTTCCCCTTTCAACAACACTTTGTCCGAACTTCAATACAAAAAAGCACTCCAAGAAGAGAAACAAACTTCATTTGTAACCCATTTGACTGACAAACACACCTCCAACTTCCTTCCTTGTTCTTCTCCTGCGTTGTGCTAAGTAGTTGGAAGGAATTGTGTATTTCATATATGGGAATAGAAAGGGGCTTCCTCCTCCATTCGGATTCATTTTTAATAGCTGTGGAAGTAATGACACCAGGGGCTTCCTCCACAGCTGCTACTTGACTGCTTGCTTGCTGTTCGGTCATCCAAAAAAGAAGCTCATCGTTCGCTCGGCGGCACGCGCAAGTGCTAAAACGAAATTTGCGCAAAACTCTTGGCACTCTGTTCAACCAGGCGGCCAGAATTTCTGGTAGGCCTTCCCTGGGAATGCCAAACATACCATTTGCCTAGCACTGCCAGCGGGCAATGCTGTCGTGTGTACTTTATCATATTTCTTTCTTTCTTTTGTTTTTGTATTTCATTGCTTTCAGCATTGTCGTCGTCGTTGTTGTTGTTATCAGCATTGTTGTGTGCTTTCCCCCCAATTGTTCGTACGTAGTGTTATGGATGTACGAACGAGCGAGTGGGGTCGGATTTTGTTGAGTGATTTTTGAGATTTTGATTGGTGGTTGGCTGTGGTTTGGTTTGATCGGCAGCTTTTTCGGATTGTAGGGGGCACACCAAGCAAGAGTACTTCGATGTCGCTGAAGAAGGGGAAGTGGATTTCCCCTCGGTGACACTTTTTTATAATTTTCTATAACTCTCGTTTTCTACTTTTTTATCATGGCTTCAATTTTTGGTTCGAGGAGATTTTCAGAGAAAGGGAATGGCGGATATTTTATCTACTTTTTGTCAGCGTCTGATTTTTCCACCTTAGTTGATGTTTGTTTATTAGATTTGTCACAGTTTCTGCTAGATTAATTGAATTCCTTCCCCATTAAATTCCAGCAGTGGAAAGTCAAAACAAATTAGTGGGGGAAATGTTCACCAACACCTCACGGATTTTTTAAAGAATTTTCTAAGCAAAGGACAAAAGCACCTCAGTTCAATAGACCTCAGTTCGATAGGCGTGGATTTTTTAAAGAATTTTCGAAGCAAAGGACCTCCAATCTCTAGGCGTGGATTTTTAAACGAATTTTTTTTAATAAAAACCGCACAATCCTAAGGCGTGGATTTTTTAAAGAATTTTCTAAACAAAGGACGCACAACCCTGATTCGTGGATTTTTTAAAGAATTTTCTAAGCAAAGGACCTCCAATCTCCAGGCGTGGATTTTTTAAAGAATTTTCTAAACAAAGGACGCACAACCCTAATTCGTGGATTTTTTAAAGAATTTTCTAAGCAAAGGACCTCCAATCTCCAGGCGTGGATTTTTTTAAATAATTTTCTAAGCAAAGGATCTCCAATCTCTAGGCGTGGATTTTTTAAAGAATTTTCTAAGCAAAGGACCTCAGTTCAATAGGCGTGGATTTTTTTAAAGAATTTCTAAGCAAAGGACCTCAGTTCAATAGGCGTGGATTTTTTTAAAGAATTTTCTAAGCAAAGGACCTCAGTTCAATAGGCGTGGATTTTTTTAAAGAATTTTCTAAGCAAAGGACCTCAGTTCAATAGGCGTGGATTTTTTTAAAGAATTTTCTAAGCAAAGGACCTCAGTTCAATAGGCGTGGATTTTTTTAAAGAATTTTCTAAGCAAAGGACCTCAGTTCAATAGGCGTGGATTTTTTTAAAGAATTTTCTAAGCAAAGGACCTCAGTTCAATAGGCGTGGATTTTTTTAAAGAATTTTCTAAGCAAAGGACCTCAGTTCAATAGGCGTGGATTTTTTAAAGAATTTTCTAAGCAAAGGACCTCAGTTCAATAGGCGTGGATTTTTTAAAGAATTTTCTAAGCAAAGGACCTCAGTTCAATAGGCGTGGATTTTTTAAAGAATTTTCTAAGCAAAGGACCTCAGTTCAATAGGCGTGGATTTTTTAAAGAATTTTCTAAGCAAAGGACCTCAGTTCAATAGGCGTGGATTTTTTAAAGAATTTTCTAAGCAAAGGACCTCAGTTCAATAGGCGTGGATTTTTTAAAGAATTTTCTAAGCAAAGGACCTCAGTTCAATAGGCGTGGATTTTTTAAAGAATTTTCTAAGCAAAGGACCTCAGTTCAATAGGCGTGGATTTTTTAAAGAATTTTCTAAGCAAAGGACCTCAGTTCAATAGGCGTGGATTTTTTAAAGAATTTTCTAAGCAAAGGACCTCAGTTCAATAGGCGTGGATTTTTTTTAAAGAATTTTCTAAGCAAAGGACCTCAGTTCAATAGGCGTGGATTTTTTAAAGAATTTTCTAAGCAAAGGACCTCAGTTCAATAGGCGTGGATTTTTTAAAGAATTTTCTAAGCAAAGGACCTCAGTTCAATAGGCGTGGATTTTTTAAAGAATTTTCTAAGCAAAGGACCTCAGTTCAATAGGCGTGGATTTTTTAAAGAATTTTCTAAGCAAAGGACCTCAGTTCAATAGGCGTGGATTTTTTAAAGAATTTTCTAAGCAAAGGACCTCAGTTCAATAGGCGTGGATTTTTTAAAGAATTTTCTAAGCAAAGGACCTCAGTTCAATAGGCGTGGATTTTTTAAAGAATTTTCTAAGCAAAGGACCTCAGTTCAATAGGCGTGGATTTTTTAAAGAATTTTCTAAGCAAAGGACCTCAGTTCAATAGGCGTGGATTTTTTAAAGAATTTTCTAAGCAAAGGACCTCAGTTCAATAGGCGTGGATTTTTTAAAGAATTTTCTAAGCAAAGGACCTCAGTTCAATAGGCGTGGATTTTTTAAAGAATTTTCTAAGCAAAGGACCTCAGTTCAATAGGCGTGGATTTTTTAAAGAATTTTCTAAGCAAAGGACCTCAGTTCAATAGGCGTGGATTTTTTAAAGAATTTTCTAAGCAAAGGACCTCAGTTCAATAGGCGTGGATTTTTTAAAGAATTTTCTAAGCAAAGGACCTCAGTTCAATAGGCGTGGATTTTTTAAAGAATTTTCTAAGCAAAGGACCTCAGTTCAATAGGCGTGGATTTTTTAAAGAATTTTCTAAGCAAAGGACCTCAGTTCAATAGGCGTGGATTTTTTAAAGAATTTTCTAAGCAAAGGACCTCAGTTCAATAGGCGTGGATTTTTTAAAGAATTTTCTAAGCAAAGGACCTCAGTTCAATAGGCGTGGATTTTTTAAAGAATTTTCTAAGCAAAGGACCTCAGTTCAATAGGCGTGGATTTTTTAAAGAATTTTCTAAGCAAAGGACCTCAGTTCAATAGGCGTGGATTTTTTAAAGAATTTTCTAAGCAAAGGACCTCAGTTCAATAGGCGTGGATTTTTTAAAGAATTTTCTAAGCAAAGGACCTCAGTTCAATAGGCGTGGATTTTTTAAAGAATTTTCTAAGCAAAGGACCTCAGTTCAATAGGCGTGGATTTTTTAAAGAATTTTCTAAGCAAAGGACCTCTGTTCAATAGGCGTGGATTTTTTAAAGAATTTTCTAAGCAAAGGACCTCAGTTCGATAATCGTTACTTCATTCACAATTTCTGCAAACAAAACGTGTGTCAAAATTATACCCGAATCTCGAACAATGACTTCTTGTAATCAACATTCGTTCCAGTTGTTGCCTTTTCTTATTTTTTTCTGCCAAACATTAAAATAAAGGGCAAAGCCCTTAGTCCTTACAAAAAACCTGCGATAAAAAAATCGTTATTGATGAATTCGTCTGAAGGTCATACAATGAACCTCCCATTAGAAGTCAATAGACTCCAACTGGTTATGGCACAACCTCCCTCAACTAAGCGCACATTAACCAGCCTAGACCTAGGTTCTAAATTGTTTTCAGATTTTTTTCCGATGCATCTGCTTGCTCCCCTTTCCAGAAAAAAAATCTCCGAACCATTTATTTGAAATAACAAAGCACAAATATATTTTATTAGGTTCCTACGAAGAAGAAGAAAAAAATGAGAAAAAACTTCTGCAAACAATGCCGAACCGAAACCAGGTCATCAACGACGAGAAGAAAACAAAAAAGGCAGGCGAACAAAAAACCAGCCAATATAGCCAACTTCTATTTCTGATAACTTGGCTAAAATTAAAGTATATGCAAAATGGCGTCATCTGAACGTAACGAAAAAATTAATATTCACATACACACACGCACACATTTTTGAGGGTTTCGGGACCTTTGTCGCACTCAAAAAGAGAAAGCGGGAAAGAAATTACCTAATATAAGGTGTGTGTGTGGTGGAGGCATTGCATCCTTGAAAATATGCGTAAGAAACGACCTTCACAGAATGACGAACATCCACGACAAAAAGGAGGACGGGATACTAGCATAAAAATCTGTAAAAATCCAAAGGGAGATCCTTCGTCCTTTGCTTGGAAAATTCTTAAAAAAATCCACGGCTATTCAACAGAAGCCCTTCGCTTCGAAAATTCTTTAAAAAATCCACGCCTTTTGAACTGAGGTCCTTTGCCTAGAAAATTCTTTAAAAAATCCACGCCTATTGAACTGAGGTCCTTTGCCTAGAAAATTCTTTAAAAAATCCACGCCTATTGAACTGAGGTCCTTTGCATAGAAAATTCTTTAAAAAATCCACACCTTTTGAACTGAGGTCCTTTGCCTAGAAAATTCTTTAAAAAATCCACGCCTAGAGATTTGAGGTCCTTTGCTTAGAAAATTCTTTAAAAAATCCACGTCTAGAGATTGGAGGTCCTTTGCTTAGAAAATTCTTTAAAAAATCCACGCCTAGAGATTGGAGGTCCTTTGCTTAGAAAATTCTTTAAAAAATCCACGCCTATTCAACAGAGGTCCTTTGCTTAGAAAATTCTTTAAAAAATCCACGCCTATTCAACAGAGGTCCTTTGCTTAGAAAATTCTTTAAAAAATCCACGCCTATTCAACAGAGGTCCTTTGCTTAGAAAATTCTATAAAAAATCCACGCCTATTCAACAGAGGTCCTTTGCTTAGAAAATTATTTAAAAACAGAGGTCCTTTGCTTAGAAAATTCTATAAAAAATCCACGCCTATTCAACAGAGGTCCTTTGCTTAGAAAATTATTTAAAAACAGAGGTCCTTTGCTTAGAAAATTCTTTAAAAAATCCATGCCTAGAGATTGGAGGTCCTTTGCTTAGAAAATTCTTTAAAAAATCCACGCCTAGAGATTGGAGGTCCTTTGCTTAGAAAATTCTTTAAAAAATCCACGCCTAGAGATTGGAGGTCCTTTGCTTAGAAAATTCTTTAAAAAATCCACGCCTAGAGATTGGAGGACCTTTGCTTAGAAAATTCTTTAAAAAATCCACGCCTAGAGATTGGAGGTCCTTTGCTTAGAAAATTCTTTAAAAAATCCACGCCTATTCAACAGAGGTCCTTTGCTTAGAAAATTCTTTAAAAAATCCACGTCTATTCAACAGAGGTCCTTTGCTTAGAAAATTCTTTAAAAAATCCACGCCTATTCAACAGAGGTCCTTTGCTTAGAAAATTCTTTAAAAAATCCACGCCTATTCAACAGAGGTCCTTTGCTTAGAAAATTCTTTAAAAAATCCACGTCTATTCAACAGAGGTCCTTTGCTTAGAAAATTCTTTAAAAAATCCACGCCTATTCAACAGAGGTCCTTTGCTTAGAAAATTCTTTAAAAAATCCACGCCTAGATATTGGAGGTCTTTAAAAAATCCACGCCTATTCAACAGAGGTCCTTTGCTTAGAAAATTCTTTAAAAAATCCACGCCTAGATATTGGAGGTCTTTAAAAAATCCACGCCTAGATATTGGAGGTCTTTAAAAAATCCACGCCTAGATATTGGAGGTCTTTAAAAAATCCACGCCTAGATATTGGAGGTCCTTTGCTTAGAAAATTCTTTAAAAAATCCACGCCTAGATATTGGAGGTCCTTTGCTTAGAAAATTCTTTAAAAAATCCACGCCTAGATATTGGAGGTCCTTTGCTTAGAAAATTCTTTAAAAAATCCACGCCTAGATATTGGAGGTCCTTTGCTTAGAAAATTCTTTAAAAAATCCACGCCTAGATATTGGAGGTCCTTTGCTTAGAAAATTCTTTAAAAAATCCACGCCTATTCAACAGAGGTCCTTTGCTTAGAAAATTCTTTAAAAAATCCACGCCTATTCAACAGAGGTCCTTTGCTTAGAAAATTCTTGAAAAAATCCATGCCTACTGAAGTGAGGTCCTTTGCTTGGAAAATTCTTTAAAAAATCCACGTCTAGAGATTGGAGGTCCTTTGCTTAGAAAATTCTTTAAAAAATCCACGCCTAGAGATTGGAGGTCCTTTGCTTACAAAATTCTTTAAAAAATCCACGCCTAGAGATTGGAGGTCCTTTGCTTAGAAAATTCTTTAAAAAAATCTACGCCTAGAGATTAGAGGTCCTTTGCTTACAAAATTCTTTAAAAAATCCACGCCTAGAGATTGGAGGTCCTTTGCTTAGAAAATTCTTTAAAAAATACACGCCAAGGGATTGGAGGTCCTTTGCTTAGAAAATTCTTTAAAAAATCCACGCCTAGAGATTAGAGGTCCTTTGCTTAGAAAATTCCTTAAAAAATCCACGCCTATTCAACAGAGGTTCTTTGCTTGGAATATTCGTTAAAAACCCACGCTTAGAGATTGGAGGTCCTTTGCTCGGAAAATTCTTTAAAAAATCCACGTCTATTGAACTGAGGTCCTGTGCGTAGCAACGTGTTCAAGAAACATCGCTTAGAGATTGGAGGTCCTTTGCTGGGAAAATTCTTAGATAATTCCACGCCTAGAGATAGATGGTCCTTTGCTTAGAAATTTCTTTAAAAAATCCACTTTTATTGCTCGGAGGTCATTGTGTCTTATTTTCAACAACTGCGGTCATTTTGTGTCATTTTTTAGCTACTTGCCTGGGCAATAACCCAATTTAAATCTGCTCGTGTCCATGGACCTGCAGCCAGTCAATGGCCTTCAAATTGCTCTGATACAAAATATTCGAGTCCTCGTTTGCAGGCTGATGTCAATGAATTATCAATGATAACATTGTTGGCTGGCTGGTTCTCTTTTGTCTGGGACCATTTGACCCAAAAAATTAAGTTCTGTAATATTTATAACAACAACAACAAAAATAACTAGTCAAAGGAACAGCTTTTTTGGAGAGAACAAAATAATTTTCTTACATGACAAGCAGCTTGACGGCAACCAACACCTTCATGCTGGCCTCCCATTGCAATGATATTTTCAAGGATGTTTTTATGACCTGTGTTACCAACGAGCCGAACCAGCCAGTCATCGAACCAACCAATCTACTGCACACATAAAAATAGGTCCTCCAAAAGCTAAAGATTACATTGACATTGTGCTTAAGTATACAGGATTATGCGGAACCTCCTACCACTCCGCCTGTTTAATGTGTGGAAGCTCATGAGAAGCAGACAAACCTATGAATTACATTGCAGCATATTTCAGCTGCTGCCAGCCGAGGAGTGGGAGCCAGCCCCACAAACTCCTTGGAAAACGTGTCTATGTTGTATAAGACGAGGTGGATGACATTGAAACTCGTTTAAGCTGTGCAAAAGTTCAGGGTCGTTTAGTTTCAACGAACATCGTGTCAACGCCCGCCCGATCTTTTCTGCTACCACGAACACCCTCAAAAGAACACAATTTTTGCAGCAGCCTCGTAAGTATGTATGTGTGTGGAACGTGTACTAAATGTGAATGACTCCTTTAAGTTCTGCACACTGAAATTATTGATAAGGCTTTTGGAAAAAATATCCCAGCAAACATTTTGTAGCGAGTACTTTCAAAATCCACCAAAGGCGTGGATTTTTTAAAGAAGACTTTTTTTCAAGGTCCACCTAAGGCGTGGATTTTTTAAAGAAGACTTTTTTCAAGGCCTATCAAAGCCGTGGATTTTTTAAAGAAGACTTTTTCAAGGGTCCAACAAAGGTGTGTACTTTTTAAAAAAAAATATTTTTCGAGGCCTATCTGAGGCGTGTTTTTTTAAAGAATATTTTTCGAGGCCTATCTAAGACCGAGGCCTATCTGAGGCGTGGATTTTTTAAAGAATATTTTTCGAGGCCTATCTGAGGCGTGGATTTTTTAAAGAATATTTTTCGAGGCCTATCTAAGACCGAGGCCTATCTGAGGCGTGGATTTTTTAAAGAATATTTTTCGAGGCCTATCTAAGACCGAGGCCTATCTGAGGCGTGGATTTTTTAAAGAATATTTTTCGAGGCCTATCTAAGACCGAGGCCTATCTGAGGCGTGGATTTTTTAAAGAATATTTTTCGAGGCCTATCTAAGACCGAGGCCTATCTGAGGCGTGGATTTTTTAAATTTTTCGAATATTTTACCGAGGCCTATCTGAGGCGTGGATTTATTAAAGAATATTTTTCAAGGCCCATATGAAGCGTGGATTTATTAAAGAATATTTTTCAAGGCCCATATGAGGCCTATCTGAGGCGTGGATTTATTAAAGAATATTTTTCAAGGCCTATCTGAGGCGTGGATTTATTAAAGAATATTTTTCAAGGCCTATCTGAGGCGTGGATTTTTTAAGAATATTTTTCGAGGCCTATCTGAGGCGTGGATTTTTTAAAGAATATTTTTCGAGGCCTATCTAAGACCGAGGCCTATCTGAGGCGTGGATTTTTTAAAGAATATTTTTCGAGGCCTATCTAAGACCGAGGCCTATCTGAGGCGTGAATTTTTTAAAGAATATTTTTCGAGGCCTATCTGAGGCGTGGATTTTTTAAAGAATATTTTTCGAGGCCTATCTGAGGCGTGGATTTTTTAAAGAATATTTTTCGAGGCCTATCTGAGGCGTGGATTTTTTAAAGAATATTTTTCGACCAGGCCAGGATTTTTTAAAGAATATTTTTCGAGGCCTATCTGAGGCGTGGATTTTTTAAAGAATATTTTTCGAGGCCTATCTGAGGCGTGGATTTTTTAAAGAATATTTTTCGAGGCCTATCTGAGGCGTGGATTTTTTAAAGAATATTTTTCGAGGCCTATCTGAGGCGTGGATTTTTTAAAGAATATTTTTCGAGGCCTATCTGAGGCGTGGATTTTTTAAAGAATATTTTTCGAGGCCTATCTGAGGCGTGGATTTTTTAAAGAATATTTTTCGAGGCCTATCTGAGGCGTGGATTTTTTAAAGAATATTTTTCGAGGCCTATCTGAGGCGTGGATTTTTTAAAGAATATTTTTCGAGGCCTATCTGAGGCGTGGATTTTTTAAAGAATATTTTTCGAGGCCTATCTGAGGCGTGGATTTTGTAAAGAATATTTCCGAGGCCTATCTGAGGCGTGGATTTTTTAAAGAATATTTTTCGAGGCCTATCTGAGGCGTGGATTTTTTAAAGAATATTTTTCGAGGCCTATCTGAGGCGTGGATTTTTTAAAGAATTTTTTTCGAGGCCTATCTGAGGCGTGGATTTTTTAAAGAATATTTTTCGAGGCCTATCTGAGGCGTGGATTTTTTAAAGAATATTTTTCGAGGCCTATCTGAGGCGTGGATTTTTTAAAGAATATTTTTCGAGGCCTATCTGAGGCGTGGATTTTTTAAAGAATATTTTTCGAGGCCTATCTGAGGCGTGGATTTTTTAAAGAATATTTTTCGAGGCCTAAAGAATATTTTTCGAGGCCTATCTGAGGCGTGGATTTTTTAAAGAATATTTTTCGAGGCCTATCTGAGGCGTGGATTTTTTAAAGAATATTTTTCGAGGCCTATCTGAGGCGTGGATTTTTTAAAGAATATTTTTCGAGCCTGGATTTTTTAAGCCGAGGCCTATCTGAGGCGTGGATTTTTTAAAGAATATTTTTCGAGGCCTTCGTGGATTTTTTAAAGAGGCCTATCTGAGGCGTGGATTTTTTAAAGAATATTTTTCGAGGCCTATCTGAGGCGTGGATTTTTTAAAGAATATTTTTCGAGGCCTATCTGAGGCGTGGATTTTTTAAAGAATATTTTTCGAGGCCTATCTGAGGCGTGGATTTTTTAAAGAATATTTTTCGAGGCCTATCTGAGGCGTGGATTTTTTAAAGATTATTTTTCGAGGCCTATCTGAGGCGTGGATTTTTTAAAGAATATTTTTCGAGGCCTATCTGAGGCGTGGATTTTTTAAAGAATATTTTTCGAAGCCTATCTAAGACCGAGGCCTATCTGAGGCGTGGATTTTTTAAAGAATATTTTTCGAAGCCTATCTAAGACCGAGGCCTATCTGAGGCGTGGATTTTTTAAAGAATATTTTTCGAGGCCTATCTAAGACCAAGGCCTATCTGAGGCGTGGCTTTTTTAAAGAATATTTTTTCAAGGCCTATCAAAGGCGTGGATTTTTTAAAGAGGACTTTTTCAAGGCCTACCAAAGGCGTGGATTTTTAAAAGAAGACTTTTTTAACGACTACCAAAGGCGTGGATTTTTTAAAGAAGACTTTTTTAAGGCCTATCAAAGGCCTGGATTTTTTCAAGAAGACTTTTTTCAAGGTCCACCTAAGGCCTGGATTTTTTAAAGAAGACGTTTTTCAAGGCCTATAAAAGGCGTGGATTTTTTAAAAGAAGACTTTTTTCAAGGTCTGTCAAAGGCGTGGATTTTTTAAAAGAAGACTTATTTCAAGGCCTGTCAAAGGCGTGGATTTTTAAGGAAGACTTTTTTAAAGGTATACCAAAGGCCTACCACAGGCGTGGATTTTTAAGGAAGACTTTTTTAAAGGTATACCAAAGGCCTACCAAAGGCGTGGATTTTTTAAAAAAAATATTTTTGAGAGTCCATCTAAGGTGTGGATTTTTTAAAGAGAACTTTTTTGGACCCTTGAACATCTAAGGTGTGGATATTTTAAAGAAGACTTTTTTCAAGGCCCAAAATGTTCGATTGGTTGTTGGTTTTCTTAAGCTTTTTGTGTTTGAACACCATGAACCTTTTATGCCCTAGACCAAAACGTAAGCATCTAGCTGCCATAATATCTGTACTTTTCCGATTAGGTATATTAGTGTGTTGGTGTGTGTGTGTGTTCTGTGCTATTTTATCATTTTCTTCCTCTCAACCCTAAAATCGTTTTAAATTAAATGTATTTGTTGTTGCTGTTAAATTCAATGAGGATGACGACGATGTTGATGTGGAGGACTGCTCCTTGATCTGTTTGTGTATTGTTGAGGAAGGTTGTGGTGCCATGAAGAGTACTACCAACATTGCCACGATTATTCTGCGGATGGCGGTGATGGCTTTTTCTACGATGTAACGATGTTTATGGCCAGAAGATTCTGTTTGCCTGTTGCTTGAACTTTGAAAAATGTGACAGAAAATGAGGTTAGATGCATTTGTTATTTCGAGGACACCATCAGCTGTTCAATTTCAGGATGATAATAAATTAGGGTAGCAGCGGCGATGTGTCTGTGTGCAGAGCGTTAGAAATTGGATTTGAAATAAAGGAACAAAATTTAAATTTTCAAGGGTTGGACTAAATGAATTGAAGTGGAATTGAATAACAACATTTTGACCTTGGTTTGGAGGATATAATGAGAGGCTGAGGAAAATGTCCTCAGTTATTTTTAATTCAAAAAATTTAAAAAATAAATAATTTTAAATATTAAAAAAATTAACAACCTGAAATGACAGTGATAGAAGAAGACTGTATTTTTTGCACTAGTAAAATATGTTTTTTAAATGCATTTTTTGTTTCCCGAATTCAATTTTTAGCAGAATTAAATTTGAGTTAATAAGAAAAACTGTATTATATTGAAAATATAAGTAGTGTTGTAAGAAAAATTATTTTTTTGTTCACTCTCTGTTCCAGGGCAAGTTTGTCCTTATCTGCGAACTTTAAAAGCTCAATTTTACTTTTACAGAAATATCAAGGACTTTGGAACATTTTCAAGCTTTGTTCGTATCCTTTAAAAATTCATGTTCTGCAAAAAATATCTTTGACTTGGAAAGTTCCATTTTCTTTTCAAGTTCAATGGCTTTGTATTCAAAAGGAATATTTTTCTTCTCATCCTTCATTATCATCAGCATACAGAAGAATTTTTTGTCTCCATCTGGCATTGACATTTTTGCATATCTCCCGCGCTGCTACGCATTTATGTACGTCTGTAAATGTGTATTTTGTTGTCAAAGAAAGTAGATGCGTAAAAAAATAAATAAATATTTTGAAGGTGAAGATAAAAACGTAAAAAACAAGGACAATGATGAGCAAGGATAGTGAAATTGAAACGTAATAATTTTTATAAGGACGCAATATTTAAATTTATAAAACGCAGTTGAAATAAAATGTGTACAGACGTGGATTTAATTAAAGAATATTTTTAAAGGACAACGTAAATTTTTTGAAAGCTAATTTTCAAGGACCACAAATATGCGTGGATTTTTTAAACATATTTTTTCCAGGTCCACAGACAGGCGTGGATTTTATTAATGAATATTTTCTTCAGGTCCACAGACAGGCTGGATTTTTTTAAAGAATATTTTTTCCAGGTCCACAGACAGGCGTAAATTTTTTAATGAATATTTTTTGAAGGAATTCCACAGGAGTTGATTTTTTAAAGAATTTTTTTTCTAAAACAGGCGTGGATTTTTTAAAGAATATTTTTTCTAGGACCCATCAAAACAGGCGTAAATTTTTTAAAGAATATTTTTTCAAGGCCTATCACAGACAGGCGTGGATTTGGATTTTTAAAGCATATTTTAAAAGGACCTCAGGCAGGCGTGGATTTTTTAAAGAATATTTTGAGGACCACAGACAGGCGTGGATTTTTAAAGCATATTTTAAGAGGACCACAGACAGGCGTGGATTTTTTAAAGCATATTTTAAGAGGACCACAGACAGGCGTGGATTTTTTAAAGAATATTTTGAGGGCCACGAAGCTTTATTTTTATACCCTACGCAACGGTGTTGTCAGGGTATTATTGCTTTATGCAGTCCCAAGAGTAACGCCGCGAAATATTGGTCCTAGGCTCACCTTTAAGTATACCGATCGTTATATCTCTACTAGCGGAGTCGATCTAGAAATGTGTGTCCGTCCGTCTGTCCGTTATAATTTGTAAAAACGATACAGGCCACAGTTATGGACTAATCTTCACAAAATTGTGCATAATTATGATCCGAACAACACGAAAATTTACACCAAGAACGGAATCTGCCCAAATGATGTTTGTGATAAAAATGACAAAATTTGTAGTCTATGCCGTATATATTTATTCCTGAAGGACATAGATCCGAGATGTTGATAGTATATCCGAGAGGAGTGGTTGACCATTAAATTGACATCAATTATATTGTCGTATGTACTTGGGCGTGGAAGTTATACTTAAATATTTATAGGTGCTTACGTATTCGTATACAATTTAGTAATTTATTACCACACTAGAGGGCGGAAAAATAGCGCTGATCGTTTTGAAAATTTCCGTGAGGTTCCAGTTATGGTCAAGGACAACGCCTATAATTTTCGGCGATGATCAGATAGTAATATTGGGATAAAGTGAACCGAAAACTTTAACTTCTTTGTTTTTTTTCGAGTCGGTGCAAAGAATCTGGACAAGTAATAAGAAGATCTGTACTGAATATTAGTAATGTTTGGAAAATATGTAAGTGTAAGGAAGAGATGCTGTTATTCTCTTAACGGGCAAAAGGATGCAAATATTACGAAATATTGCCAGACCCAGAATAAACATCCGCAGAAAGTTAGAGTTCCTTGGTAGTTGTGTGGGTATCGTATGGTCGTCCCCGTCCGACTACACTGCTCCGCTCACGTGTTTAAGAATATTTCTTCAAGGACCAATAAAAACAGGCTTGCATTTTTTTAGCGAATAAGCACTAACATAGGCATGGGTTTACCGACGACTTTTTCGTCGCGATAGAGGTGGCAATAAGTGCATAAAAAGAACCTGTGAAGTCCTACGGTGTTTGGCATATAAGGGTTCACGTTTTGACAAATGACGCATGTAAATGTCCTGACATTTTTTGGGATTTTGAAGGTTCCAGAGATTATGCATCTGCTGACATTGCCTTTTTATATTGGTCCCGCCCTATTTCCGTATTTTGAAGGGTTTATCTAAATTTTCTCACCGAAATCATGCGTATAATCGGAAGGTGAAAAACATGAATTCAGAAGATTTTCTATCGGGGTCCAAATTTTGAGACAGCCCCTAAATGCACCATTTTGTTTACTTTGATTGTTTTAGCCATATTTTTCCACCGAAGTGACTGTATTTTGGCATTCCAGATTCGTGGTAAATAAGAAATAAGAAGGTTTTAGCCGTATTTCCAACCAAACTGGGCATAATATATCCTTCTACAGAATTCTTCGTTATTTGATCATGCTTCTTCACATGTTCTTGTTCCCACAAAGAATCCATCCCATATTAAGTATTTGAAGGTCCTATACGAAGTGGCTGCAATTTGGGATAACAAACTATCAGTCAGCGAAATACCTCGACGCATCAATATATTTCCATAGGCTCTATGATAAAATACATACATACTTATAGTTCTGCATTTTCTAATTTTTATGAAAATAGTAATTTTTTGGTCCCTCTGAAGCTGCACGCTATGAATGACCCTGAACTAAAGGCTTTTAACTACCCAGAGTGATTGTCATCCATCGAACGACGAACGGTTTGACATTTAGCAAGTTGCATTAACGAACAACAAACAAGAATGACAGACAGACAGACAGACAGACATACATATGTATGGACGGACAATGGACAGTAGCAAATTGTCAAACACAAACATTGAATGAAATGTAATTGAATGGTTGGCATTCGCATGTTGGAAGGGTTATTTTGAAGATCCTAACAGCAAATGGAACTAATATGGTACTAGTTGAAATTTTGTATTCTGATATATGTATAAAAAGGGTTCAGAGCCTCAAGAGAAACTGGAGTGAAAATTAAATTAAGACTATGAACAGGTTATACGTTTGGGTTCTAAATATGTTACCTTTTTATATGCCTGATTTTTTGTATAGATTATTTCTCAACAATATGTCGTATTATTTTTATTTTTTTATTATACTAAATTACAAACACTACTGTATGACTCTTTCTTGTCACATAGTGAAGTAAAGGATTCTGATCGTTTCTCAAAAATAAATTGGAATTATTTACTACAATGGCAAAGAACTACAGTTCATCCGTTTCGATCAACAGTAAAACCTCTGTGATGTGTTAACCGACACCTTTTTCTATTTCTCCTTCTATGTAGTTTCAAGATCAGCTTTCGCTAGTTATATGTTGATGTACCTCTCTTTCAAAACTTGAAGCATTATGCATAACACACACACAGTTCCATTGATTATATAAATTGTTATATATCTGCGTGTGTGTGTGTGGTTAAAATAGCTTATAGTAAAATTTATTATAATGACAGTACATTCATTGTTTTTGTGTAGTTTGTGGCAATTGATGTTGGTGTGATTGTTGTTGTTGTTGCTGTTTATTGTTGCATAAAAGTGAAGACAAAACCGGGAATAAAAGCTTCCTCCCTGACTAGCAGCGACCACATAGTTTGCCGTTTATGAAGTAGTTTTCTAGCAACAACAAACAACGACAATCAGCAACATTGTGTGGAAACGATAAACAAGCGGTTTGGTATGAATGAATAGAATAGGCAATAGCAATTAAACTATACGAGGGTGGTTCAAAAAGGATAATACAAAATTCAAAATATACGCCTGCCTTTGTTTAAAAAAAAATCTTTAAAAAATATACGTTTTAAAAAAAATTATACGCCTTGAAAAATTATTCTTTAAAAAATCTACGTCTTGAAAAAAATTCTACGCCTTGAAAAATTATTTTTAAAAAAAATCTACGCCTTGAAAAAAATCTACGCCTTGAAAAATTATTTTTAAAAAAATCTACGCCTTGAAAAATTATTTTAAAAAAAATCTACGCCTTGAAAAATTATTTTTAAAAAAATCTACGCCTTGAAAAATTATTTTAAAAAAAATCTACGCCTTGAAAAATTATTTTAAAAAAAATCTACGCCTTGACAATTTTTTTTAAAAAAAATCTACGCCTTGAAAAATTATTTTTAAAAAAATCTACGCCTTGAAAAATTATTTTTAAAAAATCTATCAACCCCTTGAAAAATTATTTTCAAAAAAATCTACGCCTTAAAAAATTATTTTTAAAAAAATCTACGCCTTGAAAAATTATTTAAAAAAAAATCTACGCCTTGAAAAATTATTTTTAAAAAAATCTACGCCTTGAAAAATCTACGCCTTAAAAATTGTTTTTAAAAAAATCTACGCTTTCAAAAAATATTTTTAAATAAATCTACGCCTTGAAAAATTATTTTTAAAAAAATCTACGCCTTGAAAAATTATTTTTAAAAAAATCTACGCCTTGAAAAATTATTTTTAAAAAAAATCTACGCCTTGAAAAATTATTTTTAAAAAAAATCTACGCCTTGAAAAATTATTTTTAAAAAAAATCTACGCCTTGAAAAAGTATTTTTAAAAAAATCTACGCCTTGAAAAATTATTTTTAAAAAAATCTACGCCTTGAAAAATTATTCTTAAAAAAATCTAAGCCTTGAAAAATATTCTTTAAAAAATCTACGCCTTGAAAAATTATTGTTAAAAGAATCTACGCCTTGAAAAAATTATTCTTTAAAAAAATTCTACGATATGAAAAATTATTTTTAAAAAATCTACGCCTTCAAAAATTATTTTTAAAAAAATCTACGCCTTAAAAAATTATTTTTAAGAAAATCTACTTCTTGAAAAATTATTTTTAAAAAAATCTACGCCTTGAAAAAATATTTTTAAAAGAATCTAAGCCTTGAAAAATTATTTTTAAAAAATTTACGCCTTGAAAAATTATTTTTAAAAAATCTACGCCTTGATTTTTTTTAAATCTACGCCTTGAATTTTTTTTTTAAATCTACGCCTTGAATTTTTTTTAAATCTACGCCTTATAAGGACTTCAAAAGATATTCTTTAAAAAATCCAGGCTTACGCCTTGAAAAATTATTTTTAAAAAATCTACTCCTTGTAAGGACTTCAAAAGATATTCTTTAAAAAATCCATGCCTGTTCTTTAACCTGGATAAAATATTGTTTCAAAAATCTAGACCTTGAAAAAATATTCCTTGAAAAAAAAATAGAAAAATATTCCATAAAAACTCCGCGCCTTAGGCATGTGTCTAAAAATATTCCTTTTGCCAGTTACAAACATGTGCACAAAGACATAATAACCTCTACCACAGTGTGGTGAAGGGTATAAAAATCCACGTCTCTGGTTGCCTTAGAAACATATTCTTTAAAAAATCTACGCCTCTGGTGGACTTAGAAAAATATTCTTTGAAAAAACCACGCCTTTGGTGGCGTTGGAAAATCTTTCTTTAAAGAATCCACGCCTTTGGCGGCCTTAGAAAAATATTTTTTAAAAAATCCATGCCTTATGAAGGTTTTGAAAAAAAGATTCTTTAAAAACTCGACGCCTTAGGTATGGCCTTAAAAAAATACTCTTTTTAAAAACCTTCCTGGTCTGAATAAGCCTCTCATCGGCCAACATGCAACCATTCTCGAAAAAAAATTATTTCAGGAATTCACCAAAGGAATCTGCAACAACAACACTGCCTCCAGCTGGATTCAATGACTACAACAACATAATATTGTTGTTGTTTACTTTTTTTCGAGAGAAAAATATTCGATGGTTTAGATAAAAAATCGCTGTCATTATGTTGGAGCTTAGGACGTTTCTGGATAATACAAAAGAAAAAACAACAACAAGCTCCAACATCATCATCATCATCAGCAGAATGGATGGTATGGTGCTATGGCATATTGTGTGCGGAAGATGGTCCGGCATGTTTAGCTGGAAACCTAATTGTTTGACCATTTCTCTTGAAAAGCCCTCTAGCCCTCAGGCTTCACACACACACACTTCCATAACCGCCACAGATTGTTGTGTTGTGCGGCGGCAACATGAGTGCCACAACTTGTTAAAGTTGCTTTCCTATGCTCATTGGAACATTCCTGTTGTTGGTGGTGCTGCTGTTGTTGTTGTTGTGTCGGTTGGTTCTTGTTGTTTTTGGTACTCTACTGCCTGCCTGCCTTCCTGTTGCCCCGCTGCTGCTGTTCTTGTATTGCTTGTTGTTGTTGCTGCTGCTGCTGGTATTCATGCACACTGTGGGAAAATTTTGGCCGTGGGAATTCTATGTGAAATTTTAACATTTTCTAAGGTGTTCGGGAACAGGCGATCAGAACCCGGCCGCAAGTCATGAGAACAAATGCAAAAATAACCCTCGTACAACAACAACAACAAAAATTATTTTTCGTTTTCATTCTGCATCAAACAATTACGTCCGCTTCCTCCCGCCATGGTGGCACAGGCCCATCGTTCTGCCAGTTAGCCAGCCATTGCCACATAGTCACCATGGCCACAGAAAATAGCATGCAGACACACAGAATACAGCCAACAGATGGACAGACGAACAGGCAGGCAGACAGTCGAACGATAGCAGCGACACAGATACACTCACATTCGGGAACAGCCAGAGATACTCGTCGTCGTCATACTCTGACAATGGTTGTTGGTGGCAACGGTTGCTGATTCTCGACGATGACGACGACGAATATAATTTTCATGTGGCAGGGGTACATCTTCGTCAGCACCACCACCACAATCGACATCGCCACCATCATCATCATCATCATCCGACACATCATTGTCAGCTGCTGCTGATGTTATTCCAGTAACATCACGAGACTTTGAAGGGTATCGGGTAAAACAAAAAAACACATATCTTAATGGAATACCATAACATACCCCGTTGGAGAGGGGCAGTCGGGATAGCCAGTAATCAGTAGTACGTATGTATGTAATAACTAAACACAATGCCATTGATGGTAATCAAGTTGAGAGAGAAGAACAAAAAAAATCTCTACAATTTCAATGACAGGCAGACAGACTGTCTGACTGTCTGGATAGCTGACAGATAAACTGTCATATGCGATTCCTAAGTTGCGTGAACTTGAGGCTTTTTGTTTTTTGTTATGGCATCCTCCAATTGCTTGCTGTCTGTAATTAACCACAGTCGAGCCATTCAGTATGACCATAAAGCCCTTTCGAATTGTGCGTAAGGGTTATTTATGCATGCTGCTTCTGATATCCTGAAGCTTATGAGGTTTTTTAAATGCGGGAAAGGATGAGGTATTTAGTGAGTACAGTCTAAGGTCAGTCAATTATGGAAGTATATTACAAGCCATGAAATGACTTCCGGATTAGTAGCTATTAAATGTCTATTGTCTATAGGATCTATAGGAACCTTAAAAAGTGAAAAAAGCGTTAAGTTCGGCCGCGCTGAACGTTGGATACCCTCCACCATGGGTATACTTACAGGTACCTTAAATGAAAATATAGGGAAAATTCCAAAAAGTGAAACTATACCGATACACCAAATAAAAATTTCAGCAATTTTTAATGGGGATTTTTCCTAAAATCTGAAACCCCCAAAGCGTGGACTGATACTAATAACACATGGTAGAGTATAAAATTCTCAAACTACTGGAATTTAGATTGCAATGTTATATGAGGCTATGCCTAAAGGGGAGCCAATATTGATTATACAGTGTAGGAATTACCGAATATTTGGGGTTATCATTATATGAGGACTATGTGTCAATTTCGGGCCGATATATGTCAATTTCGAAGCCAATATTTTAGTTATCTATCTCAATTCCTCCCTTCAGAAATTATCATTATATGGAGGAGATGCTTGAATGCCTGCCGATATATATGAAATACAAATTTCAGAAATGTTTAGGGATATTTTTCCTTAAAACCCCAAAAAGTTGACCCATATTGACGACCTATAGTAGTATGGAACATCCCCAAAATTCTGCAATTTAGAGGTTACAGTTATATAAGGCCATCACCGCAGGTTTTATATAGTTCATTCCCGAACCTCAGGTTCTAATTTTTTTATCTCGATATCCTCTTCAGGTAGAATTGTTACAATAAAGTCTTAGGACCCAAACCCAAACGCGGAACGAATCAGATAAGTATTTTAATATAAACCAGTAAGGAAAGCAGTAAAGTCGGACGGGGCCCACTATATGATACCCTTCACCACTATGGGTATATTAAACAGGACTATTTCCATGAAATTGGATGAAATAAAATATGTGATATTTATCTAACTGTGAATTGACTTCAAACGAATATCAATAGGTCATCCTTTGGGCTATGTCTGTACTTCTAGAAAACGCAACTACGTAATTCTATGTTCAATTTTGTACGTTGTGCAAAATTTGATGTCAATCTAAAATATGGAAGTTATATCAAAATATGAACCGATTTTAACGAAACTTATCACAGATTAGGTTATATTAATTTCAGTACGTTTTGTTCCTATCAGCCATATATTGGATCCTTGGTGCGTCAATTACTTAAAATCAATCTATAATGTAAGGGAGTTATATCTAAGTCTCAACCGACTTTCTCGAAACTTGGCACACATCAGTCTGGACTAAATTCAGTACGCTATTCCAAATTTCTTGCAAATCGAAGGATATATAGGGACTTTGGTGCACCATTTACATGAAATCGGACGAAACTATATATGGGAGCTATGTCTAAATCTGGACCGATTTTCACTAAACTTGGCAGACATCATTCTACGCTCAATTCAGTACGATACGCCAAATTTCGTGCAAATCGAATGATATATAGGGACTTTGGTGCACCATTTACATGAAATCGGACGAAACTATATATGGGAGCTATATCTAATTCTGGACCGATTTTTACGAAACTTGTACCACAGTGTGGTGAAGGGTATACGCCAAAAGTGCAAAGAATGATATATAGGGACTTTGGTGCACCATTTACCGTAAATCAGACGAAACTATATATGGGAGCTATATCTAAATCTGAACCGATTTTCAAGAAACTTTGCAGACATCAATCTAGGCTCAATTCAGTACGTTATGCCAAAAAACTAGATATATACAAAGAATTTACATAAAATGGGACAAACCTATATATGGGAGCTATATCTAAATCTGAACCGATTTTTCCCAATTTCAGTAGGATTCGTCCTTGGGCCAAATCTTACTCTTATATGAGGACTACCCGAAAAAGTGGACATATATTTATAATTTTTAGTGGAGCGATTCGCTAACCATAAAGATCTCGAAGTACTGAATTACAGCCAACTCGGTCCAAAATACGACCAGAAACTCCAATATACCGAAAATTTTGGGGTACCGTTATATGGGGGCTACCAGAAAAAGTTGACCTATATGTATAATTTTTAGTTGACCTATATGTATAATTTTTAGTAGAGTAATTTGTATAATTTTTAGTAGAGTAATTTGTAAATTTAGCGATTTCAGTTATAAATCGCGCCCAAGAACCCCAAAATACCGAAAATAATTTGGGGTACCCTTATATGGGGGCTATCCGAAAAAATGGACCTATATTTATAATTTTTAGTAGAATTCAAAGTACCAAATTTCAGCGAATTCCCCAAAAAACCCAAAAATACCGCAAAATTGGGGGTATTGTTATATGTAAACTTATATGTATTCTATCCGAAAAAAAGGACCCATATTTATAATTTTTATTGGAGAGATTTTCTACCCAATAAGAACTCAAGGTACGAAATTTCAGGGAATTCAGTTGAAAAGCGCGCTCAAGAACCTCAAAATACCGAAATATAGGGGGGGGGGTATCATTATATGGGAGTTATGCCTAAACGTGTACCGATGTAGCCCATCTTCGAACTCAATTCGTTTAGACGCTACATTACAACAGACGCTAGATTACAACAGACAGACGGGCATGCTTAAATCGTCATAGAATTTTACGCTCATCAAGAATATATATACTTTATAGGGTCGGTAATGATTATTTCGATGCGTTACAAACGGAAAAACAAAACTAATATATCCTCCATACTATGGTGGAGGGTATAAAAAGTAGTATTTTGAAAAACCACGTCTGAATTGAGGCCTTGAAAAAATATGGTTTAACAAATCCATGGCTCTATGGAAGCCAAAAAAAAAAAATGTTGTGGCAGGAGATTTGAAAAGTAATTATATAGAGTTTGTAGTAAGGCAACTCCAAGGGCTCTGGCAGAATGATTGATTTTAGTGATCACTAGACTATCGGACAGCCGCAAAAAGCGACTTAACCATTTATAAATACACAACTCACCCTTCTGTGGAAATGAAAAGGTGGATGTAGCTGGTCTAATGTAAGACAAGAGAGATCTAGGTACTACAGAATCTAGGGGAGGAAATGGAAATATCTGTGGGGCCATTGTCTCTAAAATATCGATTATAGCGGTACTATAAAATAATCTGTACCCATCCAAAAAGTGTGATAATGATTCTCAATACGAAAATATTATTCATAGATCCAATTTTTTTACATTCCTAAATCCTTCTTTATTTATTCACAAAAAAATCTTTCTACAAATTAATCCACAAAAACCTAGGTCATTGTACGAGTAACCCTCGTCAAAGAGAACGTGACTTGTAATGAATATCACTGAGTGGGTTTTTCCTGTTTAATTCACAACGATGGATGTTATTTTGTTACTATACTGATATTCTATAACAGCGTATATATGAATATCCTCTCAACCCTTTTGCACGTAATAAAAATAATCCTTTTGTTTTTGAAAGTCTCAAACAAAAGGATCGCAGAAAAGGATGATGATAAATATTATCAAAATTTAAAAAAGCCACTCTTTTAAGAGCTTAGGAATTGGGAATTTAGACCTTGGGAATTTATTTTTAAAAAATCCTCGCTTATCGATAGACCTTGAATTTGTTTCAATCCACATTTGTTGACAGCCCCAATGAAAAAGGGTCTGTAAGAAATCCTTGCGTATTCATAGGTCTTCGATTTTTTGTAATTCACGTTTATCGATAGACCTTAGAAAAAATGTCGGTAAGAAATCCATGCTTATGGAGAGACCATAAACGGACATAAAAAATATATTGTAAACCAGTGAGCGGAACAGTATAGTCGGACGGGGCCGACCATACGATACCCTACACAACTACCACGGAACTCAAATTTTCTGCGGATGTATATTCCGAGCCTGGTCAATATTTCGTGATATTTGCACCCTTTCTTCACAGTGGATTGTGTTGTGATGTTCGGCTTTCATTTAGGGTCTATAGATCGACTAGAAAATAACACAAAAATTTAAGTTTTCGGTCCAATTCATTCCAAAATTATTATCTGATCTTCACCGAAAATTATAGGCGTTGTCCTTGACCATTACTGGAACCTCATGGAACATTTCAAAGCGATCAGCGCTATAGTTCCGCTCTCTAGAGTGATAATGGGTTACTAAATAATATACGAATACGGAGATACCTGAAAATATTTAGGTGTAACTACCACATCCGAGCGCATACAACAATATAATTGGTATTAATTTAAAGGTCAACCACTCCTCTTGGATATAATATAAACTTCTCGGGTCCATGTACTTCAGGGGTAAATAGATACGCTATAGAATACAAATTTTGTCATTTTCCACACAAAAGTCTGGGTCCATTTGACCCGCTAAATATTGACCGATCTTTATAAAAACAGGCATGCTTATTCTTTGGCCTGATCCCCTTCTCCATGGGAAATTTCACGATGTTCGGGGCATTATTGCGGCCTCTGGAGCGACCGGAAAAAACGACAAAAATTTAGTATTTGGTCCATTTCATCCCCTAAATATTAACCGATCTTTCCCAAAAACAATAGGGGTCTTCATTGGTCACAACCCATCCAACATGCAAAATTCCATTAATATTGGTCCATAACTGTAGCCTGTATCGTGTTTACAAACGGACGGACACACATTTCTAGATCGACTCAGCTTTTGGGGCTGCACAAAGCTATAATACCCTGACAACATAGTTGTGTAGGGTATAAAAACCCACAACTATAAATGAATTGAAAAGACAGTTTGTTTGGACTTGAAAACATTTTTTAATATCCACGTTTTTGAAGGTCGCCCATTTTTTATTAAAAAAACAGGCCCACGGAAGGTCCTTAAGAAATATTTTTTAATAAAACAAAAACATGCTCACATGGTCCTTAGAAAATGATTTTCAACAATCAACACCACTAGTTGAAGGTCCTTAAGACGCCTCTTGGAGGTCCTAGAAACATATGCATTAAAATATCCACGTGTCTTGGAGGTCCTTGAAACATATGCTTTAAAATATTCACGCCTCTTGGAGGTCCTTGAAAAATATGCTTTGAAATATTCACGCCTCTTGGAGGTCCTTGAAAAATATGCTTTAAAATATCCACGCCTCTTGGAGGTCCTTGAAAAATATGCTTTAAAATATCCACGCCTCTTGGAGGTCCTAGAAAGATACGCTTTAAAATATCCACGACTCTTGGAGGTCCTAGAAACATATGCTTTAAAATATCCACGCCTCTTGGAGGTCCTAGAAACATATGCTTTAAAATATCCATTCCTCTCGGAGGTCCTAGAAACATATACTTTAAAATACCCGCGCCTCTTGTAGGTCCTAGAAATAAATGCTTTAAAATATCCACGCCTCTTGGAGGTCCTAGAAACATATGCTGTAAAATATCCACCCCTCTTGGAGGTCCTAGAAACATATGCTTTAATATATCCACGCCTCTTGGAGGTCCTAGAAACATACGCTTTAAAATATCCACGCCTCTTGGAGGTCCTAGAAACATATTCTTTAAAATATCCACGCCTCTTGGAGGTCCTAGAAACATACGCTTTAATGTATCCACGCCTCTTGGAGGTCCTTGAAAAATATATGCTTTAATATATCCAAGCCTCTTGGAGGTCCTAGAAGCATATGCTTTTATGTATCCAAGCCTCTGGGAGGTCCTGGAAACATATGCTTTAATATATCCACGCCGCTTGGAGGTCCTTGAAAAATATGCTTTTAAAAATCTTAACAAATCCCCGCCTCTTTGGCATCCTTAAACATATTCTTTAATAAATCCACGCCTCTTTAAGGTCCTTAAAAATATTTCTTAACAAATCCCCGCCTCTTTGGGTCCTTAAAAATATTCTTTAAGAAATCCACGCCTCTTTGGGGTCCTTAAAATTTTTCATTAAGAATATTTTAAGGACCCTCTTTAGGGTCCTTAAAAATATTCTTTAAGGAATCCACGCCTCTTTGGGGCCCTTAAAAATATTTTTCAAAAATTAATTTTCGAAATGAAATATATTTTTTATATTCACGCATATTGCTGTGGCTATTTCGAAACATGTTGTCCCCTTTGGTTTGTAATCACTACTTTTGCGGCAGCTTCTGAAGTCCCATTTTAGCCACAAAACCTTTCATTATCATTTGACAGTTTTTGCGGCATATTTCGGTAGAGGTATTCTACTGCAACATGTTAAACAATGAACAACATCAAACAATGCAGGCAGCAACCTTGCTTGCTCACATTGTATTGTTTACAGTTCACACATGTTGATTAAATGGTTTGGATATCCTATAGAAGAGAAACAAAAACAATTGCAAAATAATAGCGACCCTGTCTATTAGGCCTTGTTGTTTGCCATATTCTTAACATAAAAAGGGAGACGTGCCTCCAGGTCAATATTGTGTTTTTGCTATTTTTATACAACAACATGGGGAGGAGGAAAGGGAAATGGGTATTTAATAACATGTAATGTAATATTTTGCAGTAGAGCAGCAAAATTCCAGGCAACAGAAAAAAAGAAAAACGTGCAAAACGCCCGCCTCACCAGTGCTCGCGCAGGGAACAATTGAAGAAACGATCCACATCTTCTTAACTGAAATGTTTTATTCACGTTTTTTCTTTCTTTTCAATTCATTATTGTTCTGAGAATATTCCGATTTGGTTTGCTTGCTATGCCATCATCATCATCAACCATTTATTCGTCCATCCATCCATCTATCCGACCATCCTGGCTGATTGTGTTCTGTTCTTTGCCATCGAACCACCACATGCTGCGGGTCTGTTCAAAGATATTCAGCCATCGTCAACATCTTGGCAAAAATAATTCTGTATCAGAATTTCTGCCATTGTGTCCTCTCAACATCCTTACTCGGTGTGTGTGTTTGTGTCTGGCTGTACGGTCTGGCAAAAGGGTTGGTAGTTCTTTTATTCTGTCTGCTGCTGCTGTTCTTGGTCTGTTCACTTGTACAGCCACACACAAACAGACATCAAGAGTACCACGAGTACATACACATAGTACTCGTGGTACTCTTGATATATTGGAACTTGGCATATCATGGCAAAGAAAGGAAAAGGGACTTGTTTAAAAAATAATATCTGGAGCCGACCTGCTTCAAATTGCTGCATTCCTGTTGAAATTTCTAATCGCTGAAACCTTCAGCCCTATTTGTTGCCTGTGGCAGGCGGGCACACAACATCACGACCATGCAACATGCAGCTTAGTTGTGCCACACAACTCAGCTGCACAATCGGGTATAGAAAATATTGGTTCCTAATATTGTCGAGACAATTATCTGTTCGCAAGATGTTAGCTGAAAAAATTGAATCTCTTGGCCAACAAAAAATGAAAAATAAGAGGCAACACAAAGTATTGGCTACAAATTGTTTGCCTCCATGGAACGAGAACATCATGGAGGGGAGATAGCATACAACTGCTACATAAAAGGACTGCCCTTATATAGAATTTCAATAAGAGCAGAAATACAACAAAGCATTGATATTGAAAATGGTAATAAAGGTAGAGGGCATATCATTTATGAGGAAGGTATGTCAAGTCATGATGGTGCCTTGAAAAAATATTCTTTACAAAATCCAAGCCTTTTATAGGCCTTGAAAAAATATTGTTTACAAAATCCAAGCCTTTTATAGGCCTTGAAAAAATATTCTTTACAAAATCCACGCCTGTGATAGGCCTTGAAAAAATATTCTTTACAAAATCCACGCATCTTATAGGCCTTGAAAAAATATTCTTTACAAAATCCACGCCTCTTATAGGCCTTGAAAAAATATTCTTTACAAAATCCACGCCTCTTATAGGCCTTGAAAAAATATTCTTTACAAAATCCACGCCTCTTATAGGCCTTGAAAAAATATTCTTTACAAAATCCACGCCTCTTATAGGCCTTGAAAAATATTCTTTACAAAATCCACGCCTCTTATAGGCCTTGAAAAAATATTCTTTAAATAATCCACGCCTGTGATAGGCCTTGAAAAAATATTCTTTAAATAATCCACGCCTGTGATAGGCCTTGAAAAAATATTCTTTAAAAATCCACGCCTGGTGATAGCCCTTGAAAAAATATTCTTTAAAAATCCACGCCTGTAGATTGCCCTTGAAAAAATATTCTTTAAAAATCCACGCCTCAGTTCGCCATTGAAAAATATTCTTTACAAAATCCTCGCTTCTTAGTTGGCCCTTGAAAAATATTCTTTAATAAATCCACGCCGCAGTTGGCCCTTGAAAAATATTCTTTAAAAAATCCTCGCCTCTGGTAGGCCTTGAAAAATATTCTTTACAAAATCCACGCCTCTTATATGCCTTGAAAAAATATTCTTTACAAATTTCACGCCTCTTATAGCCCTTGAAAAAATATTCTTTACAAAATCCACGCCTCTTATAGCCCTTGAAAAAATATTCTTTATAAAATCCACGCCTGTGATAGGCCTTAAAAAATTTTCTTTACAAAATCCACGCCTCTTATAGGCCTTGAAAAAATATTCTTTACAAAATCCACGCCTCATATAGGCCTTGAAAAAATATTCTTTACAAAATCCACGCCTCATATAGGCCTTGAAAAAAAATTCTTTACAAAATCCACGCCTCGTATAGGCCTTGAAAAAATATTCTTTACAAAATCCACGCCTCTTATAGGCCTTGAAAAAATATTCTTTACAAAATCCACGCCTCTTATAGGCCTTGAAAAAATATTCTTTACAAAATCCAAGCCTATGGTAGATCTTGAAAAAATATTCTTTACATAACACACGCCTCTTATAGGCCTTGAAAAAATATTTTTTGCAAAATCCACGCCTCTTATAGGACCTTAAAAAATAGTCTTTAAAAAATCCGAGCCTTGAATAAATGTTGCATACCACCCTCGTTCCTTTGTTTGCTTACGCCATCCAAAAGGGCCTTGTTGTTCTTGCCACAATTTTTTGTTAATTCTGTTCTTATTCTGTTGTTCCCTTTATGGTACTTCTACCCTCACGCCTCGAATCAAAATTATGTTCTGCTTCTTTGAATTGCTGATTGCCTGGTTGAAAATGTTTTATTAAAATCTGTGCTACATGATGATGTCATCATTAAAAAATCAGCAGCAGCGACAGTGCCACAAATGTTGCCTGCCACATTTTGTGGTTGCGGAGCACGAATTGTGTGTGAATGCAAAGAAATGTTCTGAAGAAGGAGTAGCAGAAAAAAATGTTTTGGAAAATAAGTTTGCTGTTGCATGCAACAATTGTGCTCCATCTAAGACTTAGAGATAGACGTCATAATTAATGTTTAAAACAATGTGTTGAAATGTTTTGTGGGAGGCTATAATTAGTGTGAAATGATTAATTAGCTAAAAACTTGGGAATTGGGTCTGCATTATGTTATGTGTGTGTGGGTTTTATAATTAATGGTGGTTTCGGATGCTTTAATTAAGAGCTTAGACAGACATCAGAAGATGGGGGCTATAAAATATGTACACATGCCCCAAACTGTAGAGTTGACTTATTCATGGCCATGAATATTTTTCTCAAGGTTTAACATAAGCGTGGATTTTTTAAAGAATATTTTTTTAAGGTCAAAAATATAGTTGAAGTTTTCATAGAATTTTTTGCAAGGTCTACCCCAGGCTTGGATTTTTTCAAGGCCTATCAAAGGCGTTTATTTTTTAAAGAATATTTTTTCAAGGCCTTCCAAAGGCGTGGATCTATTAAAGAATATTTTTTCAAGGCCTTCCAAAGGCGTGGATCTGTTAAAGAATATTATTTCAAGGCCTTCCAAAGGCGTGGATCTATTAAAGAATATTTTTTCAAGGCCTTCCAAAGGCGTGGATCTATGAAAGAATATTTTTTCAAGGCCTTCCAAAGGCATGGATCTCTTAAAGAATATTGTTTCAAGGCCTTTCAAAGGCGTTGATCTCTTATAGAATATTTTTTCAAGGCCTTTCAAAGGCGTGGATCTCTTAAAGAATATTTTTTCTAGCCCTTCCAAAGGCATGGATCTCTTATAGAATATTTTTTCAAGGCCTTTCAAAGTTGTGGATCTCTTAAAGAATATTTTTCAAACCCTTCCAAAGGCATGGATATCTAAAGAATATTTTTTCAAGGCCTAAATAGGCGGGGGGCCTTGACTTATTTTTTTTTTTTACTTTTCCGAATTTTTAGATTGTTCAGAAAAAATATTTTTACCAAATGTCTTCCTCTCCGATTGACAAAAACTCGCCCGATCTTTCCTCAAAAGCCCTCTATGACCGCGAATATTATGCCACAAAGGGTAATAAACCGCCTCGCTTCGAATTCATAAAACCCGAACGAATTCAACAGCTATTTGATGAACGGCCATCCTTCGATCATGTAAAGGCCTTAGCCCTGCGGAGATTATATAAAACGATCAATGAACAATTGGAATTCTTAACCAATATTGATTACTGCCAGGAATACGATTTGGCTGAGGTAGAAAAAATATCCCATAATATTTTTTCATGGTCCCATGAGGATTTCCTGAAAAGAAGGAAATTGGAAAATTGTATTTGGGTAGATGTCCTGTTAATGGAAAGTACCAAGACCTGTTTGGAAAAGCAAAAAACCAAAGCGGATCTCAAGGAAATTAGAACAATTATTGATTTAATTTTCAAAGCGGCCCTTGGGAGCGATGAGGACGACAACAATACGGAAGAGGTTCTAAAGAGGCATTTAAGGTTAGACCATAAATAAAAGAATTCCCAATTTTTCTAATTCTCTGGATTTTCTTAGGAACGTCCAACTCTATCACAACTTACCCCAGACCCTTGAAATTGAACGGGAGCAACTGCTGAAGACCCTTAAAGAGACCCAAGATAGGGTTATTGTCGAAAATGTCAATGATCATTTGGAGAGGCAACAGAAGCGTTTAACGGCTCTCGAGGAAATTTTTATGAATTCAGATGGTAATCGGAGGTCCGATTTGTGAGGTCCGTGAATTTAATTTTCCACGATCTTTTTAGTTTGGGATCCCATTGAGGTTCGCTATGAATTAAATTGGCATCGTTCGATGGTGAAACAGAATCAGTATCGCATGGATCGAGATGTTGCCAATTACCACAATGAAATCGAGAAGTTAAAGGAAAAGATTCTGACAGAGAAACATTGTGGTGATAGTATTATGGATACCTATTATTCACTGGTGGAGGTAAAAAATGGGGAAGTTCGACCGAACGGAACATTCTATAATTATTATTTATTTATTAAAATTTTTAGCAATACAAACGACGCATCAACGAACTGCAGGAGCGATTCGACAACGAATTTGAGGTTATGGAAAATAAAAATAACTACATTCAGGCTCAAATTGATAAGTTGAGGGATGCTAAGAAGGCCAACGTACAAGAAATTGAACGCTTTCATCGAGAAATTGAAAAGCGACTCGAAATGGAGGAAAGAGAACGACAACTGGAGGAATTAAAGAAACAGGTTATATATTTTTTAGAAATAGATGTTCGAAATCGCTTTCAACATATTTGATTTCTAGGAAGCGGAGGCAGCAGCTCTAGCTCTTTTGGAGGCACAAAAATTACGCAAACGCCAGAAGAAAGGTCAGAAAAAAGCTGGACCGAATGCCAAGATGCGTTAGAAGTGTTGTGGATCTAAGAACATGTTCGGCCTTTGTTCGAAAAAACAATAATGACCAATAACATCCACTTTGTATTTTTTAAAACATATTTTTCAAGGCTTGGATTTTATAAAGAATATTTTTTCAAGGGTCTATAAGAGGCGCGGATTTTATAAAGAATATTTTTTCAAGGGTCTATAAGAGGCGTGGATTTTATAAAGAATATTTTTTCAAGGGTCTATAAGAGGCGTGGATTTTATAAAGAATATTTTTTCAAGGGTCTATAAGAGGCGTGGATTTTATAAAGAATATTTTTTCAAGGGTCTATAAGAGGCGTGGATTTTATAAAGAATATTTTTTCAAGGGTCTATAAGAGGCGTGGATTTTATAAAGAATATTTTTTCAAGGGTCTATCACAGGCGTGGATTTTATAAAGAATATTTTTTCAAGGCCTATCACAGGCGTGGATTTTATAAAGAATATTTTTTCAAGGCCTATCACAGGCGTGGATTTTATAAAGAATATTTTTTCAAGGCCTATCGCAGGCGTGGATTTTATAAAGAATATTTTTTCAAGGCCTATCACAGGCGTGGATTTTATAAAGAATACTTTTTCAAGGCCTATCGCAGGCGTGGATTTTATAAAGAATATTTTTTCAAGGCCTATCACAGGCGTGGATTTTATAAAGAATATTTTTTCAAGGCCTATCACAGGCGTGGATTTTATAAAGAATATTTTTTCAAGGCCTATCGCAGGCGTGGTTTTATAAAGAATATTTTTTCAAGGCCTATCACAGGCGTGGATTTTATAAAGAATACTTTTTCAAGGCCTATCGCAGGCGTGGATTTTATAAAGAATATTTTTTCAAGGCCTATCACAGGCGTGGATTTTATAAAGAATATTTTTTCAAGGCCTATCGCAGGCGTGGATTTTATAAAGAATATTTTTTCAAGGCCTATCACAGGCGTGGATTTTATAAAGAATATTTTTTCAAGGGTCTATAAGAGGCGTGGATTTTATAAAGAATATTTTTTCAAGGCCTATCACAGGCGTGGATTTTATAAAGAATATTTTTTCAAGGCCTATCACAGGCGTGGATTTTATAAAGAATATTTTTTCAAGGCCTATCACAGGCGTGGATTTTATAAAGAATATTTTTTCAAGGCCTATCACAGGCGTGGATTTTATAAAGAATATTTTTTCAAGGCCTATCACAGGCGTGGATTTTATAAAGAATATTTTTTCAAGGCCTATCACAGGCGTGGATTTTATAAAGAATATTTTTTCAAGGCCTATCACAGGCGTGGATTTTATAAAGAATATTTTTTCAAGGCCTATCACAGGCGTGGATTTTATAAAGAATATTTTTTAAGGCCTATCACAGGCGTGGATTTTATAAAGAATATTTTTTTAAGGCCTATCACAGGCGTGGATTTTATAAAGAATATTTTTTTAAGGCCTATCACAGGCGTGGATTTTATAAAGAATATTTTTTCAAGGCCTATCACAGGCGTGGATTTTATAAAGAATATTTTTTTAAGGCCTATCACAGGCGTGGATTTTATAAAGAATATTTTTTCAAGGCCTATCACAGGCGTGGATTTTATAAAGAATATTTTTTCAAGGCCTATCACAGGCGTGGATTTTATAAAGAATATTTTTTCAAGGCCTATCACAGGCGTGGATTTTATAAAGAATATTTTTTTAAGGCCTATCACAGGCGTGGATTTTATAAAGAATATTTTTTTAAGGCCTATCACAGGCGTGGATTTTATAAAGAATATTTTTTTAAGGCCTATCACAGGCGTGGATTTTATAAAGAATATTTTTTCAAGGCCTATCACAGGCGTGGATTTTATAAAGAATATTTTTTCAAGGCCTATCACAGGCGTGGATTTTATAAAGAATATTTTTTCAAGGCCTATCACAGGCGTGGATTTTATAAAGAATATTTTTTTAAGGCCGTTTTTTCAAGGGTCTATAAGAGGCGTGGATTTTATAAAGAATATTTTTTCAAGGGTCTATAAGAGGCGTGGTTTGTATAAATAACATTTTTTCAAGGGTCTATAAGAGGCGTGGTTTGTATAAATAACATTTTTTCAAGGGTCTATAAGAGGCGTGGTTTGTATAAATAACATTTTTTCAAGGGTCTATAAGAGGCGTGGTTTGCATAAAGAATATTTTTTCAAGGGTCTATAAGAGGCGTGGATTTTATAAAGAATATTTTTTCAAGGGTCTATAAGAGGCGTGGATTTTATAAAGAATATTTTTTCAAGGGTCTATAAGAGGCGTGGATTTTATAAAGAATATTTTTTCAAGGGTCTATAAGAGGCGTGGATTTTATAAAGAATATTTTTTCAAGGGTCTATAAGAGGCGTGGATTTTATAAAGAATATTTTTTCAAGGGTCTATAAGAGGCGTGGATTTTATAAAGAATATTTTTTCAAGGGTCTATAAGAGGCGTGGATTTTATAAAGAATATTTTTTCAAGGGTCTATAAGAGGCGTGGATTTTATAAAGAAAAATTTTTTCAAGGCCTATCACAGGCGTGGATTTTATAAAGAATATTTTTTCAAGGCCTATCACAGGCGTGGATTTAATAAAGAATATTTTTTCAAGGCCTATCACAGGCGTGGATTTTATAAAGAATATTTTTTCAAGGCCTATCACAGGCGTGGATTTTATAAAGAATATTTTTTCAAGGCCTATCACAGGCGTGGATTTTATAAAGAATATTTTTTCAAGGCCTATCACAGGCGTGGATTTTATAAAGAATATTTTTTCAAGGCCTATCACAGGCGTGGATTTTATAAAGAATATTTTTTCAAGGCCTATCACAGGCGTGGATTTTATAAAGAATATTTTTTCAAGGCCTATCACAGGCGGGATATTTAATAATTATAGAAATTAAATTTGATAATGTTCTTTATTTATTTTATTGAATATAATTTCGATCTTAACAAGTATATTCGATTCAAAAATGATTGCCTACTTTTAGGCCGTTAGAAAGTTGAAGATGATTGCCACGATCACACTGATTAAGCTGCTTGTGCATTGCCAACATGTTGTTGGAATGAGTTTGAGGCCGCGCTCAGAATATTCTGAAATAAAAAATAATATATTTATTATATGATAATATTATATTTAAATCAATTCATCGTTCATTGTACCTTTAAGGTCTCATCACCATTTTTCAAACCTTCCTGTAGCTTAGCAAAGATCATATTACCCAAGGCAGTTATATCAAGGCCTTCTCCGGTACTTGGCTTATCAACTTCGGGGGTATCTTCACGTTTCAAGCGGGCCATGAGAACAAACTTTTTTAAAGAAAATTAAATTAAAAAAAATTATATAAAAGAAGAACTATATCTGCAAAATCCTGTAAAAAATAATACATAATAATCTGTCGATTGTTTTTGCTTAAAAGATTATCAAAAAATTGTCTCTTTTCAATATGAATTATAAATATTCTTTTGTATTGTATTTTTTATTTACTTATAATTTATTTACTTACCTGCAAACAGCAGATCAACAAAAATACCATGAGGAGAATTTGTGCGAGGAAACCCATTTTATTTTATTATTATTTTGTTTGTATTTGCTTAGATGAACTGCAGCCGTCACAAAATTACTGTTGTTGCTTCCCGGTGATTGTCTTTAGAACTGATGTCAATTTAATTGCAATCGCGAATAAAATAATAAATCACTTTAAGCATAATCAACTGAATCGTGTTGTGATTAATGTATATGAATACCCTTCATTAAATTGGGGAGGTTATATTAATTTTATTATTCCGAATGTAACACCTTTAAATAATCACGCAACCGATTTTATCGTCTCAAAACGAATTCTTAATAAGTTTTAGGTTATTCAAAGAAAGTGTAAATTACTGTTGTTTTATTACATTTTGTGTGACCCAAGAGTTTGTCAAGCAATTTTTCTGTTATATAAATCTCGTCCTACCCAAGGACAACACCTATTGTACTCGGAAATGATCGATTAATATTGCGGGTCAAATGGGCTCAAATCCTTATTTTTTTTCTGGTCGCTCTTGAGGTAACAATACTAACCCTTAACAACACGAAATTTTATACCGAGAACTGGGATCAGCCAAGGAATAAGCATGGCTCTTTTGAGAATAATCGGTCAATTTTAAACTGGTCAAATGGTCAATATATGTATGTGCCCTGATATTTGAGGTGATGAGGGGTATAAGTATTCTGATACTTTTTTGAATTACCATTACAACACTAGAGAGCACAATTTTCAAGCTGGTGGCTTTGAAATGTTGCACAAAGTTCCAGTTATGACCAACGACGACATCTATAGTTCTCGGTGATTTTTGGGAAATGAAATGGTCGCTCCTAAGGTCAAAATTATGACATTACAATGTATGGATCAAAAAAATCGAGATCTTCTGTAGGCAGGAATCATAAAAGCAAGATGTCGAATTTACAAAAAAATTTTGTTTTTATACCCAGCAGCCCAAAGAGTTTGTCCTAGACCCACCTTTAAATATACCTATCGTATATCTCGACTAGCTGAATCGATCTAGACATACGTGTCCGTCCGCCTGACTTTTGTGTGAAAAATAACAAAATTTTTATTCTATGGCGTATATATTTACTCCTGAAGGACATAGACTAGCTGAGTCGATCTAGATAGGTGTGCCCGTCCGTCTGTCCATTATAAGTAGTAAACAAGATACAGGCCACAGTTATGAACCTATCATCACGAAATTTAGTATGGCTTTTGGACAATGAAGACTCCCATTGTTTTTGTTTTGGCTTTCTGGTCGCTCCAGAGGCCGCAATTATAGCCCGAACATTGCGAGATGTTCATGGATGTACTTGGAGAAGGGGACCGGGCCAAATATTTAGCATACCTGTTTCGATAAAGATCGGTCAACATTTAACGGGTCAAATGGACCCTGATTTTTGTGTGAAAAATTACAAAATTTTGATTCTATGGCGCATATATTTACTCCGGAAGGACATAGACCGGAAGTTAATAGTATATCCAAGAGGAGTTGTTTACCTTCAAATTGATACCAATTATATTGTCGTATGTACTCGGATGTAGGAGTTACATTTAAATATATACAGGTTCTTACGTGTTCAGATATTGTTTAGTAAACCATTACCCCACTGGAGGCGGAAATATAGCGCTGATCGCATTGACATTTTCCATGAGGTTCCAGTTATGGTCAAGGACAACGCCTATAAATTTCGGTAATGATCAGATAATAATTTTGGAATGAAGAGGACCGAAAACTTTGTGTATGTGTGTGTGTTTTTTTAAGTCGATCTATAGGCTACAATTATAAGCCGAACATCACAACACAACCCTCGGTGAAGGGAATCTGGACTAGTAATTGGATGAGCTTTACTGAATACTTGTAATATTCAGAAAATATGTCAGTGTAAAGAAGAGGTGCTGTTGACCTCGAATCGGGCAAGAGGATGCCAATATCACGAAATATTGCCCAGGCTCGAAATAAACATCAGCAGAAAACTTGAGTCCCGTGGTAATTGCGTAGGGTATTGTTATTAGCACACCAGCCAATGTAAATATCGAAAAATTATGCCCAGGTTCGAAATTTAGCTGTAGTACAGTGGAAGTTGTCTAGGGTACCATACGATCGTCTAGAATTAAATTCTATATCGATTTACCAATTTTCGTATGATTGTTGAAATCATGATAGAGATGTTAATATTTACGATAGGTCTCGGAAATATATCACGGACATAGCAAGGATGTTTGGTAGTGCAAAAAGTATATATCGGGTCATGTTTTGATATTGGCCTCAAATAACGGTACCGTCCATTTTAGGTATTTCAAAGGCCTCTTTCTACAGAATTGACTGAAATTTGATATTCCGCATTCCTGGAGGGTGAGAAGTATTGTTGCCGAAGTTTGTCGATTTGTTCATATTTTGATATATATAATATCTCAATATAATATCTTTATATATATATATATATATATATATCTCAACCCATATACTGTACTTTGCAGATTTTAACCACATTTTCCCAACGAAGTGGATGTAATGTGGAATTCCAGGTTACTAGTGTATAAAAAAAATTCTCCTGAGATAATTTTCAATTCCCCATACTGCTCCACAATATTTTATTTTCGGTAAATTGAAGTTTGTAGCTCATTATTCTAACTTGAGTGTCTGTAATTTGGTATTTAATTTCCTCAGAGCATGAGCTACCTTTAACTAAATATTCGGCCCGGCAGAACTTAACGACACACAGTGGTCGAAATAACCGATTTTGTGCCACTAAATTAATAATTTTTAAATAAATTGAGATATGTTGCTAAAATTTTGCACACATTCAGCCTATACCTGTGGAAATTAGTGGACCGAATATGAAATCGAAATCGGTGTCAGGAAAGTGTCCGCAATCGATGTTAAGGGAAAAAATCTGAATTTTTACATTGATTTATTGATTTTCGCGCCGCTAATCCGGCGATTTCGATCACTGTGCGAAGTTGTTATATGGTTTTGGTTATAATTTAGTTTCCAAGGCTTAAAAATAGTGACGTTTTGTGTAAAAACTTATTCTCACTAAAAATATCTTCCAAATCTTTCCCTTCATTTATTTTTCAATCCCAATAGAAAAAGAGTTATTTTTGGGTAAAAAATGTTCACAGAGAATTTTAAATATAGAAACGCAGGTAGAGGGCCATAAGTATAGATTTCGGACTTTCAAATAATAAAATGGCTCTTGGTAGAAAATCGTCAATATAGGTATATGTTTTGTAATGGATCCGTCTCCATAGGATATTCATGGAAGAACATTTTCAAAAAGATCGGTGACATAGTCCAATAAAATTTAGATATTTAAAATGCCCACCGCATGGATGATATGAATTCTTCGACCCGGCGAACTTAACAATTTTTGTGGATCTTTTGCCAATAAACCTCAGCAATTTGTACAGAATTGTGGTAGTCGGGGTATATGTGAGAGACAAATTACCAATGTTTAAATTAAATCGGATTTATAATATATTTTAAATTTTTCACAGTTTTGACATCTTCATCCTCGAATTAAACTTATGTTTCATATAAATTTTACAATCTACAGACTTAATATACGATTTTCAAATTTATATCCATTTATGAAGGAGGTAGCAGAATATGTGTTCCGATGTACCCCATATTTCGAACACGATTAAAGTGTTTTTTTATACCCTTCACCACACTGTGGTACAGGGTATTATGTCTTTGTCCATATGTTTGTAACAGGCAAAAATAATCGAGATAGACCCATGGTTCCTTTCGAGAATATGCATAGAATCACTTTCTGAGTCGATTTATGCATGTCCGTTCGTCCACGTTAAATTGTAAACAAAGTACAGGTCGCATTTATGATCCGAATTGGATGAAATTTGGCACAGCTCATTTGTTTGACCCTAGGACGAACCATATTGAAATTGGAAAAAATCAGTTCAGATTTAGATATAGCTCCCATATATATATATATATATATATATTCGTCCGATTTAAGGTAAATTGTGCACCAAAGACCCTATATATTTTTCGATTTGCACGAAATTTGGCATAGCGTACTGAACTAAGTCTAGAATGATGTGTGTTAAGTTTCGTGAAAATCGGTTCAGATTTAGATATAACTCCCCTATATAGTTTCGCCCAATTTTTGGTAAATAGTCCACTAAAGTCCTTCGAAATCTTTTGTTTTGCACGAATTTTGGCATAGCGTACTGAATTAAGTCTAGAATGATGTGTGCAAAGTTTCGTGAAAATCGATTTAGATATAGATATAGCTCCCATATATATTTTAATCCGATTTAAGGTAATTGGTGCACCAAAGACCCTATATATCTTTCGATTTGCACGAAATTTGACATAGCGTACTAAATTGCGGCTATAATAATGTGTGCTATGTTTCATGATAATCGGTTCAGATTTCTATATAGCTCCCGATTTTAGGTAAATGGTGCCCGATTCATTTGCATGAATTTTGGCATAGGGTACTGAATTAAGTCTAGAATGATGTTGCTAAGCTTCGTGAAAAAAATCCATAGCTAGGCCGATTGATGCAATGTACTGAAGTAATACAAATTTGTCTCAGTCAAGTTTCCCTGAAATCGTTTCAGATATAGATATATAACAAAAACGCGACGTCTGTTAGGATACACATGTAGAATATACCCAATGTGGTGAAGTGTATCATATAGTCGGCCCAGTCCGACTTTACTACTCTCCTTACTGGTTTAAATATTATGTTGTTTGGATCATATGGGACACTCCGTTTGATAAATATTATTTATTTTCACCACAATATGGACCCTTTTTTATTTGGTGGATTCCTGAAAAGACTGGACCAATAACATCCAGCTTCGAATAGAAAATAGTTTTGGAAGGAATATTACGAAGTGCAAAGTATGGATCAATATCGGTTACTTCCTTCGTGGACAGACGCCAAACGGGCCTAAAGGAGATATTTCCATGCGGCACATTTTTTCAAAACATTAGCGTTTAGGTTGAGGATATACCGATGGGCATGGTTCAATTGATAAAGATTAGATTGGCTATAAATATTCGTAATATTTTGTATTTTTCCAAAGACTATTTTGAAATTAATGTAAGGGGTAGAAACATGTCGGTTCGACCGATTCTATTTCAGAGTTTTTTCACTCTTTATTATTTTTTAACAACGCAAATTGCATTATCAGTGGAAATTATTGGAAATTAGAAAAACAAAGAAATAGAATGAATTTTGCTCTTGTAAATTACACCGTGAAAAAAAAACCTGACGTATCTGTTAAAGAAAATATTAAGAAGTATGTCGGGAAAATTGACTTAATTGAGGGTTATATAAAATACACAATGTAGTCATGGGTACATCAGAAGGGTATGATGTCCTATATTTTTTAGATATTCCTGCAGTTTTATTTATGTAAATGGTTTTTTCGGGATAAATCTTTATAATTATGCGATGGATTTTTTTTTTTGCAAATTATTCGGTTAAAAAGTGTATTTTATTTTAATAATGTTTGAACATTTTTGATAAAATTTGAAGGCATCCTAATACAAATCATGGTATGAAACCGGAAAAAATATTATCAATTTGAATGTGACCCATAGATCATAAACTGGCCTTGTATTTTTTGCAGATTCTCTGCTACAGTAGTAGTAGTAGTTCCTTATCAGTTGATGAATAAAAAAATTTGCAATATTTTGATTTAATTAAAATTGTATTGTACAATTTTGGGATTTTTTTCTTTTTTGTTTGTAAAATTTCATAACAGCCAAAATTAGAAAATATTAAATAATATTTTTATTCCACCCAAAAAAAAAAGAAAAAAAAGTTTCTCACTCGTGTTAATTTCACAGATAAGAAAATAGCCTTGTTTAGGTTGAAAAGTTCAATGTTCAAATTGAGATTATTTGTTAAAAAAAATCATACATAATTTTGAAACGAAAAATAGAAAATATTATTTGCATTGCTTGTGGAGGAGGAAATTATCACCTCAGATTATTTTATGTTCTCAAACAAGATTTATTTTTAAACATAAGAAAAAGGTTATCGTAAGCATTATTGTAATGTTTGTGGTAAAAATCGGGGTGATGAAATTTGAGCTTAAAGAAAGGCATACATTATAAAAGATTGGAATTTTTATGTGATCATAAATCGTTGTATTATCAAAAAGTTTAAATGAACACTGTGTTTGTCCAACTTCAGTTCGAGAATTTTATTCCATTCATTACGATTTAGAAGATTTAGAAATAAATATGGAAGCTGTACTAAACTAAATATAAGTTTCTGAGTACACAAAATGGCATAGGTCCGAAACATTTTAATTTGGAAAATTCCGTTATATGAGGATAATATAAATCGTATAAAAAGGATCGTCTTAAACCAGAAATTTGTACGCATTTCCGGAATAAGAAATTTGTACATTGGAAAAATAAATGTGAATATTTCAAAAATATTTTTTTAAAGACCAAAAGTGAATTTTTTTTAACATTATATGTTCAAGTACAAACTATAAGCGGCATTTTTAAATTTGTTAAAGAAACACTGTAGTCGGGTGCCTTTAAAAAATTGTGTATACTGTCAGCCTTATGAAAAGGAGTAACCGATTTCATCCAAACTTTGCACATTTCTTCTACACTTAAATCAAGGTCGAAGATGGGGGTAATATGATAATATCATGCTAAACATGGCATCCGAATTATACGCATCTTTAGAAGCCCAATATTTTAACCAAACATTTTGAAATCTATTATGAAGCGAATGAAATATCAAACTTTCACCCAAACATTACACGTGATAATACTATTAAGAAATCTAGATCAAGTCCGAAGATGGAACTCATCGAATCACTCTTTCTGGTATCTCCTGTGTGGTCTAAACATGTAAGACATTAATATTTATAATTAATATTTATATTAAGAGCAATTATCGGCTATATAGATCCCTCGTCTCTGGTACATCCCCCACAAACTGTCACAATAGCCTAAGGCTGTATATATGTCATCACCACCAAAATGTGGAGAGTATATTAAATTTCTTGTCCTCATATAACGTTACCCCTAAATATTTTAGGAATTGGCTTTAATTTGGTGTTCTGAGTTTCGATTGGTTACCAAATATTTTTTAACCGAATGGTAAAGTTCGACCGGTTTTTTCACTGTCGAACTTAACATGATTAAAGCCAACGTTTTACAATCACGTTGGCTTTAATTTTATAGTTTAAATTCTGGTAGAATAAAAAACTCCTTATAAAGAATTATTAATATGGGTCCATATTTAGGAATAGCCGCCAGAGAGCAGGCCCTCCATTATTCTACAATTTGGGAACTATATACAGTGAGTGTAATAAGTATTTTGCCTCAATACAAATTTGACAAAATTCCAATATTAAGCCTAAAGCCAGCATACTATAGATGTGAAATGAATTATGTATGATGGGATATGTTTGTGGACATATTTAGATCTTATTTCTACAAGAATCACTGCGAAAGACCTATTGGTCTAGAAGATATCGATCAAAATCTATACCAACCCAAAAATGATTATCACAAAAAAGTATTTTGCTTTTCATTATTATTTTTGAAAAAATCGTTATATAACATACGCTTTGTCTTTTTATAGTTACCATTGCGGGTAACCACATACTAAAAGCGATTTGGCGACGATTCCAATAAACCACGGTATTTTTTCGTGAATATTTTCTCACATTTACGTTCATTACATTCTCCAGCAATATTTCATTTAATATTTGGTAATTTCTCGTCCTAATCTCAAAATGAGAGTATTAAATATAGTCGTCGAGGCTTCAAAACATCCCAAAAAAGGGTTAGAATAATAAAAATGAGGTTTTCCAAAATATATCGCGAGGACAGGACCTTAAAAAGTATTAAAACCAAAATCTGCCAAACAAATTATTCAAAAAAATATCGCGAAACCCCATTTTTCTGACTTTGAAAACTTTATGGTACATTAATATTGATCTAGGAACCAATATATGCGATGCAAATAGCAATAAGGAGGTCAGATTCAAAGAAGAGACTCGAAAAGTTGACAGTATATCCAAGATGTGTGGTTGATCTTTAAGTTGATACCAATTATATTGTCGTATGTACTCGGATGTGGAAGTTACACTTAAATATTTACAGGTGCTTACGTATTCAGATATTATTTAGTAAACCATTACCACACTAGAGGTACATTACCACCACTCTGTGGTACAGGGTATTATGTCTTTGTGCATATGTTTGTAATATAAAGAATATGCACAGAATCACTTTCTGAGTCGATTTATGCATGTCCGTCCGTCCGTCTGTCTGTCGATGTTAAATTGTAAACAAAGTACAGGCCGCATTTATAATCCAAATTGGATGAAATTTGGCATAGGTCACTCAGATTTAGATATAGCTCCCATATATTTTCGTCCGATTTAAGGTAAATGGTGTACCAAAGTCTTTATATATAATTCGATTTGCACGAAATTTGGCATAGCGTACTGAATTAAGTCTAGAACGATGTGTATTAAATTTCGTGAAAATCGGTTGAGATTTAGATATAGCTCTCATATACATTTTCGTCCGATTTTAGATAAGTAGTGCACCAAAGTTCCTTTATATCACGAAAATCGGTTGAGATTTAGATATAGCTCTCATATAAATTTTCATCCGATTTTAGGTAAGTAGTGCACCAAAGTCCCTTTATATCCTTCGATTTGCACGAAATTTGGCATAGCGTACTGAATTGAGTCTAGAATGATGAGTGGTGATCCGAAATCGGAAAATCGGTTTAGATTTCGACATATCTCCCATATATATTTTCGTCCGATTTTATGTAAATGGTGCACCAAAGTCCTTATATATATCCTTCGATGTGCACAAAATTTGGCATAGCGTACTGAATTAAGTCTAGAGAGATGTATGTTAATTTTTGTGAAAATCGGTTTAACAACGCGGCGTACCGAATAGCGTGTATAAATTTTGCTATAAACCATTTTCCATAAATTTTTCACATGTTACGCAGGCAGCTCTAAATCTGCTCGAATGAAATTAAAGTTAGGATAGGTTGGAGAAAAAGGGAACATAGACATGCAATTGTTAGGATACATATGTACAATATACCCAAAGTGGTGAAGGGTATGATATAGTCGGCCCAGTCCGACTTTACTACTTTCCTTAATGTTTTTTTTTTTTTTTTTGTGAGTCGATCTATAGGCCACAATTTAAAGCCCAACATCACAACATAACCCACGGTAAAGAGAATCTGGACAAGTACAGCCCTCGTCTACTAAATATTAGTAATATTTGTTGACCTTTAGTCGGGTGTCAAGAGGGTGCAAATAACGCAAAGTTAGATTTTCGTGGTTTTTATTTTATTTATTTATTAATTTTTTTTTTTTTTTTTTTTTTGAAAGGACTAGCTATGAGCATAATTTTTTTGAATACATTTTTTTTAATTATATATCCAAGGACCAAGCTATCGGCGAGGATTTTTTAAGCCCTATTCCTAGTTCAAGCTATTTGCTTAGATATTTTTTCAAGGCCCAGCTATTGGAGTGGATTTTTATTCAAGGAAACGTTGTTTTTTTTAATCATATATCGAAAGACCTGTTTCAAGCTTCAATTTTTAATAATTTGTTTTTCAAGTAGCAGCTATGGGCGTGAATTTTATGAAAATGTTTTTTTAGAATCTGTTATAGACGAGTTTTTTTTTTCAAGGACCACCTACACGAGTGGTTTTTTTATTACTTTTTTCAAGTACCTTCTTTAGGCTTGGATTTGTATAAATATGTTTTTCAAGGACCACCTAAATGCGTGGATTTTTTAAATATTTTATTTAAGGACCACTATATATAGAGTATAGGCGTGGAATATTTTAAATAATTTAATTTTTATTGAGTAGAACTCATTCTTATTTATTTCAATTGCCTTTTTCTAAAAAAAGTGTTTTTTTTTTTCAAAATGTTCTATCTGATCACTTTATTAAATATGAACAATATTAGCGAAATAATGTTTTTTTTATATAGAATATCGTACGATTAATAATTTTCTTGAATTTGTTGTTCCAAACATCTAACAACAGATCTTTCAATTGTCCAAATTGAAATAAACTAAAATTAGTATTGATGGAATATTTGAGACTACTACGAAACTCGTTGATAAGAACCCACTAAAAGTTCCACATTGACTAATCCGAGATTATTATTAAAGTCCATATACGCAGTATTAAATATTCTCCATTTACTGTTGATAAAAATCAAATTCAAGGTCAGCTAAGTGAATGAACTTTATGCGTAGAACTATTTTTAAATATATACAAGAAATTCCAAATATAATTTAATTACAATATTGAAAAAATAATGATTTCATTTGTTTTAATTTTATAAAGACACACATACATAAATAATTGCTAATGCCTATGTATTGCTAATAATGTGCATATTTATTAAAAAAAAATTTAAAAACAATTTGAACACAAATAATTAAATAATTTCCATTTGTTCTAATTTTTAGAAGGCCCCATGGAAGCACCCATCCTTAAGTAAGTAATTTCGAATGCATGTGTACATGCATTAAACAAATTTAACCAAAATAAATAATCATTAGTAGATAGATTTTTTTTTTGTGAAAGCAAATAAAATATTTACTTAAATCAAAACGCTTAGAATATTCAATATTAGAGGCAGAGTGAAATAAAAAACAACAGCAACAATATCGTAATTGTTGTGACAATTTAGTTTTGTATTGAACATAAGACTGAAACATATTCTCAGATTATCACCCCAAAAATAATATTCACAGTTCAAAGAAGTTATCAATTGGAAGGTTTCGGGTTTCACGGCACACGCATACACACACAAAAATTTAAAAAATGAAAAACTATAGATAAGACCTTACTTGTAGCCTAACATCTGCATTTTAATTTTGGGTTTCTTTAACAAAATTTGAATATAAAACCATCTCAAAGTTTGAATTCGATCAGAGTCAATTCTTCAGACCTTCACTAAACACTAAACAAACACAAAAAATGGCCGGTGCCTTCAAATACGTTTTCGTAGCTGTTGCTATCTTCTGCTATATGCAGGTATGTTTTGCGGATGTGAATAAAGTGAATTAAATAATAGAGTCCTGCAAGGATTAAAATAATAAAAAATAGCAAAAATAAAAAAGTGTTCGCAATGTGAATAATTTGTAATTTAATTTACATTTACAGCAAGCTGAGATGGCCCGTTTGCCACGCAGCACCGGCACTGAACCCGCTCTCCCCGCCAACATCTTCGAAGCTTTCACCAAGCCCGAATTCTGGGTAAGTTTGTAAAGAGAATAAAAAAATATTAGGTGGTAAATAGAGAAGAAAGATTAAGGATGGCAAGGATATAAGTAAAATAAGTTAAAAATAAAAAGAAGACGGACCAAACATCCAATGTCCCCCTTAAAAATTATTTTTCAAAACATCAACGATTCTAATGAACCGCTACAAAAAATTTTCTTTATGAACTCCACGCGTCCAGTGGTCTCTTCAAGAACTCCAAGCCTTCAGTGGTCTCTAAAAATATTCGTTAAGAATTCTACGCCTCACAGAAAGAACATTCTTAAAGTCCTGAAAATAATATTTTTAAAAACACCCACGTCTCCAATGGGGCCTGAAAAATATTTTTTCAAAATCCACGCCTCCAAAGGACCCTAAAAACATACTGAAAAAAAAATTAAAAATCCACGCCTCCAAAGGACCCTAAAACCATTCTGCAAAAATATCCCTAAGAACTCCACGTCTCCAGTGGAAATAAAATTCTCTAAGAACTCCAAGACTCCAGTGGTCTCTGAAAAAATATTATTTAAGAAGTCCACGTCACCAGCGGTCTCTGAAAAAACTTCACGCCTCCAGTGGTCTCTGAAAAAAATTCTTCAAAAACTGCAAGCCTTCAGTGGTCTCTAAAAATATTCGTTAAGAAGTCCACGCCTCTCAGAAAAAACATTCTTAAGAACATTCTTAAGGTCCTGAAAAAATATTTTTAAAAATGCCCGCCTCCAACACCCACGCTACCAAAGGGGCCTGAAAATATTTTTTTTAAAATCCACGCCTCCAAAGGACCCTAAAACCATTCTGAAAAAATATCCCTAAGAACTCCACGTCTCCAGTGGAAAAAAATTCTCTATGAACTCCAAGCCTCCAGTGGTCTCTAAAAAAATATTATTTAAGAAGTCCACGCCACCAGCGGTCTCTGAAAAAACTCCACACCTCCAGTGGTCTCTGAAAAAAATTCTTCAAGAACTCCAAGCCTTAAGTGGTCTCTAAAAAATATTCTTTAAGAAGTCCACGCCTCTCAGAAAAAAACATTCTTAAGAACATTTTTAAGGTCCTGAAAAAATATTTTTAAAAATGACCGACTCCAACACCCACTCCTCCAAAGGGGCTTGAAAAAATTTTAAAAATCCACGCCTCCAAAGAACCATTCTGGAAAACAATTTTAAAAATCCACGCCTCCAAAGAACCATTCTGGAAAACAATTTTAAAAATCCACGCCTCCAAAGGACCCTAAAACCATTCTGGAAAACAATTTTAAAAATCCACGCCTCCAAAGGACCCTAAAACCATTCTGGAAAACAATTTTAAAAAATCCACGCCTCCAAAGGACCCTAAGACCATTCTGAAAAAAAATTTCAAAAATCCACGCCTCCAAAGGACTTTAAAACAATACTGAAAAAAATGTAAAATCCACGCCACTAATAGACCCTGAAAAAATATTCTTTAAGAAATCCACGCCACTAATAGACCCTGATAAAATATTCTTTAAGAAATCCACGCCACTAATAGACCCTGAAAAAATATTCTTTAAGAAATCCACGCCACTAATAGACCCTGAAAAAATATTTTTTAAGAAATCCACGCCTCTAATAGATCCTGAAAAAAATATTTTTTAAGAAACCACGCCTCTAATAGACCCTGAAAAAAATATTCTTTAAGAAATCCACACCTCTAATAGACCCTGAAAAAATATTCTTTAAGAAATCCGCGCCTCTAATAGACCCTGAAAAAAATATTCTTTAAAAAATCCACGCCTGTGGTAGATAGACCCTGAAAAAATATTCTTTAAAAAATCCACGCCTGTGGTAGATAGACCCTGAAAAAATATTCTTTAAAAAATCCACGCCTGTGGTAGATAGACCCTCGAAAATATATTCTTTAAAAAATCCACGCCTTGCTTAGACCCTGAAAAAATATTCTTTAAAAAATCCAGGCATGTGGTAGACCCTGAAAAAAATTTTGTTTAAAAAATTACAGCCTCGCCTCTAAAGGACTCCGAAAAAGTATTCTTTAAAAAATCCAGGCTTGTGGTAGACCCTGAAAAAATATTCTTTAAAAAATTACAGCCTCGCCTCTAAAGGACTCCGAAAAAGTATTCTTTAAAAAATCCAGGCTTGTGGTAGACCCTGAAAAAATATTCTTTAAAAAATCCACGCCTTGTGATTGACCCTGAAAAAATATTCTTTAAAAAATCCACGACTTGTGATTGACCGAAAAAATCATGCCCTTAATAGACCATGATGTTCTTTAAAAAATCCACTTCTTTAATGCTCCCTGAAAAATATGTTCTCTAAAAAAATTACGCCTATAGTGGACCCTAAAAAAATTTTCTTAAAAAAATGCTCGCCTCTATTAGTCCCTGAAAAAAATATTTTTTTAAAAAATCCTCGCTCTATTAGTCCCTGAAAAAATATTATTTAAAAAATCCAAGCCTCTAAGTGTCTTCAAAAATATGTCTTTACAAAATCCACACCTCTAAAGGACCCTGCAAAAATATTCTTTATAAAACCTCTAAAGTAATCTGAAAAAATATGCCTTACAAAATCTCGCCCCTGAAAAAAAGTTTATCCAAAAGAACCCCGAAAAAAGGTCTTTAAAAACTCCAAGCCTCTAGTGGACCCTTAAAAATATTATTTAAAAATTCAAGCCTCAATGGACCCCGAAACAATATTCCTTAAAAATGTCCTCCTGTCTCAGATCCCTAAGAAAATATTCTTCAAAATTACCACATGTCTCAGGTCTTCCAAAAAACTATTCTTTGAAAACTCCTAGTCTGTCTCGGGTCCCTGAAAAAAAATTTTCTTTAATCCCTTTTCGATCCCAGGCCTTGATATTCTCAATTTGACATCCAAAAAATTAAATCATGTATTGATTTTTTATTAATAAACTTCCTCTCTCTCTCCCCTTTTAGAACTCCCTCCAAAAGAACTTGACTGATGCTTTCACCGAAGTAAGTAAAATATTTACAATTGTTATTCAATATTTTCTTGTATTATTTCTCAATTATTATTATTTTATCTATCGCTATATATCCCCCCCTTCTCCCCTTGAAAAAAAGTAAATAAACAATTTTACTAACGTATTTCTATCTTGTTTTTCTTTATTTTATAGGAAAACTTGAAGAAATACGGCATCCGCCCGGTAACTCTTGTAATTTCATCAAATTCCGCATCCCTGATTTGATTTATATTTATTGTTCTCTTTTTATTTCTCTCTCTTTGTCTCTCTGACACATTAGGATGACGTCAAGGAAGGTTTCGCCAAGGTCCAAGAAAATGTCCAATCTGGTCTCGCTGAATTGCAAAAGAACTTCAACAACTTGGTTGAACAAACCCAACACGCCAACACCGAAGTCAAGCCCAAGAAGAACGGTCCCAAGACCAAGTAAATTGGCACATCAAGAGGCTAATTGAGGGGAGTGTGGGGAAAACATTTTGTTTATAGTTGATTATTTTTTATAAATAAATGTTTTTTTCTTTCTCTCTGAATAAAATAGTTTAATTTAGTAGAAAATAGTTTTTTTTTCAATTATGTTTTTTTATTTTTTATGCAATTGGAAAAAAAACAGCTCGACATGTTTTTTAATATTTTTTTTTTATAATAAAGAAAAAAATAAAAAAAAAAACAAAAACTTTTTATTACTTTGATATGGACACATATTCTTTAACATATTCTTTAAAAATCCACGCCTGATTCTGGACCTAGAAAAAAAATATTCTTTAAAGATCCACGCCTGATTCTGGACCTAGAAAAACAAATTCTTTAAATTCTGGACCTAGAAAAAAATATTCTTTGAAAATCCACGCCTGGTTCTGGACCTAGAAAAAAAATATTATTTAAAAATCCACGCCTGATTCTGGACCTAGAAAAAAAATATTCTTTAAAAATCCACGCCTGATTCTGGACCTAGAAAAAAATTATTTAAAGATCCACGCCTAATTCTGGACCTAGAAAAAAAAATATTCTTTAAAAATCCACGCCTGATTCTGGACCTAGAAAAAAAAATATTCTTTAAAAATCCACGCCTGATTCTGGACCTAAAAAAATCTTTAAAAATCCAAGCCTGATTCAGGACCTAAAAAAAAAATCTTTAAAATCCACGCCTGATTCTGGACCTAGAAAAAAATTATTTAAAGATCCACGCCTAATTCTGGACATAGAAAAAAATATTTTTTAAAAATCCACGCCTGGTTCTGGACCTAGAAAAAAATATTCTTTGAAAATCCACGCCTGGTTCTGGACCTAAAAAAATTCTTTAAAAATCCACGCCTGGTTCTGGACCTAAAAAAATTCTTTAAAAATCCACGCCTGGTTCTGGACCTAAAAAAATATTCTTTAAAAATCCACGCCTGAAAATCCATTCTGACCTAAAAATAGAGCCTGATTCTGGAAAAATAATTATACCCTTCACTACACTGTGGTACAGGGATTTGGATTTAATAAACTTAGGACCATAATGCAGCTGTATTTTAAAAATTATTTTTTTTTAAAAAAAAGTAGTGTTTGGCGGGTTATTTGGGATACCATTTGTATTTTGTTTTTGCAAAATAGTCAGGCTTAATCCCAGTTTGTTGTTTTTATAAAAAAACAACTATTTATTATTGTGGAATGTATGGCATTGTCCGCCGAGGGGTAAGGCAGGGAAGATATATAGTTTCGGATCTCGCCACTGATCCTCATAATTTTTTTTGTGTGGATATTCTCCCCAGAAGCTATTTATAGATTCTTTACAAAAAACCTTTCAAACCCAAATGTCTCTTGTGACAATTCGAAGTTCTTACGTTACCAGCGATACGACCCCAATGAGAAGTTCGGTTCGTTTGCGCCTGACTTCGTGGGCAACAAGGCATTTACAGACAACTACCTCTTTTATACATTTCCCACTGCTGTTGTGTCGTCACTTTGTGACGAATGCACATAACGTTGTTGTTGGTATTGCTAGTTAAAGCAATAAACCCAACAGTATGACCGTGCCTCGTCTACAACTTCAGTAGTGTTTTTAAAAAAATGCATTTTTTTCCTGGGCCCTAATGCGTCTGATTTTTTTTAGGAATATTAGTTCGATCACTAAAATAGGCGTGGATTTAAAAAATATTTTTTTATGACAATTGTGAACTATGACAACTATGTTGTCAGGGTATTATAGCGTTGTGCAGCCCCAAGAGTTTGTAACGCCGCGAAATATTGGTTCTAGACCCACCTTTAAGTATACCGATCATCATATATCGACTAGCTGAGTCAATCTAGACATGTGTGTCCGCCCGTCCGTCTGTCTGTCCATTCTAATTTGTAAACACGATACAGGCCACAGTTATGGACCAATCTTCACGAAATTTTGCATGTAGGGTGGGTTCTTGCCAATGAAGACCACTGTTGGTTTTGGTAAAGATCGGTTAATATTTAGGTGATGAAATAGACCAAATACTTAATTTTGTCGGTTTTTCTGGTCGCTCCAGAGGCCGCAATTATGGCCCGAACATCACGAAATTTTTCATGGAGAAGGGGGTCGGGTCAAAGAATAAGCGTGTTAGTTTTGATAAATATCGGTATATATTTAGCGGGTTAAATGGACCCTGACTTTTGTGTGAAAAATTACAAAATTTTTATTCTATAGCTATATATATTTACACCTGAAGGACATAGACCCGAGAAGTTTATGGTGTATCAAAAATGAGTGGTCCACCTTTAAATTGATACTAATTATATTGTCGCATGTTCTTGAATGCGGGAGTTACACTTAAATATTTCCAGGTCCTTACGTATTCATATATTATATAGTAACCCATTACCACACTAGACGGCGGAAATATATCGCTGAAAGCTTTGAAATTTTTCATGAGGTTCCAGTTATGTGGTCAAGGACAACGCCTATAATTTTCGGTGATGATCAGATAATAATTTTGAAATGAAGTGGACCGAAAACTGGAAACCATATCGAGGCCACAATTATAAGCCGAACATCACAACAACACCCACGGTGAAGGGAATCTGAACAAGTAATTAGAAGAGCTTTACTGAATATTTATAATATTCGAAAAATATGCCAGTGTAAGGAAGAGATGCTGTTGGCCTCTAATCGGGCAATAGGGTCCAAAATATCACGAATTATTAACAGGCTCGGAATAAACAACCGCAGCACTTAGAGTTCCGTGGTAGTTGTGTAGGATTAAAAAAATATTTTTCAGGACAAAAATAGTCGTTGATTAAAAAAAAATGCGAGAATCAGAATATGCATGGACTTAAAAAATATTCCTTCGAGCGCCAACATCTTTATTTTTGTCTGTTTTTTTCTAAACGCTCATTCGACCATATTTATAATCCAAATATCACGACAGGCTTTGAACAAATACGGTTAAAAAAATGCATATCTTTGTTGGCCCCTGAAAAAATATTCCAGAAAAATACGTGTCATTGTTAGATACTAAAAAAAAAACTATTCTTTATTCCAAATCCATAGCTTTGATGGGCCTTAAAAAAAATACTAAAAAATCCACACCTTTAAAAGAAGATCAAAAAATATTTTTGAAGAATCTACGACTCTGGTGGGCCTTATTTTTTTTAATCAAGGTCTCTGGGAAATTTCGTATTGTGGCATTTGGTTTAACTTTCAAGAATATAAGGATAAAAAACGCACAAGGACTCGAGATATAAGAAGTAAAAGTTTTACAAAAATATTCCTCTTACGATTTTATTGCAGATACAGTGGCTCCATCGAATAATCGGACAAGTGGTTGTCAGATATAATAATGCTATACATTAAAAAAATTGTCTAAATGTGTAGTTTTTTTTTCGCTTTTATTTACACATTAGATACGCATATTTCTGAACAATACAAAAAACAACAACTTTCCTAGTGATAACAGTAAATTTCGTCAGAAAAACATAATTAACTCAATTTATTGTGTTCAACGGAAAATCGGACAAAGCGAAGTATCAATGTTAAAAGTCCCTTTATTATGCAAATATTAACTTCAAATCGGTATTTTGTTTGTCATATTCATTCGTATATTGTAATTAGATCAAGTAAGTGGTAATACTAAATAAAAATAAATTTATATGGCTCCAAAAGGGAAACAATCCAGTGTGGAAATCAGGCAATTAATAGATAAATTGAATTATGAAGGTAAAATAGTAAGAGAAACTGCCGAATTGGTAGAAATGAGTAAATCTACTGTCCACGATATTATAAAGAGGTTCCGTGATGAGCTCAGATTGACCAATAAAAGCGGAGAAGGTCAAGGCCAGATATTAAATGAGCGAGAAGAACGGTCGATATTACAAGAAATAAAACAATATTCATTTAAAACCGCAAAAGAATTTAAAATAAATGTTAAAACTCGCACTGGAAAAGATGTGTGCCTAAATACTATTCGCAATACATTACATAAATATGATTATTATGTGAGAGTTGCAAGAAAAAAACCATTTATAAGCCTTAAAAATAGAAACAGTAGAATAAAATATGCCAAGGAGTATTTACTAAAACCAGAAGATTTTTGAAAGCAGGTAATTTAATGATCATCATCTTAAAATACATTTCTATTGATAGTTTTCACTATATTAAGGTTTTGTTTACTGACGAAAGCAAATTTAATTTGCACGCCAAATGCTGAATTTAATCATAAGAATACAAAAGCCACTGTTAAGCACGGAGGAGGGCTGCATGTTGAGTGCGAGAGTAGGCAATTTGCATTTTATTGATGGTAAGATGGACAAAATTGTCTACATCAACATTTTAAACAAAATGTAAAGCAAAGCGCAGACAAATTGGGAATCGCGAACAATTTTGCCTTTTATCAAGACAACGATCCCAAGCACACATCAGGTGTTGCAAAGCTTTGGTTGATCCATAACTGCCCCAAACTTATACAAACACCTGCACAGAGCCCAGACTTTAACGTAATTGAGCATCTTTGGGAAGAATTAGCTAGGAGAGTGTATGAAAAAAATTTAACTCCTTAGTACAGCTTAAGGAGGATTTACTGGAATCGTGGAACTCCATAGAGCCGGAGGTATGCCAGAATTTGGTCAAATCAATACCGAAGCGTTTACATGCAACTAAATATTAATTTCTCGATTTTTTGCATTTTTTAACGTTGATACTTTGCTTTGTCCGATTTTGCTTTGAACACAATAAATTGAATTAATTTTTTTTCTAGCGAAATTTACTTTTATCACTAGGAAAGTTGTTGTTTTTTGTATTGTTCAAAAATATAAGTAAGTAATGTGTAAATAAAAGCGAAAAAACTACTCATTTAGACAATTTTTTTTATTATTATTATGTCCCATCAAAAATAATTTGGAATAAGCAGAAACAAGGCCAATATTAGACCTTTTCTTCGTGAACTCTAGAGTTATCCAAAAAGTATCACCACACGATAAATCCAAGATTTGACCTTCCTATTGCGTTCTTCATATATTCGCCAAGGACTTTCATCTCCATACTGAATTATCCACACCCAGACCATAAACTCGTGTTATTTATGCTGAAGTTCTTCGGCTTTTTTTAATCTGAGTGTCTGTAACTTGTTGGTTTATTTCTCAGTGCATAAATAACCTAACAGAAAATTTAAAGTTACATAGTGTCCATATAAAGGTCCCGACGATTTAAGCAAATTTAATGCACACTACATGTTGGAGGATACAAAAATGTAGGCCCGCTCGAACTTAACAATGTTTTTACTTCTTTTAACAAAAATATACAATTACTTTCAGAAGTATTAGATTAGATTAGATCCTCTTCGCATATAAGGCCTTCGATGGATCAATAGAAAAAATACAATTACCAACACATGAAGAATACATTAACTCCAGACGCCTGTTGAGTAACAACAAATATCCTTGGTAACACCCCACTGTTATTTACATACTTCAAAATGAAAGGAATTGGTTCCTCAACATACGTAAAATTCTATAAACAATTGATTCAGTCATTGGCATTTATTGAAAAAACATTGAATAAATTAAAACACACAATTTTTAAAAATGTTATTTTTTTATTTTAAAATCTAAATTCTTGACAATGTCCTCAAACGACAACAACGGCAACACCGAAGAAGATTGGTTAATATTTGAAGTTCTGTGCGGTTCCTTGGCCTCCATACCCATCAAGTCAACGGCAATTGACAAGGTGAAAAATTCAACGGTAAGTTTTCCTTCTTTATTTCTGTTTACTTTAACAATAGTTTCAAGGCTAAGTGCACTTAAGGAAAGAAAATGTTCTTAGTCATAAAATTTATTTTTCTTGTTGTTTTTGTTAAATTCCTCGAAATTTTTTGTTTTTTTTTTGTTTCTGAGTCACGTTATGTCCGTCTAGCAGGTTTACGATTTTTTTTTGTGTTGGGAAAATGGTTTTCCATTTCATTGTGTGTTTATTTGCTTTTGTTGTTATTCACCATTTGTTTATTGAACTTCCAAATATTTGTTTGTAATTTGTAAGCAATTTGTTGCTTATCAACAACAGCTAAGCAACACCAAAAAAAAGTAACAACTAGTGGACAAATAAAAAAAAACAAAATAGTAAATATTCCAAAAAAAAAAAAAACAGTAAGGAAAGTAGTAAAGTCGGACTGGGCCGACTATATGACACCCTTCACCACTTTGGGTATATTCTACAATTGTATCCGAAAAGACGTCGCCTTTTTGAAGGAATTTGGGACAATTCTGTCCCACGCACAGTGGGAGCTATATCTAAATCTGAACCGATTTTCTCCAATTTCAATAGGGTTCGTCCTTGGGCCAAATAAGTGACATGTGCCAAATTTCATCCAAATTGGATCACACCGACCGTCGCATATTTAAAGGACCAGTAAAATGAAATTGGATCCATAAATATGTCATACTGCAACCGATACTAAATTTTTCATTTGGTCAGATATAGAAGCTATATCTAAATCTGAACCGATTTCAGGAAACTTAACGCACATCATTCTAGACCTAATTCATTACGCTGTCCCAAATATCGTGCAAATCGAAGGGTGTATAGGCACTTTGGTGCACTATTTACCTAAAATCGAACGAAAATATATATGGTAGCTATATCTAAATCTGAACCGATTTTCTCGAAACTTGGCACACATCATCATGCACCTAATTCAGTACGTCATGCCAAATTTCGTGCAAATCAAAAGATATATAGGGTCTTCGGTGCACAATATACATTAAATCGGACTAAAATATATACGGGAGCTATACCTAAATCTGAACCGATTTTTACGAAACTTGGCAGACATCGTTCTAGACTTTATTTAAAGCGCTATGCCAAATTTCGTGCAAATCGAAGGGTACATAGGGACTTTGGTGCACTATTTACCTAAAATCGGACGAAAATAATCTGAATCTATTTTCACGAAATTTTACACACATCGTTCTAGACTTAATTCACGACGTTATGCTGAATTTCGTGCAAATCGAAGGGTGTATAGGCACTTTGGTGCACTATTTACCTAAAATCGGACGAAAATATATATGGTAGCTATATATAAATCTAAACCGATTTTCACGAAATTAAACACACACCGTTCTAGACTTTATTTAAAACGCTATGCCAAATTTCGTGCATATCGAAGGGTACATAGGGACTTAGGTGCACCATTTACCTAAACTTGGACGAAAATATATATGGGAGCTATATCTAAATCTGAACCGATTTTCACGAAACTTGGCAGACATCATTCTAGACCTAATCCATTTCGCTATGCCAAATTTCGGGCAAATCAAAAGAAGTATAGGGACTTTGGTGCACCATTTACATTAAATCGGACGAAAATATATATGGGAGCTATATCTAAATCTTGACCGATTTTCACGAAACTTGACACACATCATTCTAGACACAATTCAGTATACTATGCGAAATGTCGTGCAAATCGAAAGACATATAGGGGTTTAATGCACCATTTACATAAAATCGGACAAATCTATATATGGGAGCTATATCTAAATTTGGACCGATTTTCACGCAACTTGACACACATCATTCTAGACACTATTCAGTATACTATGCGAAATTTCGTGCAAATCGAAAGATATATAGGGACTTTGGTGCACCATTTACCTAAAATGGGACGGAACTATATACGGGAGCTATATCCAAATCTGATCCGATTTTTTCAATAGTGTTTGTCCTTGGGCCAAACCAGTGAGCGGTTCCAAATTTCATCCAATTCGGATCATAAATGCGACCTGTACTTTGTTTACAATTCAACATGGACAGACAGACGGACGGACGGACATGCATAAATTGACTCAAAAAGTGATTCTATGCATTTTCTAAAAAAGAACCATGGGTCTATCTCGATTATTTTTGCCTGTTACAAACATATGCACAAAGACATAATACCCTTTACCACAGTGTGGTGAAGGGCATAAAAAGGGTGAAGGGTATAAATATATTTAATAAAATCCACACCTATGTTGGTCATTGAAAAAAATATTTTTAAAAAAATCCACGAAGGGCACCTTGCCCAACTTATCGCCGTTTTCCTAGTCTCTATGAATATTTCCTGTGTTCCATGTCTCCCAAAAATTTTTTGCACAAATTACATTAATATTCCTCCACAATAAACACAATGTATAACCACCGATTTCCCTAACCCCATATTGAGGCCTTTACCGTTTAACCAGAAAGAATTTACGAACTTTTATCCCGCCACAGTCAGCATGGCATAACTTTATTTATGCTCTGGCAATTGTTTGTACATTTATCAAATTTCATAAAAAAAGAAACTTTGCCTTGCATTATCCTTTATGTTGTATCCTTTTTTGCCGTTGTGGTTATATTTTCACTAGTTGTTGATTTTGTCTACCTCCACTGTTGTTTCCTAGCAAGTGAATGACCCAAATATTTGTTGAAGTAATAAACAAAACAGACTAAACAAAAGCGTTGCCATTGAGCTTAATTTTTTAGACAGACAGGACCCACCCCTCATGCTTCACAACCCCCCTAAATATTTTGTGCAATGCCCTCCTAGTGTTTGTCAGTTAAAGCAAAAAAAACTAAAACGGAAGTACCACAACATAACTTTACATATACCGAACCATGGCAGCCAACAACCAAGGATTCACATAACTTCACTAACACAACAATCACATACAGACAACAACAACAACATAATTGTATTTGTGTATTGATATGTGTTTGTAAATTCCAAAAGTTAATTTTTATGTGATTTCTACGATTATGCCTTTGGCAACCAATTCTTTTTTTTCTGCCTGGTTTGTTGTTTGCCCCAAGAAACGAGCTCTTGCAGGATATAATTTCATAGCTATGCAATTTTCTGTTTTTTTACAACCATAGTTTCCAACAAACTATCATCGATGACTGGTCGTCATCGTCGTCTTCGGTCGTTGTAGTTCGCCAAAAAAAAATTAAATCAAATACTTAATTGTCGGATTGCTTGTGCCAAGCCCACCAATTCGTTAAGGTCTAATTCGGTTTATGACCACCAAAGGATTCGAGCAGGTCGTTGGGCGTAATTAAATTTGGCTTTCGTAATTTCGTGGAAATTGTAACGGAAAATTGTGTAAAGGACTGACGGAGGAAAGGCTAAAGAAATATCTTGAAAATGCCTTTGGATAACGACCACAATCATCATCTCCATCACCACCATGTGGATATAAGTGGATTATCACCGCATCATCATCACCATCATTTGGTAAAAAAAAATTTACAACAAAAACTAGTTTTGAGTTCCTATAGAAGGCGTGGATTTTTTAAATAATAATTTTTAAGGTCCAGCACAAGGCGTGGATTTTTTAAATAATAATTTTCAGAGTTCCTATAGAAGGCGTGGATTTTTTAAATAATAATCCTCAGAGCTCCCATAGAAGGCGTGGATTTTTAAAGAATATTTTTTTTGAGCTCCCATAGAAGGCGTGGATTTTTAAAGAATGTTTTTTTTGAGCTCCTATAAAAGGCGTGGATTTTTAAAGAATATTTTTTGAGCTCCCATAGAAGGCGTGGATTTTTAAAGAATATTTTTTTGAGCTCCCATAGAAGGCGTGGATTTTTAAAGGATATTTTTTGAGCTCCCATAGAAGGCTTGGATTTTTAAAGAATATTTTTGAGCTCCCATAGAAGGCTTGGATTTTTAAAGGATATTTTTTGAGCTCCCATAGAAGGCTTGGATTTTTAAAGAATATTTTTGAGCTCCCATAGAAGGCTTGGATTTTTAAAGAATATTTTTGAGCTCCCATAGAAGGCGTGGATTTTTAAAGAATATTTTTGAGCTCCCATAGAAGGCGTGGTTTTTTTAAGAATATTTTTTTGAGCTCCCATAGAAGGCGTGGATTTTTAAAGAATATTTTTTTGAGCTCCCATAGAAGGCGTGGATTTTTTAATGAATATTTTTTTGAGCTCCCATAGAAGGCGTGGATTTTAAAGAATATTTTTTTGAGCTCCCATAGAAGGCGTGGATTTTAAAGAATATTTTTTTGAGCTCCCATAGAAGGCGTGGATTTTTAAAGAATATTTTTTTGAGCTCCCATGGAAGGCGTGGATTTTTAAAGAATATTTTGTTTGAGCTCCCATAGAAGGCGTGGATTTTTAAAGAATATTTTGTTTGAGCTCCCATAGAAGGCGTGGATTTTTAAAGAATATTTGTTTTGAGCTCCTATAGAAGGCGTGGAATTTTAAAGAATATTTTTTTTAGCTCCCATAGAAGGCGTGGATTTTTAAAGAATATTTTTTTGAGCTCCCATAGAAGGCGTGGATTTTTAAAGAATATTTTTTTCAGCTCCCATAGAAGGCGTGAATTTTTAAAGAATATTTTTTTCAGCTCCCATAGAAGGCGTGGATTTTTAAAGAATATTTGTTCAGCTCCCATAGAAGGCGTGGATTTTTAAAGAATATGTTTTGAGCTCCCATAGAAGGCGTGGATTTTTAAAGAATATGTTTTGAGCTCCCATAGAAGGCGTGGATTTTTAAAGAATATTTTTTTGAGCTCCCATAGAAGGCGTGGATTTTTAAAGAATATTTTTTTGAGCTCCCATAGAAGGCGTGGATTTTTAAAAAAATATTTTTTTGAGCTCCCATAGAAGGCGTGGATTTTTAAAGAATGTTTTTTTTGAGCTCCCATAGAAGGCGTGGATTTTTAAAGAATGTTTTTTTTGAGCTCCCATAGAAGGCGTGGATTTTTAAAGAATGTTTTTTTGAGCTCCCATAGAAGGCGTGGATTTTTAAAGAATGTTTTTTTTTGAGCTCCCATAGAAGGCGTGGATTTTTAAAGAATGTTTTTTTTTTGAGCTCCCATAGAAGGCGTGGATTTTTAAAGAATGTTTTTTTTTGAGCTCCCATAGAAGGCGTGGATTTTTAAAGAATTTTTTTTTGAGCTCCCATAGAAGGCGTTGGTTTTTAAAGAATATTTTTTGAGCCCCCATTGAAGGCGTGGATTTTTAAAGAATATTTTTTTGAGCTCCCATAGAAGGCGTGGATTTTTTAAGAATATTTTTTGAGCTCCCATAGAAGGCGTGGATTTTTAAAGAATTTTTTTGAGCTCCTATAGAAGGCAAATAATAATTTCCTTTCTTATATATTACCAGTTGGACAGTAGCTGTGGAAATGCCACCGACCACCATCACAACATTGATCTGGTTACCACCTTGCGCAGTGAAATAGCAGCCTTATCATACAAAAAGGAACGACTGTCATCAGAAGTAGGTGGATATACAAGAAAATAAAATTGTTCCTAAACCGTCCCCATTTAAAATTCTAGCTTTCAGAAACCAAAGCCTCCTTATGTAGTCGCGAATCGGAAGTTGAAAACCTCCGTGCTCAGGCGGCACGACAAACTGCTCTCATCTCCTCCTTACAAAGTCGGCTGCATGCTGCCGAAAATCGTGAGGAGTCTGTGCAGCAACGTTGCGATTCCACCATACAGACAATACAACGTGAGAAACGATCCGCCGATGAACGATGTAAGGAGCTGTTGGCCAAGATTCAGCATTTAGAGACTCACTTGGCTAACGAGGAATCACAAAAAGAGCAGGCCCGAAATCAATTATGTGATTTTCTCAAACGTCTGAGTATGTGTTTGGGTATGGAGGCCTGTGATAGTGCCACTCTAACAATGGATTGTGTACTGACGCGTGGTGAAGAACTCATGACAGAGCTGCAAAGGACCAAAGCGAAGTTGGCATCCACCTGTGATACCTTGAGTAGTTGTGAAAATGAGCTGTCCAATTTAAAATCCCTATCGAATATCGAGAAACAACGTTTGAGTGCCCAATTGGATAGCAGCACCAATCATGAACATGAGTTGGAGGCACGATGTCGTCAATATGAAAGGGACTTGCACTTGAATCGGGACCGTTTGACTGAATCGGAAATTAATGCTGAAAAATTGAAAGAGGAGTTGAGAGGATTTGAGTCACGTTGTCATCGTCTGCAGACAAATTTGGATCGGGTGCAAAGTGATCGTTTGTCGTTCCTACGTTCGCTGGCCAATACTCTTAATGTGTCAGAGCCTTGTGAGACCCTGATTAAGGATAAGATACGAGAGATTTTGAACGATAATAAAGCAATGCATTCGGTAAGTGAAACAAATTCTTAAAAATAATTTTTAGAGGTTCTAAAGAAGACGTGGATTTTATATAAGAATAAACTTGGAGGTCCTGTGGAAGGCGTGGATTTTTTAAGGAATCATTTTTGAGGTTCCGCAGAAGGCGTGGATTTTTTAAGGAACCATTTTTGAAGTCCCACAGATGGCGTGGATTTTTTAAGGAATAATTTTTGAGGACGCATAGAAGGCGTTGACTTTTTAAGGAATCATTTTTGAGGTCCCACAGAAGGCGTGGATTTTTTAAGGAATCATTTTTGAGGTCCCACAGAAGTCGTAGATTTTTTAAGGAATCATTTTTAAGGTCCCACAGAAGGCGTGGATTTTTAAGGAATCTTTTTGAGGTCCCACAGAAGGCGAGGATTTTTAAGGAATCTTTTTTGAGGTCTCACAGAAGGCGTGGATTTTTAAGGAATCTTTTTTGAGGTCTCACAGAAGGCGTGGATTTTCAAAGAATAATTTTTATAGGTCTCACAGAAGGCGTGGATTTTCAAAGAATAATTTTTAGAGGTCTCACAGAAGGCGTGGATTTTCAAAGAATAATTTTTAGAGGTCCTACAGAAGGCGTGGATTTTTTAAGGAATCATTTTTGAGGTCCCACAGAAGGCGTGGATTTTTTAAGGAATAATTTTTGAGGTCCCACAGTAGGCGTGGATTTTATAAGGAATCATTTTTGAAGTCCCACAGAAGGCGTGGATTTTATAAGGAATGATTTTGAGGTCCCACTAATGGCGTGGATTTTATAAGGAACCATTTTTGAGGTCCCACAGAAGGAGTGGATTTTATAAGGAATCATTTATGAGGTCCCACAGAAGGCGTGGATTTTATAAGGAATTATTTTTGAGGTCCCACTAAAGGCGTGGATTTTATAAGGAATCATTTTTGAGGTCCCACAGAAGGCTTGGTTTTTTACGGAATCATTTTTGAGGTCTCACAGAAGGCGTAAATTTTATAAGGAACCATTTTTGAGGTCCCACAGAAGGCTTGGTTTTTTTACGGAATCATTTTTGAGGTCTCACAGAAGGCGTAAATTTTATAAGGAATCATTTTTGAGATACTAAGGTATTTTTTATTTTTTCTTCCTACAGCAAATCCACTCTTTGCGCGAACAGATATCCTGCGAACACAACAAACTGAAGGAAACTCAAGAGACTACTCAATGTCGTCTGAGGAGCGAGGAAGCCCAAAAATGTGAACTTGAAGAGAGGTTGGAAAAATGCCACGCTGAGATTCACAGCTTGCGCAATGACCACTTAGGATTATCGGAATTTCTACAGCGCCTAGCGAAGGCTTTACATTTCGGAGAATGTTCTACGCCGCCAGCCTTGGGTACCGATACAAATATTATGGCTGAAAGTCTTTTGGAAAAAGCCGAACGTTTGGCAGCCGACCATCATCATTTGGTGGAGCATGGTCACAATCATCATCATCATTTGCCGCACATACGAAGTGCTGAAAAGGTAATATTTAATTCTAAGCTTTTTCGTGATCCCCCTGAAGTCCATAATAAAATTGAAATCTACACCGATATCACATCTCCGTGAGACAAGAGACAACTTCTGGACTATCTGTTGGGGTTTCTAAACATTTATTAGATCGACACTGATATCATATCTTCAAGAGAATATAAATAAAATCTGGAATATCTGTTGGGTCTCTAAACATTTACGAACAGGGTCCAAACACCTTCTACCCTTCTCTTATAATATTTTTTTAATTCCCCTTCCTTTTCCCTACAGAACTGCTGTGATCACTATCACCATGTACATGGCCCCACTAAGTTACGTCGGGAACGTTCCTGCCATGACATTCCCCTTAAAGAGACAACCAGCACCCTGTATAATCTGCAACGTAAGGTACGTGTCCTCAAGGAACAGGTACAGAGACGTGATTTACATTTGGAATTACTCAAACGTAAACTGGCCATTATTGAAGATGGGGCACGGGGTAAATGTGTCTTGCAGGGTGAACGTGACGAGGCGGTGTGTCGAGCCAAAAAGGCCAGTAAGGCTGTGGATAAACTTACAGCTCAGCTGGCAGATGCTCGTACTCAAATTGCCGAGGCAAAGGCTCAATTGGCCGAAGCTGCTGAGTACAAAATAACCGCTCTCGAGAGGGCACGTAAAATCGATGATCTCACCAGTCAGCTGTGTGATTTGGAGGAGGAGAAGACACGACTTATGGCACAAGTAAGTTCCCTAAAGGAACGTCTAGAGTCCATGGAGGAATCAAATCGAAATCGTCGCTGTCGGGATGAAACTTTAATAAATGTGAGTCTCTTTAAATTATTTCCTCAGAATAACTAAATAAAATTTATAATTCTTTCAAGTCCCTTCGTGACGATTTGGAACATGTCCAAACGCAACTCACCGACGCCAATCATCGGCTTTCGCATTTGCAAAATTTTCGTACATCTGTGGCGCGTACACTGCACCTACGCGATTTGCCAGAAACGGATTTGTTGCAACGCTTACAGGCCCTGTGCTCGGCCCATCAGGAATTCACGTTGCTTTCGAAACGCTATGAAACCGCTTCGCCTATTGGTGATCATCCATGTCCACGTTATGATGACCCAATACCACCCTCTACACATTGTCGGCCACCTCGATATGAACATGCAGGAACCTCCTCATTAGAACCACCACCTCACCTGAGCCATCACACTCACTCACATGGACGCATACGCTCACGCAGTGCCCATAAACATCTCAGCAACAAACATTGTGAAACGGAACCTGACATAAGTTCCGATGATCATTTCGATCATAATCATCATCAACATCGTCATCACAATCATCGTGTTCATCCCCACCGTTATCATTAAGTTAGGTTAAGGTGTATAGATTTTATAAGAGATATATATCGACTAGGTTAACATAATTTTTTATTCGGTAAGATAATGAAGTATATTCTGTTAAATTACAGTTACTCACCGCCCGGTGCCATCTATTGGCGAAAAGCGAAAGCGGAAAGGAATGTTAAGAGCAAAGACCAAAACCCTGCTGTCGCGACTGTCGCAACACAGAAGAGGTGAAATAAATTTAACATTGGTTGGTGTTGAAATCAAATTACCCTAGAGGGGAAATGACGAGAGTTAAATCCGAATATCCCAGATAACAATTTGAAGGAAATTTTTTTATACCACCCACTAAATGTTGTCCACAGCGTAGATTTTTTTTTAAATTTTTCTTCAGCTTTAAGTTTTTTTTTTTTAATTTGTTAAGAATAGTTTTCGATTTTCTACAGATTTTTTTCTTAAGGAATCATATTTTGAGATCCCGCAAAAGGGTAGATTTTTTAAACCATATTTTTGAGATCCCGCAAAAGGCGTAGATTTTTTAAGCCATATTTTTGAGGTCCCATAAAAGTCGTAGATTTTTAAACCATATTTTGATGTCCCACAAAAGGCGTAAATTTTTTAAACCATATTTTGAGGTCCCACAAAAATTATGGATTTTTTAAAGAATATTTTTTGAGTTCCTACAGAAGGGGTAGATTTTCTGAAGAATATTTTTGAGTTCCAATTAAACGCATAGATTTTTTATACATACTTTTATAAATATATAAACCTAATTCATTTCATTTTTAATCAACGTTTCGTTTGAGTTTTTCCAACTTCTTCAGGAGTATTTTATTAAAGAATCAATTGATTAATTCTTATTATATTTCCCAAGGAATATTTTTTGAGATCCCACAGAAGGCGTGGGTTTTTTAAGAAATAACTTTTGAGGTCCCACAGGTATGTTTAAGGAATAATTCTTGAGGTACCCAGAGGCCGTGGATTTTTAAGGAATAATTTTTGAGGTCCAACAGCAGACATGGATTTTGAAGTAATAATTTTTTAGGTCCCACAGAAGGCATGGATTTTTCAAGAATAATTTTTGAGGATTTTGGGTGGATTTTGAATAATCTAGAAGGCTTGGATTTTTTTAAGGAATAATTTCTGAAGTCCCACAGAAAGCTTGGATTTTTAAGGAACAGAAGGTTTGGATTTTTAAGAGATACTTTTTTGAGGATTTGGATGGATTTTGAAGAAATAATCTTTTAGATCCAACAGAAGGCTTGGATTTTTTAAGGAATCATTTTTGAGGTCCCACAGAAGGCATGGATTTTTAAGGAATAATTTTTGGGATTTTTAAAGAATATCTTTACAGAAGTCCATCAGAAGGCGTACATTTTAAGGAAAATTTTTTGAGGTCCCGCAGAAGGCATAGATTTTTAAGGAATCATTTTTTAGGTCCCACAGAAGGCATGGATTTTTCAGGAATAATTTTTGAGGTCCAACAGAACGCTTGGATTTTTTAAGGGATAATTTTGGATGGATTTTCAAGAAATAATCTTTTAGGTCCAACATAAGGTTTGGATTTTTTAAGGAATAATTTTTGAGGTCCCGCAGAAAGCTTGGATTTTTAAGGAACAGAAGGCTTGGATTTTTAAGAGATAATTTTTGAGAATTTGGATGGATTTTGAAGAAATAATCTTTTAGGTCCAACAAAAGGCTTGGATTTTTTAAGGAATCATTTTTGAGGTCCCACAGAAGGCATGGATTTTTAAGGAATAATTTTTGGAACAATCTTGACAGAAGTCCATCAGAAGGCGTGCATTTTAAGGAAACATTTTTGAGGTCCCAAAGAAGGCATAGATTTTTAAGGAATCATTTTTGAGGTTCCACAGAAGGCATGGATTTTTAAGGAATAATTTTTAAGATCCCACAGAAGTATGGGTTTTTAAGGAATAATTTTGAGACGTTTTTTTAGAGAAGGACGTTTTTGTCAGAAACAATTTTGGAGGTTCTTAATAGACATGGCATCCTACAAACAAAGTTTGGCTGTCCTAACAAATTTATGGATTCTTAAGAATAATTTTTGGAGGTCTTATAGAAAACATCAACATTCGAAGAATAATTTTTGGAAGTCCTAAAGAAGACGTGGATATTTTAAGAACAATTTTTAACCGTAACAGAATTTAAGGAGTTTTTAGAACAATTATTGGATGACCTAAGAACACATTTTAGAAGTCCTAAAGAAGGCATTGTTTTTTAAGAATAATTATTGGAGGACCTAATGTAGACGTGGATTTTTGAAGAATAATATTTTGAAGCTTTGCGGAGGTGAGGATTTTGTAGGAGTATTTGTGAGACTCTACGGAAGGAAATATTTGACTCCATTCAGTCAGTGAATCCGTCTTTCGACATATTTACCATCAACAAATGATATCAATTAAACGAAAATCTGAATATAGCTACTCATAGAACATACCTTTATTTATATTTAAGGGGACCCCCCCATTCTCGGGGTCAAAAATTTTTTTTGACATAATTCGAATCTACACTAATTCAAGAATGTCCCTACAAAATTTCAAGTGAATATCTCAAGAACTCTTGAAGATATAGCCGATTTATTTTCTCAGCATCAAGTGACGGCTAAAGGGATTCTCAAACTTTAAACGCGTTTTTCTCTAAACGAATGGCGGGCACGATAACTCAAAAACTAATAACCCAATCGATTCCAATTTTGTACACGTTTCTCTGTAAGTGTATAGCTATCGTATGAACTAGGATAAAGTTAATCGGTGAAGATCTTCCTTATTTTTTAACTTAGTTTTTGGTCAAAAATCGGCGATTTTCCAAAAATATTTTTTCAAAGGTCGGCCATTTTGTTAATTTTAGAGTGAAGTCAATAATCTTAGTTCATACGAGACACCGTTGGAATTTTCGGATTCCGATGTTCCATTGAGGAGTTATCATGCCCGCCATCAAAAATAAGGACTTTTAGGAGTATTTGTGAGACTTAGTTACAAAAAACAACAACACAAATTTTTTGTAAATTATTTTTCTTCGCTTTTACATCAAAATATATATATGCAAAGTTACATAAAAAAAAATTGAATATAGCCCTTTGAAAATCTTGCAAAATTAATACCTTTATTTATATATAATTGTATAAGTTTACGATAAAAAGATTAAATAAATTTAATATATATTTTATAATAAAAGGAAATATAAATAAAATATCTTTTTCTTTTCTTTACAATTTATCACAGAGTGACAATATAATATTTTTTTCAAGGTAGTTGTAATTTAGAATAAAATTTAAATACCAGCGTAAATTTATTACAAATTGTTTTTTGAACCTGGGAAGGACATGTCAAACGAAAACTCAGGAACATAATTAGGTCCTAGATATTTTGAGTTGCTCGCAAAAAAATATTTAATTACAGATATATTCGTTGACGTCTGAGTGCACGGTTCGCTGGGTTGGATATATAAATTTCTACCAAAAAGCAATCATACCTTAGCGCCATCTAGTGCCAAATAGCAGTACTAACACATTTTGGTAGGTTAACATAGGAACCTCTGTAAAATATAACCTGAAAACATTTTGTGTACAGTACATCACGATTATGTTACGATTTAAAACTCAATACTGTCGAATGTAAACAATAACAGAAATATTCTGCAAATTCTTTTTTCAGATTAAAGTGCAATGTCTATGCTATCGCACCTAAAAAATAATTTAAAAAACCCACGCCTGATGTTCGCACCTAAACAATAAATAAACCAGTAAGGAAAGTAGTAAAGTCGGACGGGGCCGACACTATGATACCCTTCACCACTATGGGTATATTAAACAGGACTATTATCATGAAATTGTATGAAATAAAATATGTGATATTTATCTTAATGTGAAACGACCTAGATCTATCCATAAACATGTCATTCGTTTGCTACAATGGAACAAAAGTATTTAAATCGACTTCAAACAAATGTCAATAGGTCATCCGTTGGGCTAGGTCTGTACTTCTAGAAAACCCAACTACGTTATTCTATGCTCAATTTTGTACTTTGTGCAAAATTTGATGTCAATCTAACAAATATGAGGAGTTACTTTATATGGATGCTATATCCAAATATGAACCGATTTCTACGAAACTTGTCACAGGTTAGGTTATACTAATTTCAGTACGTTATGTTCCTATCAGCCATATATTGGTTCCTTGGTGCGTCAATTACTTAAAATCAATCTATAATATAAGGGAGCTATATCTAAATCTCACTAAACTTGGTACACATTATTCTGGATTAAACTCAAAACGCTATGCAACACAAGAACTTGGTACATTATTTAGATTAAATCGGACGAAAATATATATATCTAGATCTGAATCGATTTTCACGAAACTCAGCACACATCATTCCAGCATCAATTCAGTACGTTATGCCAAATTTCGTGGAAATCGAAAGATATATGGGACTTTGGTGCACCATTTACATGAAATCGGACGAAACTATATATGGGATCTATATCTAAATCTGGACCGATTTTCACGAAACATACCAGACATCATTCTAGGCTCAATTCAGTACGTTATGCCAAATTTCGTACAAATCGAAAGATATATAGGGATTTTGGTGCACCATTTACATGAAATGGGAGCTATATCTAAATCTGGACCGATTATCACGAAATTTGGCAGTCATCATTCTAGGCCCAATTCAGTACGTTATACCAAATTTCGTGCAAATCGAAAGATATATATATATATATATATATATAGGGACTTTGGTACACAATTTACATTAAAGCGGACGAAAATATATATGGGAGCTATATCTAAATCTGAACCGATTTTCCCAATTTTAATAGGGATCGTCCTTGGGCCAAACAAATGAGCTGTGCTAAATGTCATCCAATTCAGATCATAAATGCGACCTGTAATTTGCTCACAAAAATACATGGACAGACAGACGGACGGACAGACATGCTTAAATCGACTTAAAAAGTGATTCTATGCATATTCTCAAAAGGAACCATGGGTCTATCTCGTTTCCTTTTGCCTGTTACAAACATATGCACAAAGACATAATACCCTGTACCACAGTGTGGTGAAGGGAATAAAAAGAAAGGTTATATGGGGCTACCCTAAGAAGGCGGCGAATATTAAAATTTGTTGGTAGGGAGATTTGTTACCATATACGACTACAAAATACCAAATTGCAGCGAATTCGGTTCAAAAACGCGCTCAAGAGCCTCAATATACCGAAAATTGGGTGTAATCTTATATGGGAGCTATCCGAAAAAATTGACCTATATTTAAAATTTTTTGTGGAGAGATTTGGTACCTATTACAAACTCAAAATACTTAATTACAGCCAATTTGGTGGAAAAATACGATCAAAACCCTCAAAATACTGCAAATTAGGAGGTACCGTTATATGGGGGCTACCAGAAAAAGTGGACCTATATTTATAATTTTTTTGTGGAGATATTTAGTACCCAATAAGAACTTAATGTACCAAATTTCAGCGTATTCGATTGAAAAACGCGCTCAAGAACCCCAAAAAAAAACGAAAAATCAGGATACCCTTATATGGGGGCTATCTAAAAAATGGACCTATATTCATAATTTGTGGAGAGATTCGGTACCTATTAAGAACTCAAAATACTAAATTACAGCTAATTCGTTGGAAAAATAAGATCAACACCCCCAAAATACTGAAAATTAGGAGGTACCGTTATATGGGGGCTACCAGAAAAAGTGGACCTATTGTGGAGACATGGAACCCAATGTACCAAACTTCAGCGAATTCGGATGAAAAACGCGCTCAAGAACCGCAAAATACCGAAAATTGGGGGTACCGTTATATGCGAGCTAGGCCTAAACGAGGACTGATATATCCCATCTTCGAACTTGACCTGCCTGCAGACAAAATACAAGCCTATGCTAAATTTCAGCACATTAAGAAGATAGCGTGATTACAACAGAAGGACGGACGGACAAGGCTGAATCGTCTTAGAATTTTACCCTGATTAAAAATATATAGGGTCGGAAATTAAAAATAGGGTCGGAAAATCCATATTATGGTGGAGGGTATAATAAAAAGGAATTCAGGCCTGATGCCCGAACCTAAAAAATAAATAAAAAGGAATCCACGCCTGATGCCTGAACCTAAAAAATAAATAAAAAGGAATCCATGGTTGTTATTGCCTGAATCCATGGTTGTTATTGCCTGATGCTCGAACTTAAAAAATAATTTTTAAAAAACTCACTTAAAAACAATATTTTTTATAGATCGAAGGTAAAAAACAAAAATTTTTCAGGAGTGTCGCTCGAATCTAAAAAAATAATTTTTAAAATCCACGCCTGTAGCTTGAAGTAAAAAGCAATAATTTTTCAGGAGTGTCGCTCGAACCTAAAAAAAATATTTTTTAAAAAATCCAGGCATTCTTTTTTTTTAATTATTGTTAAGATTAACAATAATTTTTAAAAAATCAATGCCTGTCGTTCGAAGGTAAAGATAGTGTTTAGAAAATTTTATAAAAATGACTCCTGTCTATTTTTTAACCTCTAACCTTTTATCTTTTCCTTGAAGCACCCATTCAATAATGCCAAATCCGAAAACAATACTGATTAATTTTTTGAACTTTCATTCAACTAGGATATGTTGTGATCCGCAATTAAGACCGTATTTGTGTCATTCGTACACAATAGTAACAAAGTTTTTTAACACTTGCATTGTTATTATCATTATTTACTACAAGGATTTATTTATATCCTTACAATAAATGTTGATGAAGGCAATACGTTTCGGTTCTTCAATGTGGTTGTTATTGTTGCTGCGTGAAGTGAACCGAAGTCATCCAATATTTCATTCTTACATCCTTGTCGGGTGTGTGTGTGTGTGTGTTCGACGACTCATTGACTGACATAACCCAATTTTCCTGCCACACATCCGAACGATGGGTTACTTGTCCACAGAAACCGACAACCCCAAGGAAAAAAAAAACAACAAAAAAAAACAGCAAAACTTCAATCAAGGATATTTTCCTGTTGATGGTGAAATTGTGGTGGTAGTGGCGGTGTTGCTGTTGATATCTATCGAATGTCATTCGTATATAGGTCCTGTTTTTTTTTTTTTTTTGTTTTCGGATTTTGAATTTATTGGAACAAAGTAATGTTGAAGTTTCGTACCCAACCAACCTACCAACATTCCCATGTCCCATTGTTGTCCGGGTGTCATGTCAATGTGTTGTTATCAAGTAAGTCATCGATCCGTATGGAAAACACACACAACAAATGGTTGAGAGAGTAGAGAGGATAGTGTGGAATCCTTGTTCGCTTCGTTAGTGGGACATTTTGTATCGATGGTTATGGACATTTGTTGTTACTTTGATTTTGTTACTAACAATGTATGAGAGTACAACACGACATATTGATATTTTATACATATTTTACGGTTGAAGTACTTGAACGGTATTGACAGCTTAGTTTTGTAGATTTTATGTGAGAGATATTGTGCAAGTGAAGGAATTAATAAAGGTTAAAGGATATTTTATACAAAAAGTGTAATAAATGGAAGACACATTTTTACTCACAGAAGACGACCAAGAGCTTTTCTATAGACCTATAACGTAGGGATGATAGATATCAAGCAACGGCTCTGATTAGATTAACATGGCGAAGTCCAGGCTTATCTTGGTCCCTCTTTCATCGCAATTGTGGACACTGACCTCCCCGCGGTGTCACCTGGGGTAACTATTTTCATCATCCATTGAAATAGTGAGCTAATATGTGCCGCAAATTCACCCATAACAACTATAAAAAAAAAATGGGTTGAGGCGTCGGGTTAGTTGCCCACACTCGGAAAACCCATCTTACTATGAAAAAGCAACGAAAAAGAAAACTAAACCCCCCTAATGTTGACGAACCCCGCAAAGGTATAAAGGACCACGATCTGCACTTCCAATGTGCGCACCTTGTACAGAACAGGCGCAGTTTTCGCTTTGGCGGATGTAATCAAGAAGTACAAAGCCGATATTATTGCCTTACAGGAAATGCGATGGACAGGGACAGGCGTAAGTAAATTAGACGATTACGCCCTGTATTATAGCTGCCATGAAACGAGACATGCGTTTGGTTGCGGATTTATGGTTAACAGGAAAATAAAAGACCTCGTCTCCAGATTCACTCCAGTAGATGAGCGAATTGCTATAATCTGCATAAAAGCGAAGTTCTTCTACATCAGTCTTATTTGCGCCCATGCTGCGACCGAAGACAAATATGAGCAGACCAAAGACATATTTTATGAGCGCCTAGAAACATCATATGATCGTTGCCCTGGCCATGACATTAAAATCCTGCTAGAGTATAATGCAAAAATCGGAAGGGAAAATATTTTTGGTGCCACTGTCGAAAATTCAGCCTCCACGATGAAACATCCGACAACGGCATAAGGTTGATTGACTTCGCGGCAGCAAAAAACATGATAGTTAGCAGCACCACATTCAAGCATCTCGATATACACAAGGCCACCTGGATTCACTCCAGTAGATGAGCGAATTGCTATAATCCGTATAAAAGCGAAGTTCTTCTACATCCGTCTTATTTGCGCCCATGCTCGGACCGAAGACAAAGATGAGCAGACCAAAGACATATTTTATGAGCGCCTAGAAACATCATATGATCGCTGCCCTGGCCATGACATTAAAAATTTACTAGGAGGTTTTAAGGAAGGGAAAATATCTTTGGCCACACCGTCAGAAAATTCAGACTTCATGAAGAAACATCCGACAACGGCATGAGGTTGATTGACTTCGAGACAGCAAAAACATGGTAGATAGCAGCACCAGATTCAAGCATCTCTGTATACACAAGGCCACCTGGATTTCTCCTGATCATGCAACGATAAATCAAATTGATCATGTTGTGATAGACGGAAGGCATTTAATGTAGCAGCAAAGGTGCGATTCAACACAACACGGAAACTCGACGTCGAAAAGTTGCAAGCACAACATATAGCAGAAGCATACTCCGCTCAATTTACCCACCGAAGTAGTATACCGATAATAGTATAGAATCACAATGGCAAATAATTGCCCACTCCCTACAAACTGCAGCAAAAACAACACTTGGGTACCAAAGACCACCATCAAGAAGTCCATGGTACGATCCTCCTGATCGTAATGCTACTGATGTGGAAAAACGCAGCGTATAGGGCAACCCTGCAGACAGTAGCAACACGTAATGTGATGGAGAATTATCGGGAGAAAAGGAGAGAGGACAAACGTATATTCAGAAAAAAAACGTGAGCGTAAGCAAATCGAGATGTACAGGAGTCAGAATGAAGTCCGAAAATGTTACCAACGAGTAAAGCACCAAACCGAAGGCTTTGGTGCAGGCACATCCTCCTGCAGAGATGAAGAAGGAAACCTGGTCACAGATACTGACATCGTGCTGAGGATCTGGAATCAGCATTTTGAAAAACCTCTGGTATCAAATAGTAGCGGTGAAGAGGATACCCCAGAACTAATAATAGATGACGGTTTAGAGTGTATACCACCTATCCAATATGAATTCAGAATAGCAATCAATCGGCTGAAGAATAATAAAGCAGCAGGTGCAAGCCGAACTATTCAAGAATGGTGGTCAGATGCTGGTAAGGAGCATGCACCAGTTGATTAGTACAATTTGGCTAGATGAATGCATGCCCAATGATTGGAACCTCAACATCCTGTGTCCAGTGCACAAAAAAGGAGGCAAGACGATATGTGCCAATATGTGCCAAGTCTCCTTCCCAACGCATATAAAGTGCTATCCAGTGTGCTGTGTGAACGATTGTAGCCAATGGTCAATGACATCATCGGACCATACCAATGCGGCTTCAGACCTGGCAAATCCACCATTGACCAGATTTTCACACTGCGCCAAATCCTGGAAAAAAACCACGAAAAACACATCGACACATACCACCTATTTGTCAACTATAAAGCCGCATTCGACAGCCCTATCCGTTCAGAGTTGTTTAAAGCCATGTCTACGTTCGGCATTCCTGCAAAATTAATTTGGCTATGTAGGATAACTTTAACTGGCACAAGATCAGCAGTTAAATTCGGAAAGGACCTCTCGGAGCTCTTTAATACCGAACGAGGATTCAGACAAGGTGACAGTTTGTCGTGTGACCTTTTTAACATCCAGCTGAAAAAAGTCATACGAGAGGCAAAGGTGAACAGAAATGGCACTCTGTACACCAAACAACACCAGTTACTCGCGTACTCGGTAACAGCCACCTTTGAACAAATTGAGAAGGAATCTGCCAAAGTGGGCGAGAAGACCAAGCTGATGGTATCAACGCGCAAGACGTGAAGTAGACTCGGACCAACTGTGGAACTTCAGAACTACAGCTTCGAGGTAGTCAAAGATTTTATATACCTTGGTATCGCCATAAATAAAACTAATGACATCAGTTTTGAAATTCGGAGAAAGATAGTGTTGGCTAACAGATGCTACTATGGTCTCAGTAAGCTCATAACTCAAAAACATGGCCACCTCACGCCAGACTAAACGCACACTCTACAAGACGCTGATACTACCCGTGCTATTATATGGATCTTAAGCATGGGTACTTACGCAAGCAGATGAGACAGCTCTTGGAGTGTTTGAGAGAAAAATTCTCCGAAAGAAAATTCTCCGATCTGCATTGACCGTGAATATCGCCGTCGAATGAACCATGAGCTGTATCAGCTATTCTGGGACATCGGCTTTGTTAGACGTATTGAGCTGCAGCGACTACGTTGGCTAGGTTATGTTGTGAGAATGGATGAAGATGCCCCAGCCCAAAGGGCATATAAAAGCGAACCGGCTGATGGTTTACGCAGAAGGGGAAGGCCAGGAATAAGATGGAAAGATCAAGTGGAGGGTAACATTGACAGTTATTATTTTTCGAACTGAAAAATAATTTTTAAAAAATCCACGCCTTGTGGATGGTCCTTAAAAATAATTTTTAAAAAATCCACGCTTTGTAGATGGTCCTTAAAAATAATTTTTAAAAAATCCACGCTTTGTAGATGGTCCTTAAAAAAATTTTTAAAAAATCCACGCCTTGTGGAATGTCCTTAAAAATAATTTTTAAAAAATCCACGCCTTGTGGAATGTCCTTAAAAATAATTTTTAAAAAATCCACGCTTTGTATATGGTCCTTAAAATTTTTTTTAAAAAATCCACGCTTTGTAGATGGTCCTTAAAAAAATTTTTAAAAAATCCACGCTTTGTAGATGGTCCTTAAAATTTTTTTTAAAAAATCCACGCTTTGTAGATGGTCCTTAAAAAAATTTTTAAAAAATCCACGCCTTGTGGAATGTCCTTAAAAATAATTTTTAAAAAATCCACGCCTTGTGGATGGTCCTTAAAAATAATTTTTAAAAAATCCACGCCTTGTGGATGGTCCTTAAAAATAATTTTTAAAAAATCCACGCCTTGTGGATGGTCCTTAAAAATAATTTTTAAAAAATCCACGCCTTGTGGATGGTCCTTAAAAATAATTTTTAAAAAATCCACGCCTTGTGGATGGTCCTTAAAAATAATTTTTAAAAAATCCACGCCTTGTGGATGGTCCTTAAAAATAATTTTTAAAAAATCCACGCCTTGTGGATGGTCCTTAAAAATAATTTTTAAAAAATCCACGCCTTGTGGATGGTCCTTAAAAATAATTTTTAAAAAATCCACGCCTTGTGGATGGTCCTTAAAAATAATTTTTATAAAATCGACGCCTTGTGGAATGTCCTTAAAAATAATTTTTAAAAAAATCCACGCCTTGTGGATGGTCCTTAAAAATAATTTTTAAAAAATCCACGCCTTGTGGAGACTCGACAAAAAATAATTTTTAAAAAATCCACGCCTTGTGGAGACTCGACAAAAAATAATTTTTAAAAAATCCACGCCTTGTGGATGGTCCTTAAAAATAATTTTTAAAAAAATCCACGCCTTGTGGATGGTCCTTAAAAATAATTTTTATAAAATCGACGCCTTGTGGAATGTCCTTAAAAATAATTTTTAAAAAATCGACGCCTTGTGGATGGTCCTTAAAAATAATTTTTAAAAAATCCACGACTTGTGGATGGTCCTTAAAAATAATTTTTAAAAAATCCACGCCTTGTGGATGGTCCTTAAAAATAATTTTTAAAAAATCCACGCCTTGTGGATGGACCTTAAAAATAATTTTTAAAAAATCAACGCCTTGTGGATGGTCCTTAAAAAATAAATTTTTAAAAAATCCTCACGTTGTGTATAGTCCTTAGGTAGGTTCCTGAAAATAATTAGTTTTAATTTTTAAAAATATATTTTCATTTTATTTTTGTGTATATATATAAAAAATTTGTATTTTATTCCAATTCTCTAGTTTCCAATAAATCTTTTTCACTTTTAAATAAAAACATTTCGATGAATTCATCATAGAGTTTATCCTTTTCCGAGAGATTTTTCTCGTTGGAAATTTCATCCAGCAATTCCAACATTTCCTGTTGACGTTCGACAACTTCTTCCGACAGGGTGTCCCACAATTTTTCGGAGGCCCTTTGAAACTCCTGCATAAATCGCAAATAAATATTATCAAATTGTGTTGTATTACGTCCCTGATAATAGAATTCCGGTGAGATAACTTCGAATTGTAATTTTTTACTCTCCGGAGCTAATTTCTGTCGCAATTGTTCCATTTTCCAATTGTTGATGCGAAAGTGTTGCAACAATTTACGTTTATCACTGTAACTGGAATTGGAGCTGGGATCCAGCACATGCTCCACCATTTCGATATAGTTCTCCATAAGTGGCTGCGTTGCCTCTTTCAGCTGAGGTGTCATCATAGCCCCATTCGCCAAATGCTGATAAATTGTAATCGTTGCACGTAGAGCTTCATCTTCGGTATTCATGACCAAGTGTTCGACATCGTTTATGAATTCCCTAAAATGTACATCTCCGACCGGCGAGCTTATGGCAATTCTTGGTGTTACGAAAACCTATAAAACCATATAAACAAAGATGAGGAACAACAACAACCACAACACCATCCAACAGATATGGTTACATGGTATTTTGTTTTTGTGTTGCACTTACTTGCCACAGCATCCAAATAAGCCATTTATGTTGCATCTTCACTTTCCACATGGCACGAGGAGCAGCCGTACTAGTCTCACTTTGTGACATTGTTTGTCGCTTTAAAAGTTCTTAACTTTGTTTGTTTGTGTCGTGTGCTTCTTTTTCTCTCCTTTTGGTCTGATGTTGTTACTCCGGATGTTCTTTGTTTAACAAAAGTGTTTGAGACTATTCTGTGAAGGCATTCGGTGTTTGTTCTAAGTTCTACCGCTGTTGAATGGCAACTAAATGCACATTTGCCATTTAGACATCGGTTGTGTTGTTGGCTATTCTGTCAGCTGCAATTTGTTGCAGGTTAAGCGAAAATTACTTCAGTCAACAAGAAACGACAGATGGGAAGGATAGAAGAAAAAAAACAATAGGTAGACATTCGACTTCACAATGAATTTGCCTTCTATCCTATCACCATTGCCACTGGCGTTGTAAAAACTCTTTTTAACCACCCTTTCCCTCAGATTACCCATAGAAACTCTTATTCAGCCAGGCTGAATTGCAGATTTTCAACATAAACTCTTATTCAGCTAGGCTGAATTGAGGATTTCCTATAGAAACTCGTATTCAGCCAGGCTGAATTGCAAATTTCCTATAGATACTCTTATTCAGCCAGGCTGAATTGAAGAATTCCTCTGAAAACGCTTATTCAGCCAGGCTGAATTGAAGATTAACTATAGAAACTCTTATTCAGCCAGGCTGATGTGTACATTTTATATCGAAACTCTTATTCAGCCAGGCAGAACTGCAGATTTCCTATAGAAATTCTTATTCAGCCAGGGTGAATTGAAGATTTCCTATTGGAACTCATATTCAGCCAGGCTGAATTGAAGATTTCCTATAGGAACTCTTATTCAGCCAGGCTGAATTGAAGATTTTCTATAGAAACTCTTATTCAGCCTGTCTGAATTGAATATTTCCTTGAGAAACTCTTATTCAGCCAGGCTGCATTGAATATTTCCTACAGAAATTCTTGTTCAGGCAGGCTGAATTGAAGATTTCACATAAAAACTCTTATTCAGCCAGGCTGAATTAAAGATTTATAATAGAAACTCTTATTCAGCCTGGCTGAATTGAAGATTTCCAGACTGCCAGACTGATTTGTAGATTTTACATCGAAAAACTTTTATTCAGCCAGGCAGAATTGCAGATTTCCTATAGAAACTCGTATTCAGCCTGGGTGAATTAAAGATTTCCTATTGGAATTCATATTCAGCCAGGCTGAATTGAAGATTTCCTATTGGAACTCTTATTCAGCCAGACTAAATTGAAGATTTTATAAAGAAAATCTTATTCAGCCAGGCTGAATTGAAGATTACTTATAGAAATTTTTTATTGAGTTATTCAGCCAGGCTGAATGGAATATTTTCTACAGAAACTCTTATTCAGCCAAGCTGAATTGGAGAAACTCTTATTCAGCCGGGCTGAATTGAGGATTTCCTATATAAACTCTTATGCAGCCAGACTGAATTGAAGATTTTCTTATAGAAACTCTTATTCAGCCAGGCTGAATTGAAGAATTCCTCTGAAAACTCTTATTCAGCAAGGCTGAATTGAAGATTTTCTTATAGAAACTCTTATTCAGCCAGGCTGAATTGAAGATTTTCTTATAGAAACTTTTATTCAGCCAGGCTGAATTGAAGATTTTCTTATAGAAACTCTTATTCAGCCACGCTGAATTGAAGATTTTCTTATATAAACTCTTATTCAGCCAGAAGATTATTCAGATGAAGATTAACTATAGAAATTCTAATGTAACATTTAATTCATCTATGGTGAATCGATGATTTTCTACAAAGTTGTGAATTTAATAAAAAAAATTATTAAATAAAATATTTTTTCAGTTTATTTTAAATGTGGTCTTTTTCGAAATTCCAGCATAAAACGATAGTAAATATCGTCGTATGGTGTTACTTTAGTTCCGTTAAAATAAAAATGATGTGTCAACAGGTCCGAAAGGTTCGAAAATGTTTCGCTTTCGACAGAACATTTGCAGTATTTTTTATACCATTTATCATTGGTAATGAGATAAATGGGAATTAGATTACGTTTATCGATGAAGCTGGAATTGGTGTTGGCGGCCAGAACATGTTCAGCCATTTCGATGTAATAATCTAGGAGTGGTTCCACTTCCTCCTTCAATTCAAGTGGCAACGCATCTTTGTATAAATGTTTATACGTTTCAATGGTTTCACGGACAGTTTCATCTTCGGCAGACATAAATACGGTCTCCATGCGGTGTAGGAATTCCTTCACAGTGGGATTTTCCACCGGACTACTACGGCTATAGGCAGTGTTACCATAATCTATAGAATCATATTAACGAAGGAGCATCCTAATTTGATTTTATTGTTGTTTTACTTACTTGCCACAATAAAATCATCAAAATAAACCATTTATGTTGCATCTTCATTTTCCACTTGACACACGTTGCAGCATCACCTGACATTCCTACCGCTTCAAATTGTTATGATGTGGGTTCCACCGCTGCTGAATAGCAACTAAATGCAAATTCACCATTTATATAGCATTTGTATCGATTATTATTCTAGTTGCAGGTTAAGAGAAAACAATTTCGACCAACAACAAAAACAAGTTAGATGACCGAAATTTATTTGGATTCGAGTTAGGTTTGATCTTCAATTCTGCCTGGCTGAATAAGAGTTCCTGTAGGAAATCTTCAATTCAGCCTGGCTGAATAAGAGTTCCTGTAGGAAATCTTCAATTCAGCCTGGCTGAATAAGAGTTTATATGTGAAATCTTCAATTCAGCCTGGCTGAATAGGAGTTTCTATAGGAAATCTTCAATTCAGCCTGGCTGAATAAGAGTTTCTATAGGAAATCTTCAATTCCGCCTGGCTGAATAAGAGTTTCTATAGGAATTCTTATTCAGCCAAGCTGAATAAGATTTTCTATAGGAAATCTTCAATTCAGCCTGCTGAATAAGAGTTTCTATAGGAAATCTTCAATTCAGCCTGGCTGAATAAGAGTTTCTATAGGAAATCTTCAATTCAGCCAAGCTGAATAAGAGTTTCTATAGGAAATCTTCAATTCAGCCTGGCTGAATAAGAGTTTCTATAGGAAATCTTCAATTCAGCCTGGCTGAATAAGAGTTCCTATAGGAAATCTACAATTGTGCCTGGCTGAATAAGAGTTTCTCTAGGAAATCTACAATTTATGCCTTTTTTGTAATTATTATAACGCATTTCCAATGCCTTAACACTTGCTCTATCCTGTTTGTTGTTCGACTGATTCTAATGCGAAGGGGATGTTGAAAATGAAGATGCAACATCTATGGCTTGTTTTGATGGTGTGGCAAGTAAGTTCAACAAAATTCTATTCATATTTGTGTACTGTTGTTGTTGTACTTCTTCATTTAACAGAATTTTATTTTTAGATTTTCGTAACACCAATAATAGCCGCCACCACCACCAGCGATCCTCCCGTGGAAGATGAATGTTTAAAGAAATTCCTAAACGACGTAGAACAATTATTTAGGAAAACCTATGATGAGGCCATACTTGCAACCCTTCGCGGTTCCATATGACACGTACACTGAAGGAGGCCGCGTATCCTCTCATTGAAGACTATAGTGAAATGGCCCGTTTTGTATTGCTAAATGAAAATTCCACCCACAGTGACAAACACAATTTGTTGCGGCAATTTCGCAAAAATCATGAAAAATTGGAAAAATTACGTGAGAAATATAGTCCGGATAGTCCAAAATTCCCGGTGGGTAATTTGTCCAAGCAATTCTATACGGAAGGTCGTGTCATAACGGTTCTTGATAAAGTTTATTTGGGGCTGATGACAGGATTTCAAAAGGCAACCGATGAACTTCTGAAAACTCTGCCTGCAGAAGTTGCAGCACAACATCCGAAAATGATGGAACTGTTGAATGAAATTTATAAAGGGAAAACATTAGCCGAAAAGGATAAATTGTATTCCGAATTTCAAAAACAGTTTTTAAATAAAGATGAGAATGCTCTTTAGAAAGAGAAGCCGATAAGAATTACAGTGGCTCACAAGTGTCCAAAAATATATACGAAATAAATAATGAAAACTTAATTAATGAAATTAATTGAATTAATCTTTCAGTCAGGCTGAGTGAGGGTTTCTACAACAAAATTTTTAATCTTTAATTTATCAATTATCAATAGAAAACCTTCAATTCAGCATGGCTGAATTAGATTTTCAAAAGAAATGTGCAAATTTAGCGTGGTTGAGTAAGAGTTTCTATAGGAAATCTGCAATGTAGAACGGCTGAATCATCAATTCAGCCTAGCAGAATAAGAGTTTCTAAAGGAAATCTTTAGTTCAGACTGGTTGAATATGAGTTCCTATAGGAAATCTTCAATTCAGCCTGGCTGAATACGATTTTTTATAGGAAATCTTCAATTCAGCCTGGCTGAATAAGATTTTCTATAGGAAATCTTCAATTCAGCTTGGCTGAATAAGATTTTCTATGGAAAATCTTCAATTCAGCCTGGCTGAATAAGAGTTTCTATGGAAAATCTTCAATTCAGCCTGGCTGAATAAGAGTTTCCATAGGAAATCTTCAATTCAGCCTGGCTGAATAAGATTTTCTATTGGAAATCTTCAATTCAGCCTGGCTGAATAAGAGTTCCTGTAGGAAATCTGCAATTCAGCCTGGCTGAATAAGAGTTTCTATAGAAAATCTTCAATTCAGCCTGGCTGAATAAGAGTTTCTATAGAAAATCTTCAATTCAGCCTGGCTGAATAAGAGTTTCTATAGAAAATCTTCAATTCAGCCTGGCTGAATAAGAGTTTCTATAGAAAATCTTCAATTCAGCCTGGCTGAATAAGAGTTTCTATAGAAAATCTTCAATTCAGCCTGGCTGAATAAGAGTTTCTATAGAAAATCTTCAATTCAGCCTGGCTGAATAAGAGTTTCTATAGAAAATCTTCAATTCAGCCTGGCTGAATAAGAGTTTCTATAGAAAATCTTCAATTCAGCCTGGCTGAATAAGAGTTTCTATAGAAAATCTTCAATTCAGCCTGGCTGAATAAGAGTTTCTATAGAAAACCTTCAATTCAGCCTGGCTGAATAAGAGTTTCTATAGATAATCTTCAATTCAGCCTGGCTGAATAAGAGTTTCTATAGGAAATCTTCAATTCAGCCTGGCTGAATAAGAGTTTCTATAGAAAATCTTCAATTCAGCCTGGCTGAATAAGAGTTTCTATAGGAAATCTTCAATTCAGCCTGGCTGAATAAGAGTTTCTATAGGAAATCTTCAATTCAGCCTGGCTGAATAAGAGTTTCTATAGGAAATCTTCAATTCAGCCTGACTGAATATGAGTTTCTATAGGAAATCTTCAATTCAGCTTGACTGAATATGAGGAAATCTTCAATTCAGCTTGGCTGAATATGAGTTTCTATAGGAAATCTTCAATTCAGCTTGGCTGAATATGAGTTTCTATAGGAAATCTTCAATTCTACCTGGCTGAATAAGAGTTTCCATAGCATATCTTCAATTCAGCTTTGTGAATAAAAGCTTCTACATGAAATATTCAATTCAGCATGGCTGAAAAAGAGTTGCAATATGAAATCATCCATTCAGATTCGCTGAGTAAAAGTTTTTATTGGAAATTTTCACTTCAGCTTGGCTGAATGAGAGTTTCCATCGGAAATTTTCAATTCAACCGGAATGAAATAGAGTTTATATATGAAATCTTCAATTCAGCGTTCAATTCAGCTATAGAAACTCTAATTCAGCCAGGCTAAATTGAAGATTTCCTATAGAAACTCTTATTCAGCCAGGCTGAATTGAATATTTCCCATGGAAACTCTTACATAGTTAAGTAGAACTGCAAATTTTCTATATAAAATCTTATTCAGCCAGGCTGAATTACAAATTTTCTATAAAAAACTCTTATTAAGCCAAGCTGAATTGCAGATTTCTAATAAGAACTCAAATTCATCCAGGCTAAATTGCAGATTTCCTATAGAAACTCTTATTCAGTTAAGCTGAATTGAAGATTAGCTATGAAAACGTTTATTTAGTCAGTCTGAATTAGAGATTTCTTTTGGAAGGCAAGATTTTCCATCAAAATTATGATTAAATAAATTTGTACAAATAATTTAATTTCTTGTTATTTATTTAAATATTAATATGCTATAAAATATATGTTTTCAGTTTATTTCAAATGTGATCTTTTTTCAAAAAGTCATTTTCACTTTTAAACAAAAACTTTTCTCTAAATTCATTATAGAATATATCTTTTTCGGAGAAGGTTTTCCCTTTTGATACTGCATCCAACAGCATAATCATATCCTTTTGTTGTTCGGCAATGTCCGCCGGCAGATTATCACGAAAATGTTCCGATGCCTTTTGAAATGCCAACATAAATCGATAATAGATATCATCATATGGTGAAATTTTGGTTCCATTGACATAAAAATGATCTGTCAAGACTGTGCTCGAAAAATTGTAATTCTCCAGCGAACATTTGCAGTATATTTTTAACAATTTCTTATTGGTGGTGATATAGATGCGAATTAAATTACGTTTATCGCTGAAGCTGGAATTGGTGTTGGCGGCCAGAATATGCTCGGCCATTTCGATGTAATTATCTATAAGTGGTTTCGCTTCCTCCTTCATTTCCAGAGGCAACGCATCATTGTACATATGTTTATAAATTCGAATGGTTTCACGTAAAGTTTCATCTTCGGCTGACATATATAAGTTCTGCATGTGGTGTAGAAATTCCTTTAAGGGGGTATTTTCCACTGGACTACTTGTGGCCATGCGTGGTGTTACGAAAATCTAAAAATTATATAAATGATGAAGCATAATATTTATATCAAATCACTGTTGTTTTCCTTACATGCCACACCATTCCGAAAATAAACCATTTATATTGCATCTTCATTTCCACATGGTACAGCACCGCCTGACATTGCCACAGCATCAAATTGTTATGCTGTAGGTTCCACAGCTGTAGATTGGCAACATATAGCATTGGTTTCGATTATTCTGCCTGCTGCAATTTGCTGCAGGTTTAGAGAGAACCACTTCAACCGACAACAACAAAAACAAGCAAGATGACTGCAACCTTCAATTCAGGCTGGCTGAACAAAAGTTTGCATACGATTCTCTATAGGAAATCTTCATTTCAGTCAGGCTGAATAAAATTTTCTGTAGGAAATCTTCAATTTAGCCGGGCTGAATCAGAGTTTCTAAAAGAAAACTTCAAATAAGATGGGCTGAATAAGAGTTTCCTGAATTCAGCCTGGCTGAATAAGATTTTCTATAAGAAATCCTGAATTCAGCCTGGCCGAATAAGATTTTCTATAGGAAATCTTCAATTCAGCCTGGCTGAATAAGATTTTCTATAGGAAATCTTCAATTCAGCCCGGCTGAATAAGATTTTCTATAGGAAATCTTCAATTCAGCCCGGCTGAATAAGATTTTCTATAGGAAATCTTCAATTCAGCCCGGCTGAATAAGATTTTCTATAGGAAATCTTCAATTCAGCCCGGCTGAATAAGATTTTCTATAGGAAATCTTCAATTCAGCCCGGCTGAATAAGATTTTCTATAGGAAATCTTCAATTCAGCCCGGCTGAATAAGATTTTCTATAGGAAATCTTCAATTCAGCCCGGCTGAATAAGATTTTCTATAGGAAATCTTCAATTCAGCCCGGCTGAATAAGATTTTCTATAAGAAATCTTCAATTCAGCCTGGCTGAATAACATTTTCTATAGGAAATCTTCAATTCAGCCTGGCTGAATAAGAGTTTCTATAGGAAATCTTCAATTCAGCCTGGCTGAATAAGAGTTTCTATAGGAAATCTTCAATTCCGCCTGGCTGAATAAGAGTTTCTATAGGAAATCTTCAATTCAGCCTGGCTGAATAAGAGTTTCTATAGGAAATCTTCAATTCAGCCTGGCTGAATAAGAGTTTCTGTAGGAAATCTTCAATTCAGCCTGAATAAGATTTTCAATAGGAAATCTTCAATTCAGCTTTTCTGAATAAGATTTTCTATACGAAAAACTTCAATTCAGCTTGGCTGAATAAGATTTTCTATAAGAAATTTTTCAATTCAGCTTGGCTGAATAAGATTTTCTATAGGAAATCTTCAATTCAACATTGTTGAATAAGAGTTTCTGTAGGAAATCTTCAATTCAGCATTCCTGAATATGAGTTTCTGTATTGCTGAATATGAGATTCTATTCTGCCTGGCTGAATATGAGTTTCTGTAGGAAATCTTCAATTCTGCATTTTTGAAAAGAGTTTATTTAGAAAATCTTCAATGCAGCCTAGCTGAATAGGAGTTTCTATCAGCGCGGCTGAATAAGAGTTCCCATTGAAAATCTGCAAATCAGCGCGCCTGAATATGAATTTCTATAATAAATCTTCAACTCAGCCTGTTAATTTGGAGTACACCGCACCTGAATATGAAAATCTTTAGGAAATTTTAAAATCTGCTGGTATATCTAGACCTAGTAGCGAAGAATTTTTAAAAGCATATTTTTTAAAGGACTATCAGAGACGGAAGCGTAGATTTTTCAAAGAAAATTTTTTAAGGACTATCAGAGCCAGAGGACTTTTCATCCAACTATGTTGTCAGAGTAATATAGCTTTGTGCATAGCATGCCTGTTTTGATTAGGATTGGTCAAATTGACCCTGACTTTTGTGTGAAAATTTAAAAAAAAAAAAATAAAAAATAGGACCGAAAGAAGCCCTTCAATACCGAAAGAGGATTCACAAAGGTGACAGTGTGTCGTGTGATCTTTTTAACATCCTGCTGGAAAAGGTCATACGAAACGCAAAGGTGAACAGAAATCGCACTCTGTACACCAGATCGCCTACGCCGATGATATCGATATAATGGGTCGAACATTGCGAGCGGTAACAGCCACCTTTGAACAAATTGAGAAGGAGTCTGCCAAAGTGTGTCTGGCAGTAAACGGCGAGAAGGCCAAGCTGATGGTATCAACGCGCAAGACGTCCAGTAGACTCGGACCAACTGTGGAACTTGAGAACTACAGCCTCGAGATAGTTAAAGATTTTATATACCTTGGTACCGTCATAAATAAAACGAATGACATCAGCTTTGAAATTCGGAGAAGGATTGTGATGACCAACAGATGCTACTATGGTCTAAGTAAGCAGTTTAGAAACAAGGCCACCTCCTGCCAGACCAAACTCACACTTTACAAGACGCTGATACTACCCGTGCTATTATATGGATCAGAAGCATGGGTACTTGCGCAGGCAGATGAGGCAGCTTTTGGGGTGTTTGAGAGAAAAATTCTCCAAAAGATTTACGGGCCGATCTGTGTCGACGGTGGATATCGGCGTCGAATGAACCACGAGCTTTACAATTTATATGCGGGCATCGACATAGTCAGTCGTATTGAGCTGCAGCGACTACGGTGGCTAGGCCTTGCTTAAATGAGAATGTCCCTGCTCAAAAGGCATATAAAAGCGAGCCTACTGATGGATCCCGTAAAAGGGGAAGGCCACGAATTAAATGGAAAGACCAAGTAGAAAACAATATCTTGGAACGTGGTCTTCCAAATTGGTGGATTTGCGCACAAGACCGACGGGCTTGGAAATCTTTTTTAAGCTCGGCTAATGGAACAACCGTTCTGTAACAAGCCAGCTAAGTAAGTATTAAAAAATGTATTCTATGGCGTATATATTTACCCTTGAATGACATTGACCCGAGAAGTTGATAGTATATCCAAGAGGAGTGGAGTGGAGGAGTCGTATGTATTCGGATGTGGGAGTTACACTTAAATATTTGCAGGTGCTTCAGCTATTATTTAATAACCAGTTACCACTCTAGAGGTCGGAAATATGGCGATATCAAGGACAACACCAATAATTTTCGGTGATGATCGCATAATAATATTGCGATGAAGTGGACCGAAAACTTAATTTTTTTAGTCGATTTATATGCCACAACCCACGGCGAAGGGAATATGGATAAGTATATAGAAGGACTGTACTGACTGGGAATATTCGGAAAATATGTCAGTGTGAGGAACAGGTGCTGTTGACCTCTAATCCGACAAGAGGATGCAAATATCACGAAATATTGCCCAGGCTTGGAATAAACATCCGTAGAAAATTAGATTTCCGTGGTAGTTGTGTTGGGTATCGTATGGTCGGTTCCGTCCGACTATACTGCCCTGCTGACTGGTTTAATATTATTTCGTCTTATCAACTCTAGGTGTCAATTTTTGTATAATTTTTTCTAAACATTATAACGCATTTTGAAATACCTTAACACTTGCTCAATCCTATTTATATTTCAATTGTAAAGTATATCATCTCAAAAAAAAAAAGAAAAGAAAACGAAACCAAACGAGACAACAATAATAAGTAACTGATGCTGTGGGTTTTTCCGATTTTTTTCCATCTAGTTTGTGGCTTGATTTTATTGTTGGCTAAAGCGAGTCTCTATTAACCGGCAACAAATTTCTTCTGGCAGCATATCCACTACTAATGCTGTATAAAAGACGAATGTGCTCTTAGTTGGCGTACAACTTCGGTGGAAGAAAACAGTCTTTAAATAAGAAAATCGCTGGACAGAATAGTTGCGGACGTCAAAGCTTAAGCCATTAAAAAAGACACAATCCCAACAAAGCTAACAAAATTCAATACCGCAACAATGTCAAGTGATTCTAATGCGAAGGGGATGTGGAACGTGAAGGTGCAACAAATATGGCTTGTTTTGATGGTGTGGCAAGTAAGTACAACAAAAATTATATCCATAGCTTTCTATTGTTGTCATAATTCTCCATTTATCGGATTTTTATTTTTAGGGTTTCATAACTCCAATGATATCCGCCACCTATCCTCCCGTGGAAGATGTACGTTTGAACAAATTTCTAACAGTCATAGAGAAATTATCCATTTATCGGCTTTTTGTTTTTAGATTTCCATAACTCCAATAATAGCCACCACAGAGCCTCCCGTGGAAGATGTACGCTTAAAAAAATTCCTAACCGACATAGATCAATTATTCAGCCTGGCTGAATAAGATTTTCTATAGAAAATCTGCAATTCAGCCTGGCTGAATAAGAATGTCTCTAGAAAATCCGCAATTCAGCCCGGCTGAATAAGAGTTTCTATAGAAAATCTGTAATTCAGCCTGGCTGAATAAGAGTTTCTATAGGAAATCTGTAATTCAGCCTGACTGAATAAGAGTTTCTATAGAAAATCTGTAATTCAGCCTGGCTGAATAAGATTTTCTATAGAAAATCTGTAATTCAGCCTGGCTGAATAAGATTTTCTATAGAAAATCTGCAATTCAGCCTGGCTGAATAATATTTTCTATAGAAAATCTGCAATTCAGCCTGGCTGAATAAGATTTTCTATAGAAAATCTGCAATTCAGCCTGGCTGAATAAGATTTTCTTATTCAGCCTGGCTGAGAAAATCTGCAATTCAGCCTGGCTGAATAAGATTTTCTATAGAAAATCTGCAATTCAGCCTGGCTGAATAAGATTTTCTATAGAAAATCTGCAATTCAGCCTGGCTGAATAAGATTTTCTATAGAAAATCCTTAGAGGCTGTGGGCCTTACGATTTTCTATAGAAAATCCTTAGAGGCTGTGGGCCTTAAGATTTTCTATAGAAAATCCTTAGAGGCTGTGGGCCGTAAGATTTTCTATAGAAAATCCGCAATTCAGCCTGGCTGAATAAGATTTTCTATAGAATTCAATTTTTTTCGAAATCAAACAAAAACATGCACAAGTGTCCATTATATACATAAAAAATTAAAAAATAAAAACTTATTATACACACAATATATATATAAAATCCGCAAATCAGCCTGGCTGAATAAGATTTTCTATAGAAAATCTGCAATTCTGCCTGGCTGAATAAGAGCTTCTATAGAAAATCTGCAATTCAGCCTGGCTGAATAAGAGCTTCTATAGAAAATCTGCAATGCAGCCTTGCTGAATAAGAGTTTCTATAGAAAATCTGCAATTCAGCCTGGCTGAATAAGAGTTTCTATCAAAAGCGTGAAATTTTAAAAGAATATTATTTCAAAGGATTATCACAGGATGAAGCGTGGATTTTTCAAAGAATATTTTTTCAAAGGACTATCACAGGATGAAGCGTGAATTTTTAAAAGAGTATTTTTTCAAAAGACTATCAAAGGATGAAGCGTAGATTATTAAAAGGATATTTTTTCAAATGTCTATCAGAGGATGAAGCGTGGATTATTAAAATAATATTTTTTCAAAGGACTATCACAGGATGAAGCGTGGATTTTTAAAAGAATATTTTTTCAAAGGACTATCACAGGATGAAGCGTGGATTTTTAAAAGAATATTTTTTCAAAGGACTATCACTGGCATAGGCGTGGATTTTTTTAAATATTTTTTTCAAAGGACTATCACAGACATAGGCGTGGATTTTTTAAATAATTTTTTCAAAGGACTATCACAGACATAGGCGTGGTTTTTTTTAAATATTTTTTTCAAAGGACTATCACAGGATGAAGCGTGGATTTTTAAAAGAATATTTTTTCAAAGGACTATCACAGGATGAAGCGTGGATTTTTAAAAGAATATTTTTTCAAAGGACTATCACAGGATGAAGCGTGGATTTTTAAAAGAATATTTTTTCAAAGGACTATCACAGGATGAAGCGTGGATTTTTAAAAGAATATTTTTTCAAAGGACTATCACAGGATGAAGCGTGGATTTTTAAAAGAATATTTTTTCAAAGGACTATCACAGGATGAAGCGTGGATTTTTAAAAGAATATTTTTTCAAAGGACTATCACAGGATGAAGCGTATAGAAAATCTTATTCAGCCAGGCTGAATTGTAGATTTTCTATAGTAACTCTCAATTTAGCCAGGCTGAATTGTAGATTTTCTATAGAAACTCTCAATTCAAGGCTGAATTGCAGATTTTCTTATTCAGATGAATATATGATTCCTGTACATCGTTATTAAATCAATCAAATATATTTTGTGTAAATAAGTTTTTATTTTTTAAGTTTTTTTATGTATATAGTGGACACTTGTGCATGTTTTTGTTTGAAGTCGAAAAATCATTCCCATTTTTGTTTAAAAACATTTCCTTGAATTCATCATAGAATTTATCCTTTTCGGCTAAAGCTTTCCCCTTGGAAATTTCATCTAACAATTCCATCATTTGTGGATGTTGAGCGGCAACTTCTGCTGGCAGAGACTCCAAAAGTTTATCAGTGACTTTTTGAAATCTTTCCATAAGTCGCATATAAACTCTATCAAGAACCGTCATCGGTCGTCCTTCCATATAGAATTGCTCGGACAATGTGCCCGTTGGCAATTTTTGGCTATCCGGAGTATATTTCTCACGTAACTTTTCCAATTTCCCTTGATTAATGCTAAAGAGCCGCAACAAATCGTGTTTCTCACAATAGGTGGAATTTTTACTTAGCAATACCGGACCAACCATTTCTATATAGTTGTTCATAAGAGGGTTTGCGACCTCCTTTAGTATAGGTGTCATATAAAACCATTTATAAAGTGAATACATGGCAACGCTTTGACGTAGAGCTTCATCATCGGCATTCCTAAATAGTTGTTCCACATCAGCGAGGAATTTCGTTATGCGTATATCTTCCACGGGAGGATCGGTGGTGGCTATTATTGGTGTTATGAAATGCTAAAGGAAAAAAAAAACTAATAATACTCAGATAGATGGTTCCGAACTTTATTTGCACTTACATGCCACACCATTAAAATGCACCATATGCAATGCATTTTCACTTTCCCTTTGCCACAGGCAGCAGATCCACTTGACATTGCTGCCTTTTTTGAATTTTCTTAACTTATTTGGGATTGTGTGTTATGTTTTGTATGTTTTCGATGGTCTAGGCCTGGCGTCCGCAACTATTCTGTTCATCGACTTTCTTCTTTAAAGGCAGTATTTGCTTAATGATCCACCGCAGCTCAATGTCAACTAAGAGCACATTCGCCTTTTATACAGCATTTGTTGTGGCTATTCGGTCAGCGAAAATTTGGTTTAGATGAAGATGGAATAGATCAAGTTTACAATAAAAACCAACCAGAAACTAGATACCAAAAAAAACGGAAAAACCCGGAGCATCAGGTTTTTGTCAATGTGGTTCTGTTTTCTTTTCTTGATATGACCACTTGACAATAGAATAGATCAATGAAGTGTTGAAGGTAATAGAAATACGCTATAATGTCTTCAACTGAAATCCGCTTCTGATAGTCCTTTGAAAAATATTCTTTTGAAAATCCACGCTTCATCCTCTGATAGTCCTTTGAAAAATATTCTTTTGGAAATCCACGCTTCATTCTCTGATGGTCCTTTGAAAAATATTCTTTTGAAAATCCACGCTTCATCCTCTGATAGTCCTTTGAAAAATATTATTTTGGAAATCCACGCTTCATTCTCTGATGGTCCTTTGAAAAATATTCTTTTGAAAATCCACGCTTCATCCTCTGATAGTCCTTTGAAAAAATATTCTTTTAAAAATCCACGCTTCATCCTGTGAAAGTCCTATGAAAAAATATTCTTTTAAAAATCCACACTTCATTCTCTGATAGTCCTTTGAAAAATATCCAAGCTTCATCCTGTGATAGTCCTTTGAAAAAATATTCTTTTAAAAATCCACGCTTCATTCTCTGATAGTCCTTTGAAAAATATCCACGCTTCATCCTGTGATAGTCCTTTGAAAAAATATTCTTTTAAAAATCCACGCTTCATCCTGTGATAGTCCTTTGAAAAAATATTCTTTTAAAAATCCACGCTTCATCCTGTGATAGTCCTTTGAAAAAATATTCTTTTAAAAATCCACGCTTCATCCTGTGATAGTCCTTTGAAAAAATATTCTTTTAAAAATCCACGCTTCATCCACTGATAGTCCTTTGAAAAATATTCTTTTAAAAATCCACGCTTCATCCACTAATAGTCCTTTGAAAAAATATTATTTCAAAAGTCCACGCTTCATCCTGTAATAGTCGTTTGAAAAAATATTCTTTTAAAAATCCACGCTTCATCCTGTGATAGTCCTTTGAAAAAATATTCTTTTAAAAATCCACGCTTCATCCTGTGATAGTCCTTTGAAAAAATATTCTTTTAAAAATCCACGCTTCATCCTGTGATAGTCCTTTGAAAAAATATTCTTTTAAAAATGCACGCTTCATCCTGCGATAGTCCTTTGAAAAAATATTCTTTTAAAAATGCACGCTTCATCCTGTGATAGTCCTTTGAAAAAATATTCTTTTAAAAATCCACGCTTCATCCACTGATAGTCCTTTGAAAATATTCTTTTAAAAATCCACGCTTCATCCACTAATAGTCCTTTGAAAAAATATTATTTCAACAGTCCACGCTTCATCCTGTGATAGTCCTTTGAAAATATATTCTTTTAAAAATCCACGCTTCATCCTGTGATATTCCTTTGAAAAAATATTCTTTTAAAAATCCACGCCTTTGGGATTTTTAAAAGAATATTGTTTCAAGGACCACCAAAGGCGTGGATTTTTAAAAGAATATTTTTTCAAAGGACTATCACAGGATGAAGCGTGGATTTTTAAAAGAATATATTTTCTTTTAAAAATCAACGCCTTTGGTGGTCCTTGAAAAAATATTCTTTTAAAAATCCACGCCTTTGGTGGTCCTTGAAAAAATATTCTTTTAAAAATCCACGCCTTTGGTGGTCCTTGAAAAAATATTCTTTTAAAAATCCACGCCTTTGGTGGTCCTTGAAAAAATATTCTTTTAAAAATCCACGCCTTTGGTGGTCCTTGAAAAAATACTCTTTTAAAAATCCACGCCTTTGGTGGTCCTTGAAAATATATTCTTTTAAAAATCAACGCCTTTGGTGGTCCTTGCAAAAATTTTCTTTAAAAATTCCACGCCTTTGGTGGTCCTCGATAAAATTCTTTTAAATTCCACGATAGTCTTTTAAAAACCCACGCTTTTGGATCTGTTCTTTGTTCCATATACCTGAAAATATTTTTTTATAAAACACCGTGCTTGCGTTGTATCGGTCAAACATTAGATAAGACAAATTTCACAATTACAGCAGTTATGAAGTTATAAAATGGGTATAAAAAATCTGATATTCAGTTTCTTATCTACCGCACACATTGGGGGGCCAAAACATTTTGCAAACATTTAATAAAAATGTTTATAAGAAATCTCCAATAAAAAATATTTTTATTTGAACAGTAGCAAAACAGTAGCCGATTGACGAAGTGAAGAGGCGTTCAACTTTTAATTGTTTCGAAATTTGAAGAAGAAAAAAGTAATTATGTTTTTCTATTTGACATTAGCACTGCTAATATTTCTGTATATATTCATAAAACGTCACTACAATCAATGGCAACGTCAGGGTATAGCAGCCGCAGAGTCTGTTATACCCTTTAGCTCCCTCAAAGCGGTATTTCGGAAAGAAAAAACTATGGGCTTGGCCATAACCGATATTTATGTGAGATTTTCGGAAAGTGTTGTCGGCATCATGCTGGCCTTTAAGCCAGCCATTCTCATAAGGGATGCTGAAATGGCCCGCCAAATATTAACCAAGGATTTTGATTACTTTCATGATCGTGGAGTTTATGTGAATGAGAAAAGAGATCCGCTGTCGGCAAATTTATTTAGCCTTAAAGGACATTCATGGCGTAGCATGAGAGCGAAATTATCTCCCTCATTTTCAAGTGGGAAATTAAAGGCCATGTTCGGAACAGTCGATGAAGTTGGTAATCAAATGGTGGAATATATTTTGGAGCAGTTTGAAGGTGATCAACGAAAAGTGCTGGTGGATATTAAGGATATTACAACAACGTAAGAGATTTCGAAACCAAAAACAAAACCAACTGATTTACTTTATTTTATTTTTGTTTTGCAGCTATGCCATTGACATCATCGGTTCGGTAATCTTTGGTTTGGATATCAACAGTTTTGAAAATCCTCACAATGAATTTCGGCAGATAAGTGATCGAATTTTTAAAACCAATCAAACTCACATTTTGCATCGCATTCGAGCCATCATGAGCTTTATGTGTCCACCGTAAGTAGAGCCATAATTTTTAATGTTTTTTAAGGACCACCAAGTCGTGGATTTTTTAAAAAAAATATTTCCTCAAGGATGACAAAAGGCGTGGATTTTTATAAAGAATATTTTATCAAGGCCTTAAATAAGGCGTGGATTTTTTAAAGAATATTTTTTTAAGGACCTCAAGCAGGCGAGGATTTTTTAAAGAATATTTTTTAAGGACCTCAAGCAGGCGAGGATTTTTTAAAGAATATTTTTTCAAGGGCCACCAAAGGCGTTAATTTTTTAAAGAATATTTTTTCAAGGACCACCAAGGGCGAGGATTTTTTAAAGAATATTTTTGCAAGGACCACCAAGGGCGTGGATTTTTTAAAGAATATTTTTTCAAGGGCCACCAAAGGCGTGGATTTTTATAAAGAATATTTTTTCAAGGGCCACCAAAGGCGTAAATTTTTATAAAGAATATTTTGTCAAGGCCCACCAAAGGCGTGGATTTTTATAAAGAATATTTTTTCAAGGGCCACCAAAGGCGTGGATTTTTTAAAGAATATTTTTGCAAGGACCACCAAGGGCGTGGATTTTTTAAAGAATATTTTTTCAAGGGCCACCAAAGGCGTTAATTTTTTAAAGAATATTTTTTCAAGGACCACCAAAGGCGTGGATTTTTATAAAGAATATTTTTTCAAGGGCCACCAATGGCGTGGATTTTTTAAAGAATATTTTTGCAAGGACCACCAAGGGCGTGGATTTTTTAAAGAATATTTTTGCAAGGACCACCAAGGGCGTGGATTTTTATAAAGAATATTTTTTCAAGGGCCACCAAAGGCGTGGATTTTTATAAAGAATATTTTTTCAAGGGCCACAAAAGGCGAGGATTTTTTAAAGAATATTTTTGCAAGGACCACCAAGGGCGAGGATTTTTTAAAGAATATTTTTTCATGGGCCACCAAAGGCGTGGATTTTTATAAAGAATATTTTTTCAAGGGCCACCAAAGGCGTGGATTTTTATAAAGAATATTTTTTCAAGGGCCACCAAAGGCGTGGATTTTTATAAAGAATATTTTTTCAAGGGCCACCAAAGGCGTGGATTTTTATAAATAATATTTTTTCAAGGGCCACCAAAGGCGTGGATTTTTATAAAGAATATTTTTCAGGGGTCCAACAAAGGCGTGGATTTTTATAAAGAATATTTTTTCAAGGGCCACCAAAGGCGTGGATTTTTATAAAGAATATTTTTTCAAGGGCCACCAAAGGCGTGGATTTTTATAAAGAATATTTTTTCAAGGGCCACCAAAGGTGTGGATTTTTATAAATAATATTTTTTCAAGGGCCACCAAAGGCGTGGATTTTTATAAAGAATATTTTTTCAGGGGTCCAACAAAGGCGTGGATTTTTATAAAGAATATTTTTTCAAGGGCCACCAAAGGCGTGGATTTTTATAAATAATATTTTTTCAAGGGCCACCAAAGGCGTGGATTTTTATAAAGAATTTTTTTTCAAGGGCCACCAAAGGCGTGGATTTTTATAAATAATATTTTTTCAAGGGCCACCAAAGGCGTGGATTTTTATAAATAATATTTTTTCAAGGGCCACCAAAGGCGTGGATTTTTATAAATAATATTTTTTCAAGGGCCACCAAAGGCGTGGATTTTTATAAAGAATATTTTTTCAAGGGCCACCAAAGGCGTGGATTTTTATAAATAATATTTTTTCAAGGGCCACCAAAGGCGTGGATTTTTATAAATAATATTTTTTCAAGGGCCACCAAAGGCGTGGATTTTTATAAAGAATATTTTTTCAGGGGTCCAACAAAGGCGTGGATTTTTATAAAGAATATTTTTTCAAGGGCCACCAAAGGCGTGGATTTTTATAAAGAATATTTTTTCAAGGACCACCAAGGGCGTGGATTTTTTAAAGAATATTTTTTCAAGGACCACCAAGGGCGAGGATTTTTTAAAGAATATTTTTTCAGGGGTCCAACAAAGGCGTGGATTTTTTAAAGAATATTTTTTCAAGGTCCAACAAAGGCGTGGATTTTTTAAAGAATATTTTTTCAAGGGCCACCAAAGGCGTGTATTTTTATAAAGAATATTTTTTCAAGGGCCACCAAAGGCGTGTATTTTTATAAAGAATATTTTTTCAAGGGCCACCAAAGGCGTGTATTTTTATAAAGAATATCTTTTCAAGGACTATCAGAAGAATTTTATTTCAAGGTCCATCAACACTGATTGTATAGTTTATATTTATTTTAAATTTATTTATTTTTTTTCATTATTTTTTTTAAGTATTGCACAATTTTTGGCCCTATTTGGTACACTGGATCCCATTACAGCTGACTTGAGGGAAATTGTCAGACGTACCATAGAATATCGTGAAAAACACGGTGTCGCTCGTAAAGATATCCTTCAACTCTTATTACAACTAAGAAATTCCGGCGAAGTTAAGGAGGAAGACGATACGACCTCCTGGCAGGTCGATGCTGTAGCTGAAAATCAAAAAACCATGTCAATTGATACAATTACTGCAAATCTATTTCTCTTCTATATTGCCGGTTCTGAAACAACATCCTCGACCATTGCCTACACCCTCTACGAATTGGCTATGTATCCAGAAATATTACAACGTGTCCAAGCCGAAGTTCTCCGGTGTCTGGAAAGAAATAATCTCAAGCCATGGGATAATTTGTCCTATGATATTTTACAGGAGATGCCATATTTGGATCTGTGTATAATGGGTAAGTTGGAGCTATGAATCCAAAATAAAAACAAAGAAAATATTTATTTTTTTTCTTCTAGAAACCACTCGCAAATATCCCGGCTTACCCGTTTGGAATCGTGAATGCACGAACGACTATCGTTTAAGCCGTAATGATTTTGTCATAAAGAAGGGCACAGCCATAATAATACCCATTATGGGTATTGGTCGAGATGAAAAATATTTTCCCCAACCCATGGATTACAAACCGGAACGTTATGCCGAGGAGAAGGATCGAAATAATATGACTGCTTTCATGCCATTTGGTGATGGTCCAAGATATTGTATCGGTAGGTTCAAAATTGGTATGGTCTAAATAATTCATACTATGTGCGCGTCTTCTCTTTTCAGCTAAGCGAATGGGCATTATAAATGTGAAAGCTGCTTTGGTAAAAATCTTAGCAAATTTCAATATTGAAACACAGCCACGTAAGGAGATTGAATTTAAATTTCACTCTACGCCCGTGTTAATGCCTAAGGAAGGTTTGAAAATAACACTTGTGAAAAAGTACTAATAAAAATATTTAAATCAATTTTTTTATGAAAAAGCTATATTCAAGGATTAGCGGAATTATTTTTAAAGGACCACCAAAGGTGTGGATTTTTTAAAGAATATTTTTTCAAGGACCACAAACAGGCGTGGATTTTTTAAAGAATATTTTTCAAGGACCACAAATAGGCGTGGATTTTTTAGAGAATATTTTTCAAGGGCCACAAATAGGCGTGTCTTTTTTAAAGAATATTTTTCAAGGACCACAAACAGGCGTGGGTTTTTAAAGAATATTTTTCAAGGACCACAAATAGGCGTGGATTTTTTAAAGAATATTTTTCAAGGATCGCAAATAGGCGTGGATTTTTTAAAGAATATTTTTCAAGGATCGCAAATAGGCGTGGATTTTTTAAAGAATATTTTTCAAGGATCGCAAATAGGCGTGGATTTTTTAAAGAATATTTTTCAAGGATCGCAAATAGGCGTGGATTTTTTAAAGAATATTTTGTCAAGGATCGCAAATAGGCGTGGATTTTTTAAAGAATATTTTTCAAGGATCGCAAATAGGCGTGGATTTTTTAAAGAATATTTTTCAAGGATCGCAAATAGGCGTGGATTTTTTAAAGAATATTTTTCAAGGACCACAAATAGGCGTGGATTTTTTAAAGAATATTTTTCAAGGACCACAAATAGGCGTGGATTTTTTAAAGAATATTTTTCAAGGACCACAAATAGGCGTGGATTTTTTAAAGAATATTTTTCAAGGACCACAAATAGGCGTGGATTTTTTAAAGAATATTTTTCAAGGACCACAAATAGGCGTGGATTTTTTAAAGAATATTTTTCAAGGACCACAAATAGGCGTGGATTTTTTAAAGAATATTTTTCAAGGACCACAAATAGGCGTGGATTTTTTAAAGAATATTTTTCAAGGACCACAAATAGGCGTGGATTTTTTAAAGAAAATAAGGGCTTGGAAAATTTCCGCGGCCTTCTAAATAATACATAATTATAAATGATATTTACAAGGCCTTCTAAGGGGTTGGGGTTTTTAAAGGATACTTTTTTCAAGAACCACAGTCTTAGATTTTTAGAGAATATTTTTTTCAAATACCACCGAAGTCTTAGCTGTTTAAAGAATAAGTTTTCAAAATAATTTGTTTAAAATGTATAATTTTAGCAATACTGAACACTTTCCAAAAAATCCCAAGCCTGTAAACATAACTTAAAATTAGTCCCCACTCCCTTTAAACAATCCCACAACATAACGCCCTTGGTTTTAATTCATTTCGCAGAGCTCATTTCAATCACGCATCTGCTATGAACGAATGTCTGATTTACATCCCCAACAAGAGCTATGATAAGCGTGAACTTATTTCCATTATCGACAAATTGGAGGGAATAATGCGAAATACCACCAACCGGCTGTTGTTAAATGAATGAATGCATCATCGGCGGCAATATCCGCATCATCATCGTTCAACTCCCAAAAAAAAAAAAAACTCGAGATGAAATTGCAGTAAAGATGGCTTAAGGTCTTTGCAATGGCTTCATATACATACATGCATTTATACATTGATATGTTTATACATATGTATGAAATTTACATGGGAATTGTGTTCTTAATTAAAATTAACCCTTTTTGATTAATTACCCTTGCCGTCCGTCGTTGTCGTCCGCCCTGACAACATGACTTTTTTGTCGTAAAGTGTTGACAATTAAGAAGACAATTATTGAAACACAACAGGGCATGATCTACAAAAATTAAAAAAAGCAAAAACAACAAAAATGTACAGAACTCACAATGCACAATTCCAATTATAGGGGTCTGCTTTCTTTGCTCATAAGCGATGATTACAAGCCGCGTTTTTTTATTATAGATCTCTTTTTATTCGCCATTAAATGAATATTAAGCGAATATTGTGAATATTGCCGTTGTTGCTGTTGCGTGAAATAATGGCCTTAAGCAGTTGACAATAAACTTTTTTTAATTATTATTATATTTTTTGTCATTTCGTTTTTTTATTTTTAACATAAAATATAGTTTTCATTCATATGTATATGAAAGTTTCAAAGTGAATGGATGGATTTCACATAAAAAATCGTAAAGTATAAAAGTCATGATTATATGCGAGAATCAAAAACCATTAATCGAAATTCTTAATTGAACATAAAAAAATATATTGAGGGCAAATGGTTATTTGTGATAAATAAAACTCCGAAATTCTTGGGATTGCATTTCTTCCCTTAGGAAACAATGTTGAAATTTATTCTATGATTTTTATATTTTAATTCAATTATTTAGAATGCGAAAAGTCGCAGGATTTAAAATATTTTTAAATTTTCGAAATTTACAAAAAAATATTAAAAAATCCAAAAAGTTCCAAAAAAAATTTGTCCACTAAGATGCGTGTAAAATGTTTTAAAAATATTTTTAAGATCTAAAGAGGCTTGTGTTTTATAAATATGCCTATGATTTGCGGAAGTCTACACCTGTATATCTTTTCCCTTTATATGCGGTATTGATTTCGATTTCGTAAAAATATTACGATTTAAAAGGTTTAGTTAAAATCGCCCATTCTTTTCTCTTGATATTGTATTAAGAAACATTAACATTTTTCACATTTTGTGACAGAAGGAGTGAACCGACTTACCCAACTGCATGACGAAAGCACCCCTTTGTCTCGAGAATAATATAGAAGCACAGTGGCAGAAAATTGCCCACTCCCTAAAAACTGCAGCAAAAGCAGCACTTGGGTACCAAAGACCACCATCAAGAAATCCGTGGTACGATCAGGAGTGTCGTAATGGTACTGATATGAAAAACCCAGCGTATAGGGCAACCCTGCGGACAGTAGTGACACGTAATGCGATGGAGAACTATCGTGAGCAAAGGAGAGAGGAGAAACGTATTTTCAGAAAAAAAAACAAGAAAAACGTGAGCAAATCAAGATACAGGAGTCACAATGAAGTCCGAAAATTCTGCCAACGGGTAAAACACCAAATCGAATGCTTTGGTGCAGGCACATCCTCCTGTAGAGATGAAGAAGGAAACCTGAGGATCGTGCTGAGGATCTGGAAGGAGCATTTTGAAAAACTTCTGGTATCAAATAGTAGCGGTGAAGACGGTATCCCAGAAGAAGTCAGAATAGCAATCAATCGACTGATGAATAATAAAGCAGCAGGAGCCGATGGGTTACAAGCCTAGTCTACTAGTCAAGACTGGTGGTCAGATGCTGGTAAGGAGCATGCACCAGCTGATTAGTACAATTTGGCTAGAAAATGCATGCCCAATGATTGGAACCTCAGCATCCTGTGTCCAGTGCACAAAAAAGAAGACAAGATGATATGTGCCAACTATAGAAGAATAAGTCTCCTACCCATCGCATATAAAGTGCTATCCAGCGTACTGTGTGAACGACTGAAGCCAATGGTCAATGACATTATTGGATCATACCAATGCGGCTTCAGACCTGACAAATCCACCATTGACCAGATTTTCATTCTGCGCCAAATCCTGGAAAAACGCACGTAAAACACATCGACACGTTCCACCTATTCGTCCACTATAAAGCCGCATTCGACAGCCCTATCCGTTCAGAGGTGTATAAAGCCATGTCTGCGTTTGGCATTCCTGCAAAATTAATTCGGATATGCAGGATAACTTTAACTGGCACAAGATCAGCAGATAAAGTGGGAAAGGACCTCTCGGAGCCGAGTGACCTTTTTAACATCCTGCTGGAAAAGGTCATATGAGAGGCAAAAGTGAACAGAAATGGTATCCTGTACACCAAACAACACATATTACTCGCCTACACCGATGACATCGACATAATGGGTCGAACATTGAGAGCGGTAACAACCAACTTTGAACAAATTGAGAAGGAGTCTGCCAAAGTCGGTCTGGCAGTAAAGACCGACTTTGGCAGAAAAATGGATGAAGAAGCAGCTGATGGTTCACGCAGAAGGGGAAGGCCACGAACACGATTGAAAAATCAAGTCGAAGGCAACATTGCCGAAAATAGTCTTTCAAATTGGAAAAACTGCGCAAAAGACCGATGCGCCTGGAAATATTTTTTAAGCTGACGTCGGTTTTGTCTCACAGTAATATTGAAGGTAGTTATCATATTTAGCAACAGGAGTTTTTTTTTAGGTATTTGAGCTTAAATACAATATGTGCCGACATTGGGAACATTTACCCCATATAAATTTTTCTTCAATACTTATTATGGTATTAAAAAATATATTGTATTTCCGACCCACAGTGTGGTGTTCGTATTCATTTCTGTGTATTTATTAGTATTTATGTGTACAAATAATATTAAATTTAGTGACAAAACCTCCACACGAATATTGGCAACACTGCTGTGGACGAATTGTAGTTGCAGGTTCTTATTTGTCTCATTACTCTATTGAATCAAAAAATCAACTTTCCCATCCCTGCCTAACATACATGTAAGTAATATAAAAAAAATCTTACCTTGAAGATAAGCTCATGTCCCATTTCCTTAGTTTTCTCAGCTCAAGAGAGAGGAATAGAGATCAAACGACGACGTCGGCGGCTGCGACGACAACGATTGTTCAGATGACCGAGGATGGTACGAAAAACGTAAACAAACGAAACGAAAACACGAACAAATGGTAGAAAATTAAAACACATAGAGCTCAATTTTATTTAACACACCATTTTATATTGGCAAATAATTATATTTTCAATGATTTGACAAAATCAAATTCATTTAAAACACTCCAATCAAAACACTTTTCACTTTACTATGCCAATAACTGATTAACAAGGAAGAGGAGGAATTCAAAAAATGATAATGCCATGGGGGGCAAGAAAACAAAAGCACACAAAAGAAAAACACAGAAAACAGATGGACAACTTGCAAATAAACAACTACGCACAAAACTAAAAAACCAATGAAATGTTAGCAGTTTTAATAACAATATTCGAATCACTGACTTCGTTTAAATTAAATAGAATAAATTTACAAATTATGGATCATTAAGTTATTACCGAATTAAAGAACACACGACTCGCGAGACTCCCGACAAACTATTTGAACGCCCGGCTTCAATGAAAACACGAAACAACTGAAGAGAACGTACTTGTAGGGTTGCCCTATTAAACGTAATTAGATCAAACCCGGGATGATGTATGGATTTCATTTAGGCAGTAAGTTTAGGGATTAAAGGTGGAAATAATATCGATTTTTAATATGCAATGAAAGAGTTATTGAAGCTTGCAAAAAAATATTTAGCTATATTAAATATTGTTCCAATTTATAAAAAAAGGTGGTAGAATCTATTGTCAATAATAACCAATTGTAGTTAGAATTTTAGTTAAAAATGTTTTTCGAGATTTAAAACGGCGTGGATTCCTAAATAATACTTTTTAAGGCAATGACATGATTTTTTAAATAATTTTCGAGCCTACAAAAAATTAAGACATTTTCTGCTTCTCAAATGAATTAAAGTTTTCGAACTTCTGCACAGCTACAACAAAAACCAGTAAGGAAAGTAGTAAAGTCGGACTGGGACTATATGATACCCTTCACCACTTTGGGTATATTGTACATATATATCCTTACAATTGCATATCAATGTTCCCTCTAAGGAACACGCTCATGCCTTGCTGCAACCTATGCTAAATGTAATTAATTCGGGCAGATTTAAAGTCGTCTGTATACCATGGGACAAATTTATGGAAAATGAGCGTGAGCAAATCGAGATGTATAGGAGTCAAAATGAAGTCCGGAAATTTTACCAGCGAATAAAACACCAAACCGAAGGCTTTGGAGGAGGCAGGAAAGGAAGCCTGGTAACAGATACAGACATCATGTTGAGGATCAGGAAGGAGCATTTTGAAAAACTTCTGTTATCAAATAGTAGCGTTGAAGAAGATACCTCAGAAACAATATGAGAATTACGGTATAGAGTGTATACCACCTAGCCAAGATGAGGTCAGAATAGCAATAAATCGGCTGAAGAGTAATAAAGCAGCAGGATCCGAAGGGTTACTAGCCGAACTATTCAAGACTTGTGGTCAGGAGCATGCCACAGCTGATTAGTACAATTTGGCTAGAGGAATGCATGCCCAATTATTGGAACCTCGGCATCCTGTGTCCCGTGCACAGAAAATGAGACAAGACGATATGTGCCAACTTTAGAGGAATACGTCTCCTTCCCATCGCCCATAAAGTCGTGGAAAAGCGCAAGACGTCCAGTAGACTCGGACCAACTGTGGAACATGAGAATTACAGCTTCGGTGTAGTCAAAGATTTTATATACCTTTGTACCGCCACAAATAAAATGAATGACACCAGTTTTGACCAAATTGTCTGTAATTTGACACAGAGTGTTCTCTTTGGGTACCAAATGTCCATGCAAAAATGTATGTATGTAGGTCCATGTTTGCTGGTAGCCCCCACACAAAGGTACCCTCCTCCAAAGGTACCTTTGGAGGAGGCAGGAAAGGAAGCCTGGTAACAGATACAGACATCATGTTGAGGATCAGGAAGGAGCATTTTGAAAAACTTCTGTTATCAAATAGTAGCGTTGAAGAAGATACCTCAGAAACAATATGAGAATTACGGTATAGAGTGTATACCACCTAGCCAAGATGAGGTCAGAATAGCAATAAATCGGCTGAAGAGTAATAAAGCAGCAGGATCCGAAGGGTTACTAGCCGAACTATTCAAGACTTGTGGTCAGGAGCATGCCACAGCTGATTAGTACAATTTGGCTAGAGGAATGCATGCCCAATTATTGGAACCTCGGCATCCTGTGTCCCGTGCACAGAAAATGAGACAAGACGATATGTGCCAACTTTAGAGGAATACGTCTCCTTCCCATCGCCCATAAAGTCGTGGAAAAGCGCAAGACGTCCAGTAGACTCGGACCAACTGTGGAACATGAGAATTACAGCTTCGGTGTAGTCAAAGATTTTATATACCTTTGTACCGCCACAAATAAAATGAATGACACCAGTTTTGACCAAATTGTCTGTAATTTGACACAGAGTGTTCTCTTTGGGTACCAAATGTCCATGCAAAAATGTATGTATGTAGGTCCATGTTTGCTGGTAGCCCCCACACAAAGGTACCCATATTTTGAGTATTTACCCGTAAATTGGGTATAAACTCATTAACTGCCGAACCACTTGACATAGGCGGCCAAAATTTTGCATACATGTTTTTAATGTCATAGCAAATATAGAAATCCAACATGGGTCCAAGTTTTGATATAGCCCCGTATAACCGTACCTCCCGATTTAAGATATTTTTTGTCTATTAGACACATTTTACGATCAAAATGGCTGTAATTTGACACAGAGGGTTCTCTTTGGATACCAAATCTCCATGCAAAAATGTATTTATGTATGTCCACGTTTACTGGTAGCCACCATACAAAGGTACCCTTATTTTGAGTATTTACCCAAAAATTGGGTATAAACTTATTAACTGGCAAACAACTTGGCATAGGCGGCCAAAATTTGTCTCAGATGGTTTTTATATCAATACAAATACTGGTATGGGAAATGGGGTCTCTGGTTTCAAGTTTTGATATAGCACCCTTATAACCGCTATAATTTGGCATAATGAAATCTCTTTTTGCATAAAATATTCACTCGAAATGTGGCTTTTGACACAAATGGTTTAAATATCAACATTATTTCCTGTATGGGGAATGGGATCTTCAAAACACACGTCAAGTGGTTCGGCTGTTAAAGAGTTTATAAATATATAAATACCCAAAATCAGGACCATTATATAAGATAGAAAACGGGGACCAGCGTAGACAAATGGTACTCATAGAGAACTCTCTGACCCAAATTCCAACCAATCAAATTGGCTAATAGATAAAAAAGTTAGATTTTCGTGGTAGTTGTATAGGGTATCATATGGTCGGGCCCGTTCGAATATACTGCTCCGCTCACTGGTTTGTTTTATAAATAATATTTCTTTATGTAAGTTGTGTTACAGAAATGCTCGACCTGTGTTCGATATACTTTTACTGCAGGAACAGTCGATTCTGTCCAAATCCTATTTTTCTTGCATGTTTTTGTTGTCTTCAAGTTTTTCCAACTTTTTAACAAATTCCCGCATTAACATAAATAACTGTTATATTGAAGATCAAATTTTTATCTTTGTTAGATAATCAGCAAACAGTATATCCGAAACTTATAAAAGGTGATAATTTCAAATCGTCCCTTTCGAGATATTTTTTACATCCACCTTTTTATATTAAAGAAAATACCAAGAGATTCTCGAATAAACATTGTTTTCAATCTCCTACATCAAAAGATGGCGCGGTGGGAAAATCAATATTTCGGTAAAATTGTGTTCCATAATAAAACATAAAGTCTGGCTATTTCGAAATTTTTTCGCATTTTCATAAATATGAAATTTTCTGTGTGATTTTTTTTTAAATAAATAGTTTTTAAATTCCTTCCTTAAAATTTTTTGAAATTCCAGTATGCTGATTTTGTAAAAGAGACTTAATTTTGATCTACAATATGAGAATTTATGTGTCTTAATGAATCAATTGGTTTAGGAGATACATCTTTAGGCATATTCCAGGGTTAAAGAAAATAAGAAATAAAGACATACACGGATTAGAGTTGGAAAGAGGATATTTTTTTTTTTGCCAAAAAATCCTCATTCTATTTGACCCAAAAATGCAGATAGAGTAATCAGCAAAAAACTTCATCACATCATAACTCAAAAATTTGACCTATGGTGATTTTATCCTTCTTGATTCTTAACCAATTTTTTAAGTCCCTTAAAAGTATTCTTAAAAAAATTCTCGACTATTTTGACTCTTGAAGAAATATTCTTTAAAAAATCACAAAATACTTCACTTCAAATGTGTTTTTCACTCTTCACGAAACCAGAATGTCAAATATCATGTCAAAACATGGACCTCTACAAAAAATTCTGGAAAGTTATTTTATGAAACCGGTATATCATATTTCAGACACTTCGATTGAGATATGAGGAATGGTACCTAATAGTGGAACCTATAAAGTAGTAGAAATGTTCCGTCATCTATCATACAAGGACATATAAACCAAAGTTCGACATTGTCAAGACAAAAAAAAAACATTTTGAAGGTTATCTCAGATCATCTCCTACAACTAAGCTACGGAATTTGTTTTAATTTTTTTTTAATGTGAAGTATTTAAAAAGGCATAGCATTTAACAATTATCCCACGACAATAAAACAAACTCACACACATGACCACAATGCATACGCATGGGTAATTTCTTAAAGCCACATTTAAATGCACGATGATACACTTTTTGCACTATAAGATGACATTGACCGAACCGCATGTTTAAATGGTATCATGGTCGACACGTACCATTCTTTCGTCCATCCAACCATCCGTCCATCCACCATCGGCCGGCGCTGCTATTCAAAACGTTTTTGTTCGACATTTTAAACATATGCCTGACTCTTTAGAAAATAATTGAGCCGAATGCATCTTTTATGAGATTCATTGCGAGAGGGAGTTTAAAACTTAACATACATAAGTGCATATGTTATATACAGACATATGGGTCAGCATTTGAAGGGAAGAGGAAAAAATATGTTTTTTTGTAATACTTATAAAAACTTGAAAAAATATTCTTTCAAATAAAATAAACACATTCAATTGTTTGGACCTCATATTTGAATTTTTGGATTTTTTCGGGCCTCAATATTTTTACAGTTTCCCTTCACCCCCCTCCATTGCCTATATATGTAAGTTCATTTATATGTACTAGATTTAACACTTTATCATAAATTTATAATTATTATGCGCATTTTAGTGGGCCGGTCATATTTGGAGTCGGTCGGTGGGTCGGTCACTTTTGTACTAACACTCGTGACATTTGAAAGGCATTACGCTTTGGGCATACAAATTGTTTTGTTTGACGGGGTGTTGGAAGTCCATTATATATGCATTGCTGCGTTTTGCGAACATGATTTTATACCACATGTAAAATGGACATTACAAGTTCATATCTGAACGGCCGACCAACCGACAGACAGACAGTCACTTAGTTTGTAACACATTGAAATGTCAGATGTCATAAACCATGATTTGATTATACCGAAATGTAAGCGGCTTAGAAATGTCGCTAATTCAAATCAGTAGGCAGAAGTAGGTTGTACAGGGCCATTGTGTATTTAGCAGAGAGGTTAACACCAAAAGTGGAGCCAAGAGGGGTTATTTTGAGGATGACAACAAATAGGGAGAATTTTTAAATAAAAGCCAAAGACAACAAACTAGGGAACAGAAATGGAATATTTGGGAAATATGTACATAAAAACGTTGGGCGCCATTCTCCAATTTAAAAGATTTAAAATTAATTTACAATTTTTTGGAGACTATTTGTTTCAAATAATCTTGACAAGTGATGCAAAAGTCATTAAATCAATCCCAATGGCGCATATCTAAAAGCGCAACTTATGAGTTGTTCATTACACAAGTATGGTGGCGTAGTAAGTGAACACCAAAGTGGGACCAAAGTGAATTCCTTTTTAGGGTGACAAAAAATAAAATTACTTTCAAATGATCACTGCCCTTACAAGGCAAAATCCAAATAACAAAAATTATTTTCAGCTGAGCACGGCTAGGGCTCGAACATAGGTCCTCGGAGCAACACAAATGTTGTCAGACCACTTAACGTTCTGAGCCATCAAAACACTTCCAAAACAGTTGCCCAAAAACATGTGTATACCATGGAAGCACATGTAGGTGTGTGGATTAATTATCCATCGCTACAATAAAAATTTGCTAGAATGAAGACAAATGTCGAACTTTGACAAATTTGAATTTAATTCGCATATGCAAGTTTCGCATCAGGGCGGAATAAATACAAGTTATCAAGCCACATAGCCCAATGTGCCTGATAAGCCGCATAACCAAAAGAGTATAAATAATCACTTAAAAATTTTTTCTTTCAAGTGATCACTGCCCTTACAAGGTAAAATTCAAATAACAAAAATATAAAACACTTTTTAAAAGGAAGCCAAATCAATATGAAAGCATTTGCCAAAAGAAATGTGACATTTGGAGATAATCTGTATTTAAAATCGTTGGGCGCCATTTCCAATTTAAGAGTCTAAAAAATCAATCTCCTATATTTTTTCGATTAATGGTTTCAAATATGAATTTGTTAGCCATCATAAACAGATCATTTGTGCTAATCTGTATTTATTAACGTTGGGCGCCATCCCCCAATTTAAGAGTCTAAAAATCAATCCCCTATTAATTTTGAGATTTTGGCTTTCATATAAAATTTGACAAGTGTTATTTCTAAAAGTCAATCAACTATGTTCACAAATGTTGCACATTATCTGGATGTTGATATCAAACCATCTCCACAGTGTGTGGTAATGTAGTGACTGAACCGAATTCATGTATCGCACAAAAATATTGTTGTTGAACAAATATTTAAAATGTTAAACTGCAATTAATTTAGGCATGGATGCGGAACGTGTCATGGATAGCTAAAAATATAACACTGGTGACAAACGGGAATGCAGCTCAATGGTCTCAATATATAGAGCAATTTGTGTAATACAAAACAAAAACTGAGTTTTTTTTATAGACAGCATAGATCATATCAGACAACAAAACGAAACATGTTTCAATGCAGTCGAGTGAATGAAATCAAAAATAAAATTTTAAACGAATCTGTAGGTCGACCAAACAAAACCGTACAATGGTTCATAGAATACATTTACAAATACATTTCTATGGGATTAAAAATCAAAGACCATTGACGCCAGTAAAATTTTTTCAAGCGGAGGATTTTTAATAAAAATTTTTTCGGTATTCTAAGACCTAATGGGGGACAAATATCCATTAGTACTATAATAGCGATTTATTAACAAATATTTTTTTTCGAAGCGTAATTGAATTTTTATTAAAAAAAATAATAATATTTGTTAATAAACAAAATATCGTGAAATTCGGTCATGCCGACGTTTTTCAGCCTTAACCATAATGTGCATATTGAAACCTTTAATATGACTTGACCTGTATATGAGGACTCTGTCAGGGAAAATTGTCAGCTAGTAGATTGATTGTGTGCTGACAAAATTAAATACCAATCAATCAGGCTAGAAAATCGGAAAATAAGCCAAACCTATATCTCAGCCACCTAAAGTCCGGAATGCTAAATGACAACCCTTTCAAATGGAAAATGCAGCTAAAACATTCAAAATACTAAAAACGGGTCGGCCCTTTTTATGGTAGCTATATCAAAGCATGAACCTATAATGATAATTTTCTGGAAACCGGGGTATTTAATTATAGACACTTCCGTGCGAAATGCGACTGGTACGGTATTTAAAAAAATACCGTACCGGTATACATGGTAGCTGCCTACACACATGGATCGATAGACCCCAGTTTCATTTATGAAATTTCAAAGCTCTGTCAAACCGACATGCCGAACATTCGGATAAAGAATGTATACACTTTGTGGAGGATATATGTGTCTGACAAAATTTCCTTAAAAATCCACACCATTAGATCATATATATTTCTTTGACTAACTCTCCAAATAAAATCTATGCCTTTGGAGCAGACAAACTTTTTGATAAAATACACTGAATCAAGATGCCTTAGGATCGGACATTTCTTTGATAAAATCTGTTTAAAAATCGACGACTTTGAATCCTACATTTGTTTGACAAAAACTCCTTAAAATCTACATGTTGGTCGGGCATTTCATTGAATAAATTCAATACTTTGGGTTTGGACATTTCTCTGGTAAAATACACGGCTGTGGTTCGGATATGCCACCCTTTCCTTAAAAATGGAAGCCTTCAGATCGGACATTTCTTCATTAAATTTCTCTTTACAAATCCACGCCTTGGTATTGCATATTTCGTTGATTGAATCGATATGAAAATCCATCTCGCATTTGGATCAGAATCTCTTTAAAAATCTAAACCATTGGATCGGTCATTTCTTTCATAAAATCGCTATCAAAATCCACGACTTTGGGCCGAATATTTCTTTGATCAAATCAAATTAAAAATTGACGCCCTCAGATCGTATATTTCTTTCATTAAATCTCTTTAATAATCCACGACTTTGGATAGCACATTTCATTGATAAAATCTTCTTAAAAATCGAAACATTTAGACCGGACAATTTTTGGGTAGAATCTTCATAAAAAATCTACGCCTTGGCTAGGATTTTCTTTTGAAAACTCCTTAAAAATCCACACCTTTCGATGGGACATTGTTTTGATAAAATATCTTTTAAAACCCTCACCTTTGGAAGTGGCATTTCTTTGATAGAATCTCTGTAAAAATGCGTGCCATTGAATCGGAGATTTTTTTAAATAAAATCTCTTTAAAAATCTACGCCTTAAAAATCAATGCCTTTGGATCAGACATGTCTTTGATAAAACCGCTAAAAAATCCACGCTTTTGGATAGGACATATCTTTGACAAAATCTCTTTTAAAATCCACGCCTTGTAAACGGATATTTATTTCATAAAATCTGTTTTAAAATCCATGCCTCTGGATCGGACATTATGGACGGCCATTTCTTCCAAAAAATCTCTTTAAAAATCAGACATTTCCATGATGAAATCTTTTAAAAATCGACGCATTCATGTCTGACATTTCTCTTTAGACATCCACGCCTATGGATCGGACATTTCTTTGACCTTCGTCGATTGAATCTTCATAAAAATCTATGTCATTGATTCGAAGAATTATCTGATAGAATCACCTTAAAAATCCACGCCTTGGGATTGGGCATTTCTTTGATAAAATCTATTACAAATTGGACATCTTTGGATCAGATAATCTTTTGATAAAATTTCTATAAAAATTCGCGCCTTGGGATTTCATATTTTTATGAAAAAAATCCCATCATAAAATCAAAGTCTTTGGATAGGATATTTCTCTTATAGGATTGACGGATTAGCATAGGATATTTCACTGACAAAATCTCCTTAAATATCCGATATTCCGATAAAATCTGCTTAAAAATCCATGTCGTTGAATTCGATATTCCTTAGAAAAATTCTCCATACCCATATACGCCTTTATAAGGAATCTATCCCTACAAATCCATTCCTTTTAAAACAATTCTTTAAATGTCCGTGCTTTTGGCAACGATATTTCTTCTTTAAAAAATCTCCATAAATATTACAGCCTGTTAATATCGTTAAAAGGTCCACCCTTTGGATTGGTTATTTCGTTGTTTCCAATCTCTATTTAAAATATTGCGCTATTGTAATTTCAACAGGTAGACGAATCAGATGAGGTCTCGAGCTAAGTATTTCTACGGAATGACAAAAAATCCATGCATATCTCTGGTCTTTGAAAAAATATTCTTTAACCAGTAAGCGGAGCAGTATAGTCGGACGGGGCCGACCATATGATACCCTACACAACTTCCATGAAAATCTAACTTTCTGGGGTTCTATATTCAGAGATGAGACAATATTTCGCGATATTTGCCCATTTTTGACGGGCTAGAGGTCAGAAAATGTTACTAATAATCAGTACAGCCCTTCTAATTACTTGTCCAGATTCCCTTCACAGTGGGTTGTGTTGTGATGTTCGGCTTTAAATTGTGGACTATAGATCGACTCGAAAAACACAAAAAAATTAAGTTTTCGGTCCACTTCATCCCAAAATTATTATCTCACCATCGCTGAAAATTATAGGCGTTGTCCTTGACCATAACTGGAACCACGTGGAACCTATCAAAGCAATCAGCTCTATATTTCCGCCCTCCAGTGTGGTAATGGTTTAATAAATAATATCTGAATACGTAAACACCAGAAAATATGTAGGTGTAACTCACCCATCCGAGTACATACGACAATATAATTGGTATCAATTTAAAGGCCAACCTCTCCTTTTGGATTTATTATCAACTTCTCGGGTCCTTGTCATTCAGGAGTAAATATATACGCTATAGAATACATATTTTGTCATTTTTCACACAAAAGTCAGGGTCCATTTGACCCGCTAAATATTGACCAATCTTTATCAAAACAGGCATGCTTATTCTTTGGCCCGATCCCCTTCTCCATGTAAAATTTCGCGATGTTCGGGCTATAATTGCGGCCTCTGGTGCGACCAGAAAAACCGACAAAAATTTAGTATTTGGTCCAATTCATCCCCTAAATATTAAGCGATCTCCACCAAAAACAATAGGGGTCTTCATTGGCCAGAACCCAACCTACATGCAAAATTTCGTGTAGATTGGTCCATAACTGTGGCCTGTATCGTGTTTACAAATTATAATCGACAGACGGACAGACGGACGGACACACATGTCTAGATCGACTCAGCTAGTCGAGATATGACGTTCGGTATACTTAAAGGTGGGTCTAGGACCAATATTTCGCGGCGTTACAAACACTTGGGGCTGCACAAAGCTATAATACCCTGACAACATAGTTGTGTAGGGTATAAAAACCTCAGATCTATGATGGGCCTTAAAAATATAGTAAAATCAAAATTTAAGAGAGACCTCTACAGACCATCTCTAATGTGGTAGGGTATCGAAGTCATTCATTAAAGAGAGCGACATTTATGCGAGCATAAAATTATTAATGCACAACATGCACTCACAATTACATAGCCAACACTAGGCATGCGTAATGATAACAATGTGCACGTTGGAGCTGCTGGGGTGAGTCATGCTGCGGTTAAGCGTTCGAAATAGCAAAACAAAAACTTGGAAAAAATTCATTCCAGGTGCTGTGATACTTGTCTCTGTCCGTATCTGCAATTGGCTTAGCTAACTAACCACTTGGTAGATTTCTTTTGAATAGCTACAATTTCATTTCATTTTACAAACAAATTTTCTTTTCTTTGAGAACTTCTTTCATTTGTTAATCCAAAGATAAATGCATGAGGAAAAAAACAACCTATCCTCATACGAGTATGTATGGCTATCTGTCGCTTTGGACAAATTTGCGGTCAGAGCTTAAGAAACGACAGTAGACAACAAATCTTGTTGTCGGTGGTTTTAATTCACATCACTTCTCTGTGAATCTGGGGGTTTCTGTGAATTGAATTCGAATTTGTTGTGTTGCATGCAAATGAGAATGATGATGATGAAAAATATAGGGGGGAACTAAGTACAGCTTAGGTACCTTTAAATCTACATATGAAGAGGAGAAAAAAAATAAAAACAAAGAAGAGTCCCCACAAGAGTGAGGTTATGTATTTGCATATATAAACAAGTACCGGGTTTCTTTCTTCTTGTTTCGCTTTGTTGTTTTACATTTCTTTCCGATTCGATTATATAATGTTGCAAGCATGTGATGTTGTATGTATTAACATATAGTTGTTGTAAATATTCAGGTTGTATTACAAAAAAAAAAAAAAAAATGCAAAAAACAACAAGAACTGAACCGATAAATTTTGTAGAAGTCCTTTTGAAGTTTGACATATCAAAAGGTGATTACATGCACAATGTCTGATCCTGTCTTTGATATGGTCAGAAATTGAGCCCGATATACCTTTCTATAAAAATTGATTATTTTCTATTACATATTTTTATAAAAAAATCCCTTTAAAAATCCATTCCCTTTGCATCGGATTTTTTTTCTTTTTTTTTTTTTTTTTTTGAAAATATCCTAAAAAATCCAAGCCTCCGTAACCGATATGCCTTTGGCAAAACCTCTTTAAAAATCCACACATTTGACTACGATTTTTCTTTGACATGATCTCCTTAAAAAATTCACGGTTTTGGATCGGATATTACATTGTCAAAAATGTCTCTAAAATTTCACGACATTTTCTACCATTTTTCTTTGAGAAAATCTCCTTTAAATGCTACGTCTTGGGATCGGATACTTCTTTGACAAAATGTTCATTAAATATTCACGCATTTGGATCAGATGTTTCATAGACGAATTTTTTAATATATACATGCCTTGACATCGGATATTTCTTTAACAAAATCTCCATAAAAATCCACGCATTTGCATCGGAAGTTACCTTGAAAAAATCTCCTTAAATATGCACGCCTATTGATCCGGCATTTTTTTGACAGTATATTTATAAATATTTCTTGGAGAAAAATCTCCTTAAAAATCCACACCTTGGGATCGGGACATTTCTTGGAGAAAATCTCCTTAAAAATCCACGCCTTGGTATAGGGACATTTCCTGGAGAAAATCTCCTTAAGAATCCACGCCTTGGGATCGGATATTTCTTGGATAAAATCTCCTTAAGAATCCACGCCTTGGGATCGGATATTTCTTGGATAAAATCTCCTTAAGAATCCACGCCTTGGGATCGGATATTTCGTGGATAAAATCTCCTTAAGAATCCACGCCTTGGTATAGGGACATTTCTTGGAGAAAATCTCCTTAAAAATCCACGCCTTGGTATAGGGACATTTCTTGGATAAAATCTCCTTAAAAATCCACGCCTTGGTATAGGGACATTTCTTGGATAAAATCTCCTTAAAAATCCACGCCTTGGTATAGGGACATTTCTTGGATAAAATCTCCTTAAAAATCCACGCCTTTGGATCGAATATTTCTTTGAGAAAATCTTCTTAAAAATCCACGCTATGGGATCGAATATTTCTTTGAGAAAATCTCCTTAAAAATCCACGCTATGGGATCGGATATTTCTTGGAGAAAATCTCCTTAAAAATCCACACCTTGGGATCGGATATTTCTTGGAGAAAATCTCCTTAAAAATCCACACCATGGGATCGGATATTTCTTGGAGAAAATCTCCTTAAAAATCCACGCCGTAGGATGGGATAATTCTTGGAGAAAATGTCCTAAAAAATCCTCGCCTTGGTATCTGATATTTCTTGGACAAAATCTCCTTAAAAATCTACGCCATGGGTTGGGATATTTCTTGGAGAAAATCTCCTTAAAATCGATCCCATATTTCTTTGAGAAAATCTCTTTAAAAATCCACGTCTTTACCTTAAATATTACTTGAACCTACAATATTTATTGAGGCCTTCTAGAGACTTCTCTTAACTCTAATTTATTTTATCGTCTTATTGAAGAGTTATGGCATTCTAAAGTATCCTATAGTCATCTAGAGCCTTTTGGAATCGTTGTGATATTCTATAGCCCTTTTGAAGACAGTAAATCTTCTACGACCCCACATAAGCCTGGAAATTGAATAGAGCCTAGAGAAGACATGAGGACTTCTAGAACCCAATAGAGTCTTTGGGGACATATACAAATAAGAAACTTCTGGATATATGTCTTCAATTGCCTTACTGACGTCCTCAAGATGTCCCCTAGATACGTTGAGATTTTTTACTGCGAGGTCTTCTAAAGCATGACGGAAATCACAGATTAAATAGAGCATCTTAGGTGACCTGAAACCTTCTGGACTTATGTTGAAGACACGAGGTTTTCTCGAGATCTACAAAAGTTCTGAGGACCTTGAGGAAAGCCTAGAACCTTTGAAGTCTTCTTTAGTCGAACCATAAAGTATGGTCTTATTAAGCGTCTTGAACCTTATTTTATAGTCGCATTTGATATCTTTTTAATTATCCTGAGGCCCTTTAGAGACTTTTAGTTCTAGAAAAGGCCAGATGTCAACAAGGCCTCTAAAATTTTCTAGAGACGTATAGATGGGCGGAGATTTGAAGGCTTTTGTAGCCTTTAAAGATCATTAATATTTTTTTATTTTTTATTGGCTCGATAACCATATAGAATACCTAAGGCCATCTAGAGACCCATAGAAGATCGCAGCTTTTATATCAACTTATAGAATATCTGAGGTACTTCAAGATCTCATAAAATATTTAAGATAGTCTACAACCATGTATAGATATTCTATTCTCCACTGGATCTTTGAATCTTTGTGGTATTATATACCCTTATTAATATATTCGGAGGTCCTCTAGATTATATCTGAAATCTCATATAGCCTAATAGAACTTCAGAAGTATTTAATACATATACAAACGGCAATGCTTATATAACCTATAAAGAGACGGTTGAGTCCTTTGCAGCCTATTTGAAGACTTATTAGAGATCAGCCTTCAAACTGTATAGAATTTCCTCTCAGATTTATTATTACGCTTTCAATGTGTAAAAGCACTTCATATTTCCAATTTCTTTAAAGAAATCTACGCTTATGGATCAGCTTATACAATCCACTCCTACAGTCCAGATCTTCCTGGGAGAAAAACTATTTAAGTGTGTATCTCCAAATCGCCCATCCTTTCGCCTATAAATTCTTTATGAACCAATTACTCAAATAAAATTTTTCAATTTCCATTTGGCTATGAGAAATAATTAAATCATTTTCCCCTCACTTTTTTTGCATAAACCTGTTGCAAACTTAACATTTTTACATTGCATCTGAAATTAAAATACACATAAAATTTATGACCCAACTTAGATGTCCGCCAACTCCTAAACTATTTTTATTTCCTGGCAGATGATCTACCATAAAACTCTCAATGGATATATATTTTTTTTAAATTTACAAACGCTAACCACCATCGTCAACCAAAACGAAGAAAAGAGCAACAAGAGAGGCAGCAGCAACTACCTCACCATCAAAGAAATATGTACCCGGCCAACACAACGTTCCAGCCAACTGCATTCAAAATCAAAAGGGGAAAAGCCAAACTATAAAAAAATCAAAAGAAAATAAAAAACAAGAGACTTATAAAAAAAACATCTTTGGCCGTTCGGTATCATGACAAACCATTTGAATGGATCAGTGCTCGTCTCGGTCGACCATCTTCATCATCTTTCTTTTGCTCGTTGGCAAATGCTCTGCACGTACGCGGTGTTCATGGCCCCCATTTGGTATGATTGGAGTGGTGACTGCACTTTTGACATAGACACCCAAAGCTATGCCATAGCTATGGTGAATATTTTTTTTACAAATCAATTCATAAAGAGTTGCCATTTTGGCAACCATCATCAAACAACTGCTCGCAGACACACACTCGAGTCGAACAACATCATACATGCATCCATCGTTTGTATTGGGGCAACAGACACAGTGTAACCATGGATTCCCACAATTGATGTAGATACTATTTCGCATTTTATTTGTCATTTTTTTAACTATACTATATGCGTCAAAAGTGAGATCGTGCCTGAAAAAATATTCTTTTATATATCCACCCCTATAGTAGGCCTGAAAATATATTCTTTTATATATCCAACCCTATAGTAGGCCTGAAAATATATTCTTTTATATATCCACGCCTGTGGTAGGCCTGAAAAAAATTATTTTATATATCCAACCCTATAGTAGGCTTGAAAATATATTCTTTTATACATCCACGCCTGTGGTAGGCCTGAAAAAAATTATTTTATATATCCATGCCTATAGTAGGTCTGAAAAATATTCTTTAAAAAATCCACGCCTATGGTAGGCCTTGAAAAAATATTCTTTAAAAAATCTACGCCTATGGTAGGCCTTGAAAAAATATTCTTTAAAAAATCCACGCCTATGGTAGGCCTTGAAAACATATTCTTTAAAAAATCCACGCCTATGGTAGGCCTTGAAAAAATATTCTTTAAAAAATCTACGCCTATGGTAGGCCTTGAAAAAATATTCTTTAAAAAATCCACGCCTATGGTAGGCCTTGGAAAAATATTCTTTAAAAAATCCACGCCTATGGTAGGCAATGAAAAAATATTCTTTAAAAAATACACGCCTATGGTAGGCCTTGAAAAAATATTCTTTAAAAAATCCACGCCTATGGTAGGCCTTGAAAAAATATTCTTTAAAAAATCCACGCCTATGGTAGGCCTTGAAAAAATATTCTTTAAAAAATCCACGCCTATGGTAGGCCTTGAAAAAATATTCTTTAAAAAATTCACGCCTATGGTAGGCCTTGAAAAAATATTCTTTAAAAAATCCACGCCTATGGTAGGTCTTAAGAAAATATTCTTTAAAAAATCCACGCCTATGGTAGGCCTTGAAAAAATATTCTTTTATATATCCACGCTTATAGTAGGCCTGAAAAAATATTCTTTAAAAAAATCCACGCCTATGGTAGGCCTTGAAAAAATAGTCTTTAAAAAATCCACGCTTATAGTAGGCCTGAAAAAAATATTCGTTTATATATCCACGCCTATAGTAGGCCTGAAAAAAATATTCGTTTATATATCCACGCCTATAGTAGGCCTGAAAAAATATTCTTTTATATATCCACGCTTATAGTAGGCCTGAAAAAATATTCTTTTATAAATCCACGCTTATAGTAGGCCTGAAAAAATATTCTTTTATATATCCACGCTTATAGTAGGCCTGAAAAAATATTCTTTAAAAAATCCACGCCTATGGTAGGCCTAGAAAAAATATTCTTAAAAAATCCACGCCTTAGGTGGACCCTTGAAAAAATATTCTTTAAAAAATCCACGCCTATGGTAGGCCTAGAAAAAATATTTTTAAAAAATCCACGCCTTAGGTGGACCCTTGAAAAAATATTCTTTAAAAAATCCACGCCTTAGGTGGACCCTTGAAAAAATATTCTTTAAAAAATCCACGCCTTAGGTGGACCCTTGAAAAAATATTCTTTAAAAAATCCACGCCTTAGGTGGACCCTTGAAAAAATATTCTTTAAAAAATCCACGCCTTAGGTGGACCCTTGAAAAAATATTCTTTAAAAAATCCACGCCTTAGGTGGACCCTTGAAAAAATATTCTTTAAAAAATCCACGCCTTAGGTGGACCCTTGAAAAAATATTCTTTAAAAAATCCACGCCTTAGGTGGACCCTTGAAAAAATATTCTTTAAAAAATCCACGCCTTAGGTGGACCCTTGAAAAAATATTCTTTAAAAAATCCACGCCTTAGGTGGACCCTTGAAAAAATATTCTTTAAAAAATCCACGCCTTAGGTGGACCCTTGAAAAAATATTCTTTAAAAAATCCACGCCTTAGGTGGACCCTTGAAAAAATATTCTTTAAAAAATCCACGCCTTAGGTGGACCCTTGAAAAAATATTCTTTAAAAAATCCACGCCTTAGGTGGACCCTTGAAAAAATATTCTTTAAAAAATCCACGCCTTAGGTGGACCCTTGAAAAAATATTCTTTAAAAAATCCACGCCTTAGGTGGACCCTTGAAAAAATATTCTTTAAAAAATCCACGCCTTAGGTGGACCCTTGAAAAAATATTCTTTAAAAAATCCACGCCTTAGGTGGACCCTTGAAAAAATATTCTTTAAAAAATCCACGCCTTAGGTGGACCCTTGAAAAAATATTCTTTAAAAAATCCACGCCTTAGGTGGACCCTTGAAAAAATATTCTTTAAAAAATCCACGCCTTAGGTGGACCCTTGAAAAAATATTCTTTAAAAAATCCACGCCTTAGGTGGACCCTTGAAAAAATATTCTTTAAAAAATCCACGCCTTAGGTGGACCCTTGAAAAAATATTCTTTAAAAAATCCACGCCTTAGGTGGACCCTTGAAAAAATATTCTTTAAAAAATCCACGCCTTAGGTGGACCCTTGAAAAAATATTCTTTAAAAAATCCACGCCTTAGGTGGACCCTTGAAAAAATATTCTTTAAAAAATCCACGCCTTAGGTGGACCCTTGAAAAAATATTCTTTAAAAAATCCACGCCTTAGGTGGACCCTTGAAAAAATATTCTTTAAAAAATCCACGCCTTAGGTGGACCCTTGAAAAAATATTCTTTAAAAAATCCACGCCTTAGGTGGACCCTTGAAAAAATATTCTTTAAAAAATCCACGCTTTAGGTGGACCCTTGAAAAAATATTCTTTAAAAAATCCACGCCTTAGGTGGACCCTTGAAAAAATATTCTTTAAAAAATCCACGCCTTAGGTGGACCCTTGAAAAAATATTCTTTAAAAAATCCACGCCTTAGGTGGACCCTTGAAAAAATATTCTTTAAAAAATCCACGCCTTAGGTGGACCCTTGAAAAAATCCACGCCTTAGGTGGACCCTTGAAAAAATATTCTTTAAAAAATCCACGCCTTAGGTGGACCCTTGAAAAAATATTCTTTAAAAAATCCACGCCTTAGGTGGACCCTTGAAAAAATATTCTTTAAAAAATCCACGCCTTAGGTGGACCCTTGAAAAAATATTCTTTAAAAAATCCACGCCTTAGGTGGACCCTTGAAAAAATATTCTTTAAAAAATCCACGCCTTAGGTGGACCCTTGAAAAAATATTCTTTAAAAAATCCACGCCTTAGGTGAACCCTTGAAAAAATATTCTTTAAAAAATCCACGCCTTAGGTGGACCCTTGAAAAAATCCACGCCTTAGGTCAACCCTTGAAAAAATATTCTTTAAAAAATCCACGCCTTAGGTGGACCCTTGAAAAAATCCACGCCTTAGGTGGACCCTTGAAAAAATATTCTTTAAAAAATCCACGCCTTAGGTGGACCCTTGAAAAAATATTCTTTAAAAAATCCACGCCTTAGGTGGACCCTTGAAAAAATCCACGCCTTAGGTGAACCCTTGAAAAAATATTCTTAAAAAAATCCACGCCTTAGGTGGACCCTTGAAAAAATCCACGCCTTAGGTGGACCCTTGAAAAAATATTCTTTAAAAAATCCACGCCTTAGGTGGACCCTTGAAAAAATATTCTTTAAAAAATCCACGCCTTAGGTGGACCCTTGAAAAAATTTTCTTTAAAAAATCCACGCCTTAGGTGGACCCTTGAAACAATATTCTTTAAAAAATCCACGCCTTTGGTGGACCCTTGAAAAAATATTCTTTAAAAAATCCACGCCTTAGGTGGACCCTTGAAAAAATATTCTTTAAAAAATCCACGCCTTAGGTGGACCCTTGAAAAAATATTCTTTAAAAAATCCACGCCTTAGGTGGACCCTTGAAAAAATATTCTTTAAAAAATCCACGCCTTAGGTGGACCCTTGAAAAAATATTCTTTAAAAAATCCACGCCTTAGGTGGACCCTTGAAAAAATATTCTTTAAAAAATCCACGCTTTAGGTGGACCCTTGAAAAAATATTCTTTAAAAAATCCACGCCTTAGGTGGACCCTTGAAAAAATATTCTTTAAAAAATCCACGCCTTAGGTGGACCCTTGAAAAAATATTCTTTAAAAAATCCACGCCTTAGGTGGACCCTTGAAAAAATCCACGCCTTAGGTGGACCCTTGAAAAAATATTCTTTAAAAAATCCACGCCTTAGGTGGACCCTTGAAAAAATATTCTTTAAAAAATCCACGCCTTAGGTGAACCCTTGAAAAAATATTCTTTAAAAAATCCACGCCTTAGGTGGACCCTTGAAAAAATCCACGCCTTAGGTGAACCCTTGAAAAAATATTCTTTAAAAAATCCACGCCTTAGGTGGACCCTTGAAAAAATCCACGCCTTAGGTGGACCCTTGAAAAAATATTCTTTAAAAAATCCACGCCTTAGGTGGACCCTTGAAAAAATATTCTTTAAAAAATCCACGCCTTAGGTGGACCCTTGAAAAAATCCACGCCTTAGGTGAACCCTTGAAAAAATATTCTTTAAAAAATCCACGCCTTAGGTGGACCCTTGAAAAAATCCACGCCTTAGGTGAACCCTTGAAAAAATATTCTTTAAAAAATCCACGCCTTAGGTGGACCCTTGAAAAAATCCACGCCTTAGGTGGACCCTTGAAAAAATATTCTTTAAAAAATCCACGCCTTAGGTGGACCCTTGAAAAAATATTCTTTAAAAAATCCACGCCTTAGGTGGACCCTTGAAAAAAAATATTCTTTAAAAAATCCACGCCTTAGGTGGACCCTTGAAAAAAAATATTCTTTAAAAAATCCACGCCTTAGGTGGACATTTGATAAAATATTCTTAAAAAAATCCACGCCTTAGGTGGACATTTGATAAAATATTCTTTAAAAAATCCACCCCTATGGTAGGCCTTGAAAAAATATTCTTTAAAAAATCCACGCCTTAGGTGGACCCTTGAAAAAATATTCTTTAAAAAATCCACGCCTATGGTAGGCCTTGAAAAAATATTCTTTAAAAAATCCGCGCTTATGGTAGGCCTTGAAAAAATATTCTTTAAAAAATCCACGCCTATGGTAGGCCTTGAAAAAATATTCTTTAAAAAATCCACGCCTATGGTAGGCCTTGAAAAAATATTCTTTAAAAAATCCATGCCTATGGTAGGCCTTGAAAATTCACGACTGTGTTAGGCCTTTAAGAAATATTATATTAAATCCACGCCTATAGTTGAGATTATCCTTAATAAATATGCATTTTAAAAGTCCACGCCCAGAAGTTTTAAAAATATGTTTTTCTTTATTTCCCGTACCCATTAATGACTCCCTCTGTAGAAACGTATGCTGTGCTGCCTTTCGTTTATTTGTTTCGGAGTTGAGTTCAAACGCGCAGAAGGAGTGCAAGATCACTGATCTGTGAAGTTTGTTTTCAACGGGAGAACGATTCTTTTCATCGCTATACAGTTCCCAGTTGCACAGCTGAGTATATCGGGACTTCGTTCTAATGTTTGTTTCTTTAGTGCTGGTATATTGTGGTTTTGTTGTGCTACTCGCTTTGATTAGTTGTTGAGGAAGGGGTTCGGTGCACTCAGTGCGAAAAAAATATTTTAAATTATAATTAAATCATATTGAAGATATGTGATCCTGTAAGGTAAGAAATACAGCTCACATGGGCCACATCTTGACCATCCACAAATTTTGAATTAATTTATTTTTTAAGTTTGGAAAAATAATTATTTAATTTGTATTTAAAATACGTTGGACCCCACCCCTTACTTTATAATTGTCTCAGCTTTTTTCTTCTTTTTATGGACAATGTTCCTCTGGAGTATCTCCCACTCCTCCACTGCATGTCCCACCCCACAGAAAAAGGAACACCAACATAAAGGAAACATGTTAAGGTCTGTTGGCCATGTGTGTTGAAAATAAATACCAAAAAGCAGCAGCAACAACAACAACAATAATCCCATGGATGTTGCGGATTTCTGGTTTTCCATTTGAAATGCAGAGAAAAAAATCCCTGCTTCTTTTGGTTAAGATTTTTTTCTTGTTCGTTGCCAGTGGAGTTCATTAAACTATTCTGTGGATTAAAAATTCGTATTGTGGAGTATCTACCATATATAACATAAAGGTGATTATGGTTATGCATATGTTGTGTATACCGCTCTGGAGGCCAATAAGGGGCATAAACATCGGGTATGCTCAGAGGTTACATGTGAAGCAGATCGTATGGAAATATTATTGTAAAGAAAATTATAATAATTGTTGATTTTTTATTTCCATTTTAAATTGATGGGAAATATTTTTCGAAAATCTCTTGTCTTCTAGAAAAATAAACATTTCGGCACACTTACACCTTATACAAAAAAATGGATATAAAAGCTGATCTCTATAATGGGTGCTGGGAGTGGCTGCACTTCAGGGCATTGAATGTACATAATTTAAGCAATTTAATTACAATAGTCTTCGGGGAATAATAGATGAGATATTGGATTTCACAAATCCTAGGAACATCTTGGCCGGGACAGTGGTGGGAACCAAAAATTATAGTCTACAGCGTTGTGATGGTTACAACGTTTTTAGGAAATGGAGGTGGGGATCTAGCATTCCTTATTTCCCACTCTGTTAAATACAAACCTATCCCGATTAATATAGCCTCTAGTGACCCATTCATGGTATCTATGGGGGTAGCAGTTAAATGTGATACTGCTTCGGTAGAGGTGATTAATGTGTATATACCACCGATTAATAGCTGTGAACCGCGTTATTTGCTTAACATTAGTTTTTTTTTATTAAAGAACAATAACTGTTGTAGGTCGGCAGATTAGAGGCATGAGAGGAGAATAATTGGTTGGAACATATAAAATGTTGCAACATTGGAACCTCGAAACTCGCTCTAGAAGAAGCATGATAGGATCTATGTCATTTTTAAGAAAAAAAATGTAATTGATCTGATGAGATGCTCCAGTTATTTTGCCCGACTGTTTGTAGCGTAAACCACAGCTATCAGGGATGAATTAAAAGTAGGAACAAAAACCACACATCGCTTGCCGGCAGCGCATGGGGCGCTGAAAGCCTATTATAAATCGATATGTCGTGTAACGTGGTTTTCTCGTCCTCTGAGATTAGCCCAATCGTGTCAAGGGTATCCATAAGGATCCACAAATCCTCATTGATTAAAAAGACTAGTGTCTCCCTTTTGCGGTATGTTTCTAAAAATGCGATCAAATAATTGACTTCGGATGGCTTAATATAACTGGTGATTATCGGGAGCGGTACGATAGCTACGACGATTAAATGGTTATCGGGAACTCTTGTTGTCGAGCACTGACACGATGATAGGCTAAAATAATTTAACGATGATCAGAAGACGGTTGTTGTCGGTAAAATGCCACGACGTTTTATATTGGTTAGTTGTACTTATAGATTAAGAGTTCGTACAAACTTCTATATCTGACTACGAACAGTAAGCCGAAGCCTCCGTGTGGAACAATAAACTGAATTCTCTGTGGAACATTAATCCGTAGCCTGTATGTGTAACAAAAAACGGAAGCATCTGTGTGGAACGGTAAACCCATGCCTCTGTGTGGAATACTTACCCGAAGCCTCTTTGTGTATGTATTTTTGTAGCCGCCACAATGGGTACCCACAAAAAAGAAATGTGAATGATCGCATGTCCAAGGAACATCCACCAAACAAAATAGCAAGCCTATGCAATAGCAAACTGACTTCAGTGGATGAAACTGAAGTACTTATGTTGGCGGAGTTGCAACGTGAATGAGAATTATTTGGTAGTGTAGAAGATGCGGGTAAATGTCAATGTTTTCGTTGTTGATACTCATAGGGACGTCATACGAATGCGTTGCAATGGAGTATGTAGCGACTGTAGGTGTTGTTGTAATTATGTGACTTTTGTCACCTTACAGTCGGCCTGTGGCAAGCTATACGAGTGCTACGCAATGGAGAAGTTTTCAGACCTGTCAGAACGCCGACTGAAAACTTCAACAGCGTTCCTCCTCATGACGCCTGTAGACCATCTACATGAGGAAACGAAGATTCTTCCTCCTCTTCCTCTTCAGAGAGAATCATCCTAACCATCATATGGTGGATAGAACTCTCCAATCCAGACGTGTCAGAAACGATATACATACGTTGGAGTGATAGAGAGAGGTCCAACGTCATAAAAAGGCCTTCCTTGTCAAGAAGCATGTCGAGCGGGTATGAATAGAATTAACATTCATGCAGTGCCGACGTTTTAAATGATTACAGTGTTAATGCCGTCCTCAGAATTCCCGCCCCTCCCATCTTAGCTTAAGAGCATCAGCTGCCTAGGAAAAAACCAGTGAGCGGAGCAGTATAGTCGGACAGGGCCGACCATACGATACCCTACACAACTTCCATGAAAATCTTACTTTCTGTGGTTCTATATTCTGAGATTGGGCAATATTTCGCGATATTTGCACACTTTTGACTGGCTAGAGGTCAGCAAATGTTACTAATAATCAGTACAGCACTTCTAATTACTTGTCCAGATTCCCTTCACCGTGGGTTGTGTTGTGATGTTCGGCTTTCGACCCGAAAAGTACAAATAATTAAGTTTTCGGTCCACTTCATCCGAAAAATATTATCTGATCATCACCTAACATTTTAGGCGTTGTCCTTGACCATAATTGGAACCTCATGGAACATTTCAAAGCGATCAGCGCTATATTTCCGCCCTCCAATGTGGTAATAGGTTACTAAATAATATATGAATACGTAAGCACCTGTAAATATTTAAGTGTAACCCCCGCATCCGAGTACCTACGACAATATAATTGGTATCAATTTAAAGGTCAACCACTCCTCTTGGATATACTATCAACTTCTCGGGTCTATGTCCTTCAGTGGTAAATATATACGCTATTGAATACAAATTTTGTCAAATTTTGTTCACACAAAAGTTAGGATCCAGTTGACCCGCTAAATATTGACCGATCTTTATCGAAACATGCATGCTTATTCTTTGGCCCGATCCCCTTCTCCTCTGCAAAAATTCGCGGTGTTTGAGCCATAATTGCGGCCTCTGGAGCAACCAGAAAAACGAACAAAAATAAAGTTTTTGGTCCATTTCATCCCCTATATATTAACCGATGTTTTCCAAAAACAATAGGGGTCTTCATTGGCCAGAACCCATCCTACATGCAAAATTTCGTGAAGATTGGTCCATGACTGTGGCCTGTATCGTGTTTACAAATTATAATGGACAGACGGACGGACGGACACACATGTCTAGATCGACTCAGCTAGTCGAGATATGACGATCGGTATACTTAAAGGTGGGTCTAGGACCAATATTTCGCGGCGTTACAACCTTTTGGGGCTGCACAAAGCTATAATACCCTGACAACATAGTTGTGTAGGGTATAAAGAGTAGTTCTGCCACAATTAAGTGCAGGAGTACGCTGTCATCTCAGTTCATACTGAGCACAGGGATACACCACTATTCTTTATTGGCTACGACTGAAAACCCCACTTTCCTTAAGTCGCTATGGAGTTAAGTTTTTTCTCTCTACCAAGATAAATATCTATTCTACTACCTTTGATTATTGTCCTTGGGTTCGAAAGTTACTTCGATAAAATGGAAGAATCATCCCAGAGGTAAACAGGAATAATTTCTTGATTACGACTCAATTAGATTGAGGAGAATTTTCGTATGCCTTTCAGGATTTGCGTCAATGTCTGTCAAGGGAGAATCATACCATTAGACGCACATTCCTAAATTGTTATGGGGAGAATGACCGTCATGTCCGCTGATGACTTCAAATAATATTTTTGGGGTGTAATTCACTCCTCTTGGGCCTCTTGCAACGTTGAGCGACCTATTGCCATTGAGTTGGGTTTTATATCTCCACATTGGACGACCAATGAATAGCCTCCTATCATGGCAATGGCATTGAAACTGCACCTGAAATACTTGTTGTGGTGTCCAGGTATTAGGAAGCCTAATTTTACATTTGATACCATGACTCCAAACCCTGAAAATGTAATTACCACAACGATGTCTAACTCCTAAACGTTAGGACGGTCACTTTAGGTGGCAATTCACCTAAGATCTTTTAAAATTGCTTTTTTTGGGGACGAGCAGCCAAATGAACTTTATTGGCCTTTCCACTATTCGCAACCTGTGGACGAGTCTGATTTGCTTTTCGTATGCAGTTTTAACCATGCCCGTTCGTCTGTCTGTTGAAATCATGCATGAACTATATTAAAAATTGTTGACACAACCCCATATGTAAAGGATCTGTTCCTTTTAAGTAGTTCCAGGTATATGGTGGCGACCTTTCCAAATGATACGACTGTAATTTGGGATTCCAGGCTTTTGCAGGGTAAAGAGCGTATTTGCAGAACATTTGAAAAAAGAACATAGTAGTATCCCGGCCATTTTTATAACTTTAAAGAGTTTTTTGAAATTGCGGATATTCTGAAGTTTATAAACAACTCTGCTGAAAGTGTTCTGTAGTGGTGCACGATTTTACACATCCGCTGAATTAAGGTATAACTCTATTATTATTCGCACATTTCAATCGAAGTGGATGTATCTTGGCATCCTCTTTGCAGAAACTTCTCGATGTATGTACAATTTTTCACATAACCTCCATACAAAGGTTTCGCCCCCACTTTCGGTCTTTTAAATGTTGGTAAAATATTTGTCCAGTTCCACGTATACGAATGCATAGCTATATAATTATATACTTCCGCCTAATTGTCTGGATATATTTGTGTCATATTTCCACTTCATAACACTTCTTCCTGATCCAAGTTTTTCTGTTCCTCGACTTGTTTTCTTTATTTTTAATAATTTCAGTTTCATTTTTCCATTTTTTCAAAATTTCGATTTCCTACAGCTACCAATCTATCTGTCTGGGCAACTAGAATCACCGACACTTTTCCTGTATATTTTCCATCAACAGCTTACTTCAGTCTCACTATTATTTTGTAGTTGGCTACCAGCAGTCTTATCAGCATATCTGGCGACTTGCTTTGCTTACATTTTCACTTGAGTCGGCTTAATTTGTTTTTGATTAAAAACCTGCATCGCCAAGTTGAGGTGGCAGTAGAAAACCGACACAGTTTAACCAAGTTAATATTTATTTCCTCTGTTTGTTTTTTGTTGCCACTTCTTCTTCGTCGTCGTCGTCTTTCTTTTGATAAACTTTGTCTGGTGTGTTTATCAGCCAGCGTTGTTGATCCCATAGCCTAAACAAACACGAACCCAAACCATTCTCTGTCTTATCCCTTGCATCTAATTGTCTGCAAACTTTCTTGTTGCAGTTGCCATTGCTGTTGTTGTTGCTGTAATGTTTACAATTACAATTATGTTGTTAAGATTGGCATAACATTGTTGTGTTAGCCGGTTTGTGGTTGTTTGGCTTGCAACTTCCATCCATTCCACATTCACGTTTTGCCATTGTGGCATTTTCCTTCAAGCAGGGAAATTGCATCACTCAGAAACTTTATCAACAACAAGTTAACCACAAAAAGTTATATGTATGTCTTCTTGAAGTAGTTGTTGTTGTTGGTGCAAGTGAAAAGTGATTTATATTAATTTCTATTTGCCTATTGGTATGTATAATTTCATTTTCTATTCGATGGAGCCTCGAGGAAAACTGGAAAAGTTGGAGACATTTATGAAGCACCCAACTAAGCCTGGATATTTAAAGAATATTTTTCCTAGGCCTTTCATAGGCGTGGATGTTATCAGGGTATTATAGCTTTGTGCAGTCCTAAGAGTTTGTAACGCCGCGAATAATTGGTCCTAGACCATCATTTAAGTATACCGATCGTCATATCTCGACTAACTAGCTGAGTCGATCTAGACATGTATGTCCGTCCGTCCATTATAATTTGTAAACATGATACAGGCCACAGTTATGGACCAATCTTCTCGGACCAAATTTTCCATGCAGGATGGGTTCTGGCCAATGAAGACCCCTATTGTTCTTGGTAAAGATCGCTTAATATTTAGGGGATGAAATTGACCAACAACTTTATTTTTCTCTTATTTTCTGATCGCTCCAGAGGCCGCAATTATGGCTCAAACATCGAGAAATTTTACAAGGCGAAGGGGATCGGAGATTACTACAGTAGAGGGCGGAAATATAGCGCTGATGGCTTAGAAATTTTCCATGAGGATCCAGGTATGGTCAATGACAACGCGTATAATATTCGGTGATGACGGAGAATAATATTGGAATGAAGTGGACCGTGTTTGTTTTCGAGTCGATCTATAGGCCACAATTGAAAACCGAACATCACAATACAACCCACGGTGAAGGGAATTTGGACAAGTAATTAGAAGTACTGTACTGAATGTTAGTAATATTTGTAGACATCTAGTCGGTCAACAGGGTGCAGATATCGCGAAATGTTACCATAGGTCAGAATGTAGTGCCACAGAAAGTTAGATTTTCGTGGTAGTTGTGTAAGGTATCGTAAGGTCGGCCCGTCCGACTATACTGCTCCGCTCACTGGTTTAAAGAATACTTTTTCAAGGTTCAACATAGGCGTGGATTTTTTAAACAATACTTTTTCAAGGACTACTATAGGCGTGGATTTTTTAAAGAATACTTTTTCAAGGACCACCATAAGCGTGGATTTTTTAACGAATACTTCTTCAAGGACTACCATAGGCGTGGATTTTTTAAAGAATACTTTTTCAAGGTTCAACATAGGCGTGGATTTTTTAAAGAATACTTTTTTCAAGTCCATATATAGGCGTGGATTATTTAAAGAATATTTTTTTCAAGTCCATATATAGGCGTGGATTATTTAAAGAATATTTTTTTCAAGTCCATATATAGGCGTGGATTATTTAAAGAATATTTTTTTCAAGTCCATATATAGGCGTGGATTATTTAAAGAATATTTTTTTCAAGTCCATATATAGGCGTGGATTATTTAAAGAATATTTATTTTCAAGTCCATATATAGGCGTGGATTATTTAAAGAATATTTTTTTCAAGTCCATATATAGGCGTGGATTATTTAAAGAATATTTATTTTCAAGTCCATATATAGGCGTGGATTATTTAAAGAATATTTTTTTCAAGTCCTATTCAAGGCCTAATACGAGGCGTGGATTTTTTAAAGAATATTTTTTTCAAGGACTACCTAGGCGTGGATTATTAAAAGGATATTTTTTTAAGTCCATATATAGGCGTGGTTTATTTAAAGGATATTTTTTTCAAGTCCATATATAGGCGTGGGTTCTTAAAGAATATTTTTTTCAAGTCCATATATAGGCGTGGATTATTTAAAGAATATTTTTTTCAGAATTTTTGTTATATTTGAAACACCTATAGGGTACTTCAATTATCTTATTAATTTTAATATACGTTTTATTAATTTTTTTCTATTGTAGTAATTTCTTATTAGAATTATAAAAGAAATATTTTATTTAACTTCTTCGTATTTTGTTATGTCAATATAATAATTGACTTGTAATTTATTGATATGAAATTTCTTCTCAATTAATTACTTTGATATTTATTGTCCAGAATCATCTGTTTTGTTAACTAATTTAAAATGCAATATTTCAAATAATAAGAAAATATTGTATTCTTCCTAAAATTTATTAATTTTATTTGGTAATCTATCTTCAGTCACTCATGAATAATTGCTTGTCCGGAATGTAACGAAATATTGCCTGTCAGTTAACATCTTTATTTGTATTATTGCTAAACCATTATTATTATCTCTTGCCTCTGCAAGAGGCTTCCTTAGATATTCAATGAGTTTTTCCCATTTCAGATTTGCGTCGAAATCTATGTTATTTAATTTTTTTTGTGTACTATTCATTCATTTGTGCAAAAGATTTATTTGATTTGTTATTGAAATACGTCTAGGTGCTTATGGATAATGGGTTGGTGAATAAATACTTCCAAACACCACCCCGTTGTTCGGAAATTAATATGCAACAGAGTATTGAATTGTAATTTAAATGAATGAATACAAAACATTTGTAATTGTTCGTGTAGTTAAGCAAATACGTGTGTGTAAATATGTGAGTGTATGTGTTGTATACTCGTACAAATGTTAGGCCTGTGCCATCATAGAATTCAGCATCCTTCACATAATCTATGCCAAAAATATTGTATTCAGAATATACTTAAAATTGTGAATGGTGCTGGGGTGAATGGAGGGAGGGAAGGAGATGCTGTTGCATTGTAAATTGTGTGCTACTATTTAGATATTCGAAACGACAAACATTTTGTGCAACATACTTTGCAATGTAAGTAAATAGAGATGTTAATGTGTATTTGCATTTAGATATTTTGTATGATAGAAACTACAATAGGACGTATTGGAAAAAATAAAAAAGAGTGGCATACCAAAGGCGTGGATTTTTTAAAGAATATTTTTTAGGCCTTCCATAGACCAACCAAAGGCGTGGATTTTTTAAAGAAGATTTTTCCTAGACCTACCAAAGGCGTGGATTTTTTAAAGAAGGATTTTTCTAGACCTACCAAAGGCGTGGATTTTTTAAAGAAGAATTTTTCTAGACCTACCAAAGGCGTGGATTTTTTAAAGAAGAATTTTTCTAGACCTACCAAAGGCGTAGATTTTTTAAAGAATAATTTTTCAAGGACTAACAACGGCGTGGATTTTTTATAGAATATTTTTTCAAGGCCTATAAGAGGCGTGGACGTTTTAAAGAATGATTTTTCAAGGCCTATAAGAGGCGTGGATTTTTAAAGAAGAATTTTCCTAGACCTACCAAATGCGGGATTTTTTAAAGAAGAATTTTTCTAGACCTACCAAAGGCGTTGATTTTTTAAAGAAGAATTTTCCTAGACCTACCAAATGCGTGGATTTTTTAAAGAAGAATTTTCCTAGACCTACCAAAGGCGTGGATTTTTTAAAGAAGAATTTTCCTAGACCTACCAAAGGCGTGGATTTTTTAAAGAAGAATTTTCCTAGACCTACCAAAGGCGTGGATTTTTTAAAGAAGAATTTTCCTAGAACTACAAAAGGCGTGGATTTTTTAAAGAAGAATTTTCCTAGACCTACCAAGGCGTGGATTTTTTAAAGAAGAATTTTCCTAGACCTACCAAAGGCGTGGATTTTTTAAAGAAGAATTTTCCTAGACCTAGCAAAGGCGTGGATTTTTTAAAGAAGAATTTTCCTAGACCTAGCAAAGGCGTGGATTTTTTAAAGAAGAATTTTCCTAGACCTACCAAAGGCGTGGATTTTTTAAAAAAGAATTTTCCTAGACCTACCAAAGGCGTGGATTTTTTAAAGAAGAATTTTCCTAGACCTACCAAAGGCGTGGATTTTTTAAAGAAGAATTTTCCTAGAGGCGTGGATTTTTTAAAGAAGAATTTTCCTAGACCTAGCAAAGGCGTGGATTTTTTAAAGAAGAATTTTCCTAGACCTAGCAAAGGCGTGGATTTTTTAAAGAATTTTCCTAGACCTAGCAAAGGCGTGGATTTTTTAAAGAAGAATTTTCCTAGACCTAGCAAAGGCGTGGATTTTTTAAAGAAGAATTTTCCTAGACCTAGCAAAGGCGTGGATTTTTTAAAGAAGAATTTTCCTAGACCTAGCAAAGGCGTGGATTTTTTAAAGAAGAATTTTCCTAGACCTAGCAAAGGCGTGGATTTTTTAAAGAAGAATTTTCCTAGACCTAGCAAAGGCGTGGATTTTTTAAAGAAGAATTTTCCTAGACCTAGCAAAGGCGAGGATTTTTTAAAGAAGAATTTTCCTAGACCTACCAAAGGCGTGGATTTTTTAAAGAATTTTCTTAGACCTACCAAAGGCGTGGATTTTTTAAAAAATTTTCCTAGACCTACCAAAGGCGTGGATTTTTTAAAGAATTTTCCTAGACCTACCAAAGGCGTGGATTTTTTAAAGAAGAATTTTCCTAGACCTGCCAAAGGCGTGGATTTTTTAAAGAAGAATTTTCCTACCAAAGGCGTGCATTTTTTAAAGAATTTTCCTACCAAAGGCGTGGATTTTTTAAAGAATTTTCCTAGACCTACCAAAGGCGTGGATTTTTTTTTCCTAGACCTACCAAAGGCGTGGATTTTTTAAAGAATTTTCCTAGACCTACCAAAGGCGTGGATTTTTAAAGAATTTTCCTAGACCTACCAAAGGCGTGGATTTTTTAAAGAATTTCCTTAGACCTACCAAAGGCGTGGATTTTTTAAAGAAGAATTTTCCTAGACCTATTAAAGGCGTGGATTTTTTAAAGAAGAATTTTCCTAGACCTACCAAAGGCGTGGATTTTTTAAAGAATTTTCCTAGACCTACCAAAGGCGTGGATTTTTTAAAGAATTTTCCTAGACCTACCAAAGGCGTGGATTTTTAAAGAATTTTCCTAGACCTATCAAAGGCGTGGATTTTTTAAAGAATTTTCCTAGACCTACCAAAGGCGTGGATTTTTTAAAGAATTTTCCTAGGCCTTGCAAAGGCGTGGATTTTTTAAGGCCTTGCAAAGGCGTGGATTTTTTAAGGCCTTGCAAAGGCGTGGATTTTTTAAGGCCTTGCAAAGGCGTGGATTTTTTAAGGCCTTGCAAAGGCGTGGATTTTTTAAAGAATTTTCCTAGACCCAGCAAAGGCGTGGATTTTTTAAAGAAGAATTTTCCTAGACCTAGCAAAGGCGTGGATTTTTTAAAGAAGAATTTTCCTAGACCTAGCAAAGGCGTGGATTTTTTAAAGAAGAATTTTCCTAGACCTAGCAAAGGCGTGGATTTTTTAAAGAAGAATTTTCCTAGACGTAGCAAAGGCGTGGATTTTTTAAAGAAGAATTTTCCTAGACCTAGCAAAGGCGTGGATTTTTTAAAGAAGAATTTTCCTAGACCTAGCAAAGGCGTGGATTTTTTAAAGAAGAATTTTCCTAGACCTAGCAAAGGCGTGGATTTTTTAAAGAAGAATTTTCCTAGACCTACCAAAGGCGTGGATTTTTTAAAGAATTTTCCTAGACCTACCAAAGGCGTGGATTTTTTAAAAAATTTTCCTAGACCTACCAAAGGCGTGGATTTTTTAAAGAATTTTCCTAGACCTACCAAAGGCGTGGATTTTTTAAAGAAGAATTTTCCTAGACCTGCCAAAGGCGTGGATTTTTTAAAGAAGAATTTTCCTAGACCTACCAAAGGCGTGCATTTTTTAAAGAATTTTCCTAGACCTACCAAAGGCGTGGATTTTTTAAAGAATTTTCCTAGACCTACCAAAGGCGTGGATTTTTTAAAGAATTTTCCTAGACCTACCAAAGGCGTGGATTTTTTAAAAAATTTTCCTAGACCTACCAAAGGCGTGGATTTTTAAAGAATTTTCCTAGACCTACCAAAGGCGTGGATTTTTTAAAGAATTTTCTTAGACCTACCAAAGGCGTGGATTTTTTAAAGAAGAATTTTCCTAGACCTATTAAAGGCGTGGATTTTTTAAAGAAGAATTTTCCTAGACCTACCAAAGGCGTGGATTTTTTAAAGAAGAATTTTCCTAGACCTACCAAAGGCGTGGATTTTTTAAAGAAGAATTTTCCTAGACCTACCAAAGGCGTGGATTTTTTAAAGAAGAATTTTCCTAGACCTACCAAAGGCGTGGATTTTTTAAAGAAGAATTTTCCTAGACCTACCAAAGGCGTGGATTTTTTAAAGAAGAATTTTCCTAGACCTACCAAAGGCGTGGATTTTTTAAAGAAGAATTTTCCTAGACCTACCAAAGGCGTGGATTTTTTAAAGAAGAATTTTCCTAGACCTACCAAAGGCGTGGATTTTTTAAAGAAGAATTTTCCTAGACCTACCAAAGGCGTGGATTTTTTAAAGAAGAATTTTCCTAGACCTACCAAAGGCGTGGATTTTTTAAAGAAGAATTTTCCTAGACCTACCAAAGGCGTGGATTTTTTAAAGAAGAATTTTCCTAGACCTACCAAAGGCGTGGATTTTTTAAAGAAGAATTTTCCTAGACCTACCAAAGGCGTGGATTTTTTAAAGAAGAATTTTCCTAGACCTACAAAGGCAAAGGCGTGGATTTTTTAAAGAAGAATTTTCCTAGACCTACCAAAGGCGTGGATTTTTTAAAGAAGAATTTTCCTAGACCTACCAAAGGCGTGGATTTTTTAAAGAAGAATTTTCCTAGACCTACCAAAGGCGTGGATTTTTTAAAGAAGAATTTTCCTAGACCTACCAAAGGCGTGGATTTTTTAAAGAAGAATTTTCCTAGACCTACCAAAGGCGTGGATTTTTTAAAGAAGAATTTTCCTAGACCTACCAAAGGCGTGGATTTTTTAAAGAAGAATTTTCCTAGACCTACCAAAGGCGTGGATTTTTTAAAGAAGAATTTTCCTAGACCTACCAAAGGCGTGGATTTTTTAAAGAAGAATTTTCCTAGACCTACCAAAGGCGTGGATTTTTTAAAGAAGAATTTTCCTAGACCTACCAAAGGCGTGGATTTTTTAAAGAAGAATTTTCCTAGACCTACCAAAGGCGTGGATTTTTTAAAGAATTTTAAAGATGTTTTAAAGAAGAATTTTTCTAGACCTACCAAAGGCGTGGATTTTTTAAAGAATTTTAAAGATTTTTTGAAGAAGAATTTTTCTTAGACCTACCAAAGGCGTGGATTTTTTAAAGAAGAATTTTTCTTAGACCTACCAAAGGCGTGGATTTTTTAAAGAAGAATTTTAAGACTACATTTTCAAGGACTCCCACAGGCGTGGATTTTTTTAAAGAAGAATTTTAAGACTACATTTTCAAGGACTCCCATAGGCGTAGATTTTTTAAAGAATACTTTTTCAAGGACTACCACACGCGTGGATTTTTTTAAAGAATACTTTTTTCAAGGACTACCATAGGCGTGGGTTTTTAAAGAATATTTTTTCAAGGACTGCCATAGGCGTGGGTTTTTAAAGAATATTCCTAGACCTACCAAAGGCGTGGATTTTTAATGAGGAGTTTTCCTAGACCTACCAAATGCGTGGATTTTTAAAGAAGAATTTTCCTAGACCTACCAAAGGCGTGGATTTATTAAGGAAGTATAAAACCTATTAAACATACACTCGCTATAAAACCCTTCAACTATATATACATATATGTATGTGTGTCACATACATATTTATTATGTAATATACATTCTATATCTGTCATATACAAATATAACTAATGTTACCACAAATGACATTTGCCAAGTAAAATATTAGAAATATTTATGTGTGTATGTAGGCGCATATATAGAGTATGTAAGTGAAAATGTTCTAATGGCAAGCAAAGTATTCTCATTCACACAATCGTCTTTGTCGCATTGACTGTAAGGAAGCCGGAATACGATGATGATGGTGATGATTTTCTATCTACAGCACCCATTAACATTGACAAAGTAAATGTTTGGTGACACAGAAGATATTAGGAGCGGTGGGTTTTGTGTTAACTACAAGGAGACATACCTACTTGTGTGTGTGTCTATATATAATACAAAGTGCATTAACGCTATTCTGTATAGAAGAAGATAACTCCATTAGAATTGGTAGCACCACAATTAAGTTGTATCACACAACACCTTTGTTTGGGGAAAGTGGAGTTAACAATTTGGGCATACTTAAATAAATTTCCTGAAATTTTAAATAGTTTCCAAAAAAAAATATTTCATTTCATAAAATTGGCGACTGATCCATGGGTTGTAAAAAAATAATAAAGAAGTCATCCATAGAAGGCAAACAAATCTGTAGTCTTTTCTCTGCTGATTACACCACACATTTCAATCTAAATTAGTCAATATTAAGTCAAACACAAAGGCCTCTCAGTTTGTTTTTTTAGTTTTCAATATTTATAACTCAACTCAATAAGAACTTAGTCATTGATTTTATTTTAAGCAGTTATTTTTAAATCAAAATTTTAATATTGTATATTTTAATTAAAATTGATGTGCCTATTAAGATCTCTGTGGTCGATGAGTTTGAAATATGAAATCGCAGCTGTAGACTTGAGGACAAAGGAAAATATTTTTACAGATGTGGTTTGGAAGTAAGCAAAATCAAAATACATCTTTTAATGAATATTTTAAGGGTCAACATAGGCGTGATTTTTTAAAGAATTTTTTTCAAGGGTCAATATAGGCGTAGATTTTTTAAAGAATATTTTTTCAAGGTTCAATATAGGGGGATTTTTGATACCTACACCAAGCTTTGGGTCCATACAAGAGATTTTAATATCTACAATATCCTGTACATAGAACAGACATAGAATCTTTGAAGGACTATTGAGATGGAATCAGGCAAAATTAAATGTGCTATTTAGATAGACCAATTAAAAAAAATCCAAACACATACTATTCTGAAATCAATGAAAACCAGTTAGGAAAGTAGTAAAGTCGGACTGGGCCTTCACCACATTGGGCATATTCTACATATGTATCCACAAAGACGTAGCCTTTCTGAAGGAATTTTGACATGAAATTGAACGAACTTAAATATGTGATTTTTATGTCTTTCTGGAACCTATGCTAAATTTAATTTCATTTGGACAAGTTTAGAGTCGTTTGCGCACTGTGTAAATCGATTTAAAGCAAACTTGACACACGATATTCGGTATGCTGCACTGTTTAAAATTTAATCTCAATCAGATACCTATTGATTATTTGATGTACAATTAACTTAGGTCGAAATTATATATGGAAGCTACGATATATCTATATCTGAACCGATTTGAAGCAAACTTGCCAGAGATTAATTTATATTAAATTTCAGTGCGTTGTGTCAATCGCCCTAGCTGTGGATCTTTAGTGCACAATTTACTTAAAATCGGACGAAAATGTATATAGGAGGTGTACACATCATTCTAGACTTAATTCAATACGCTATGCCAAAATTCGTGCAAATCGAATGATTTTCAGAGACTTTGGTGCACCATTTACCTAAAATCGGACAAAACTATGTATGGAAGCTATATCTAAATGTGAAACGATTTTCACGAAACTTAGCACACATCATTCTAGACCTAATTCTGTAGTCTATATCAAATTTCTTGCAAATCGAAAGATATACAGGGACTTTGGTACAACATTTCCCTTAAATCGGGCGAAACTATATATGGGAGATATATCTAAATCTATACCGTTTTTCACGAAACTTAACACACAACATTCTAGACTTAATTCAATACGCTATGCCAAAATTCGTGCAAATCAAATGATTTTCAGGGACTTTGGTGCACCATTTACCTAAAATCGGGCTAAGCTATATATGGGAGCTATATCTAAATCTGAACCGATTTTCACGAAACTTAGCACACGTCATTCTAGACCTTATTCAGTAGGTTGTATTAAATTTCGTGTAAATCGAAAGATATATAGGGACTTTGGTACACCATTTCCCTTAAATCGGGCGAAACTATATATGGGAGCTATATCTAAATCTGATCCGATTCCAACAAAATTTCGCATACATAGGTATGAACCTGATTCAGTGCGCTGTACAAAATTTTGTCCCAATCGGATAAATATTGGGAGTTTGGTGCATCATTCACTTAAAATCGGACGAAACTATATATGGGAGCTATATCTAAATCTGAACCGATTTTCTCCAATTTCAATAGGGTTCGTCCTTGGGCCAAATAAGTGAAATGTGCCAAATTTCATCCAAATCGGATCGTAAATGCGACCTGTACTTTCTTAACAAAAATACATGAACGGACGGACATGCGTAAATCGGCTCACAAAGTGATTCTATGCATATCCTAAAAAAGAAACCATGGTTCTATCTCGATTCATTTTGCCTGTTACAAACATATGCACAAAACATAATAATCTGTACTATAGTGTGGTGAAGGGTATAAAAATTCACGCATATATTAAGCCTTCAAAAACTATTATTTAAAAAATCGTGGATTAAAAAAATATTAACCCTTGAAAAATATTATTTAAAAACCGGACAGGGTCGACCATACGATACCCTACACAACTACCACAGAACTCTATCATTCTACAGATTTTTATTTCAAGCCTGGTTAATATTTCGTGATAGTTGCACCCTCTTGCCAGATTAGAGGTCAATAGCACCTCTTCCATACACTGACATATTTTCCGAATATTACTAACGTTCAGTACAACCCTTCTAATTAATTATCCAGAATCACAAAAAGTTTTCGGTCCACTTCATCCAAAAGTTATTATCTGATCATCAACGAAAATTATAGGCGTTGTCCTTGACCATAACTGGAACTTCATGGAACACAGCGATCAGCTCTATATTTCCTCCCTCAAGTGTGGTAATGGGTCACTAAATAATATTTGAATGCATAAGAACCCGTAAATATTTAAGTGTAACTCCCACATCCGAGTACATACGACAATGTAATTGGTATCAATTTAAAGGCCAACCAGTCTTCTTCGATATACTATCAACTTCTCGGGTCTATGTCCTTCAGGAGTAAATGTATACGCCATAGAACACAAATTTTGTAATTTTTTCACACAAAAGTCAAGCCATTTGACTTGCTAAATAATGACCGATCGTTATCAAAACCTGTATGCTTATTCTTTGGCCCGAAATGTAAAAATTCGCGATGTTTGGGCTACAATTGCGGCCTCTGGAGCAATCAGAAAAACCGACAAAAATTAAGTATTTGGTGCATTTCATCCCCTAAATATTAACCGATCTTTACCAAAAACAATAGGGGTCTTCATTGGGGAGAACCCATCCTACATGCAACACTTCGTGAAGATTGGTCCATAACTGTGGCCTGTATCGTGCTTACAAATTATAATGGATAGACGGACGGACACACAGGTCTATATCGAATCAGCTAGTTGAGATATGACGATCGGTATACTTAAAGGTGAGTCTAGGCCAATATTTCGCGGCGTTACAAACTCTTGGGGCTGCACAAAGCTATAATACCCTGACAACATAGTTGTGTAGGGTATACAAATGCAGGCTTTTGAAATGTTTCTAATTTTTAATTTTTTTTTAATCCACGTGGTTCCCAGAAAATATGTTTTTTACATACACGCCTATATCTCAGCCTTGAAATGGATATTGAAGAAAAATTCGAATATATGTGGTTATTAAAAAAATTATTTTTATAAAATCCAGTCCTTTTTTTGGAGCTCGAAAAAAAAATTTTAAAATCCACCCTTATAGCCCTCACTTGAAAGAAAAATATTCTACAAAAATAGTGATTTAAAAATCACTATTTTTGTAGAATATTTTTCTAAACTTGGATATTTTGAAATTGTTTTTAATATTGCATTCAATTTTGATTTTTTAACACTAGATTGCCGATGGCGGTCACTTTGACCGCTTTTCAATTTCAAGTACAAGAACATCTGTGCATATAATGACACTTTTATTTAAAATTTGGTGACTTTTTATACCACATAGAATTACGTTTATTCTAAAAAATTCACCAAATTAAAAAAAAAGTGTACAGTTGTTTTTGTACTTGAAATTGAAAAACGGTCAAAATGACCGCCTTCGGCAATCTAGTGTTAATATTGTTTTTTAAGCTGGTATTTTTATAAGCATTGAATTATAAAAATTATTGACCCGAACATCAAGAGAAGTGGCGAGATCCGTAACTGTAGTCTTTCCTGCCTTACCCCTAATGGACAATGTCATACTTTCCCCACTAATAAATATAGTTGTAAAATATTGTAAAATAGTTGTTCTATAAAAAAACAACAAACCGTGATTACGCCAAACTATTTTGCAATAGTAAAATACAATTGTATCCCAAATAACCCGCCCACACTACTAATCTTTGTTTTTTTAGAACATTTCTTAAAAAATTGCGAGAGCAGTCATAGGGGATCTTGATAGAAATCCTCATTCTTCAAGCATTACCAAAGGAGTGGTGTTGAAATCTATTTCCTGATGTGCTCCAAATTTCAATACTGATACATGTCATGCAGCTGAAAATCCGCAGTTTGTTAGGTGCTTTATTTTCCTACCTACCTATTCTGGATGCCTGACGTAATTAAGCAACTTCCGAAAGAAACTACCCACTCCAAACATTAAGCCCTGACTATATTCATTATCCATTCCTCACCACTAACTATTATTGTATTAAATATGTATATGTAAGTAAGTAGTGTATGTAGTTCAGGGTTTCTTTATGTACTTAATTTATCGCTTTTATTGAAATAAAACAAATAAACAGATTTTAAAACAAAAACTAAAAATGTTGTTTTCATTTATTTATGGACGTCTAAAATCTGTTAGTGGGGGGTTATCAATATTAGTCAATGTAAAACAGTTAAGTCACATGTCTGTCTATCCTGGCTTCAAAAAAATTAAAAAATCCCAAAAATTCTATACATTTTGGGCAAATTTCACAAATATACCAGGCGCCCAGAATAAAACAGCATGTTGCTCGCCAAAAAAATAATTCGAAAATTTTTGATCTGGCAACACCCCATCCGGGAAAAAAATCGAGCGCCTAAAAGTATGCTACAATTTTTGTAATTTCATAGTACGGCGTTGCCAGATGCAATTTTTTGCATTTTTTTGGCATGCTACTTTCTATTTATTCTGGGCGCCTGGTATTTTTGTGAAATTTGCCCAAAAAGTGCACAAACCAGGCGAAAGAAAAATTGTGACATCATATTATATAAATATGTGTCGTGCACTCAGGAGCATGTATACTTACCGTATTTGTTGTATCCGTAAATAAAAAAATAATATTTTTTGTAAATTCGCTTTATTTTTATTAAATATTTTTTTTTAAAAATATGTGTGTTAAAATTAAAATAAAAATATTTATATATAAAATTAATTTTAATCCGACTTGTTTGGTCTCTATTGTATTGCTGCAATCCTTCCTTGTAGAATTTTAAGATTTGAGAGAACAAGATAATTCCAGAGCATATTAATTATCGTTATAAGCGGGCCTGTCCTGCCATATTTTAAACGTATTTCCGGATCGTTTTCGATTTCCATCATAGGCACCGGTAATAGGCGCCCAGCACCGAACAGAAAGTATATTTCGGATCATTGCTGAATTCAAATGCAAATAACTTAACCGATTTTTATAAAATTTACAGCAATGGTAAAAAATGTGTGGGAATTCGGTAATAGGCGCCCAGCACAGAACAGGGAGTATATTTGGGAGTATCATTGAATTCAAATGCAAATAAGTCTGGAAATGCTTAACCGATTTTTATAAAATTTACAGCAATGGTTAGAGGGAATTCACATACTTAAAATCGATATTAATAAAAGAGTAAAATGGTTGACTAACTTACTGACTGACATAACGATTTATCAACGCCCAGGCGAAATTGCTGAAGCTAGAATATTGAAATTTAGTCTCATATTCACTCCAAGTCCGAAGGTGTCAGATAAAATGTTGAAAATCGTATTAGAACAGCACGACAAATACTAAATATGCTGCTATTTGTATTTGGCGAACCGGTAGAAGTAGCACTAAATTTGGAATGAAGGTCACTGTACGAGTGTAGGATTTGTGTACCAATTTTTATACCCAGCACAACTATGTTGTCAGAGTATTATAGCTTTGTGCAGCCTCAAAAGTTTGTAACGCCTCGAAATATTGGTCCTAGACCCACCGATGGAGTATACCGATCGTCATATCTCGACTAGCTGAGTCGTTGGTCATAATTTGTTAACACAATCTTGCATGTAGGATGGGTAATAATCCGTTAATATTTAGGGGATGAAACCACAACAGCTTTATTTTCTTCTGTTTTTTCCGGTCCCTCTAGATCCCATAATTATCCCGAACATCACGCAATTTTGGATGGAGAAGAATAATCAAAGAATAAGCATAACTGTTTTGATAAAGATCGGTCAATATTTAGCCGTTCAAATGGACCCAGACTTTTGTGTAAAAAATTACAAAATTTGTGTTATACATACTTCTGGAGGATATACACCCGAGAAGTTGATAGTATATCCAAGAGAAGTGGTTGACACTTAAATGGATTATATTATAGTAATGTATCTACTAGGATATGGGAGTTATATTTAAATATTTAAAAGTATCTATGTGTTCTGATATTATTTAAAAACCTATTTCCACATTATAGGGCGGAAATATCGCGCAGATCGCTTTAAAATTATACGTGAAGGTCCGATAATTTTCGGTGATGTTGAAATAATATTTAGGGGGTGCAATGATCCGAAAACTTTAATTTTTTTGTCAGATTTTCTAGCCACTCTATGGGTCATTACTATTTGGAGAACATTACATATTTTACACGGTGAAGGAAATCTCACCAAATACTTAGAACGGCCGTTTAGATGATCATCGGTCAATATTTCGAGGGTCAAATAAACCAAAACCTAAAGTGACGAATTTTGTTAAGCTCTGGAATACAAGATTTGAAAGTCGCGAAATATTGCCCAGGCCCGGAATATTCGAAAGAAAAATTCGATTTTTTGGACGAAATAATTGAAATGCAAATATAGGATCCTTTAAGCGGAATATAGAACCCGTCCGCATATGCTGCTCCTCTCCTTGTTTTTTGTTTTTTTTTTTTTTTGGAACTATAAGTATTTGATAGAGTTAAAAGTTGCAATTCGGAACCAGAGCAACCAATTTTTCATTTTACAGCAATTATAGATGCTACTGCGTAAATTTGATTTGTACGGCTCAAAATAATGTCAGGCATTAATAGCAAGCTTTAGATTCGATTTTATGGACGAAATAATTGAAAGCAAATAGAGGATCCTTTAAGCGATTGGTTTAAAGTTATTGCAATTTTACGATCAACCTTAATTTCCTAAACGACCTGTAAATTTTGCGAACGCAGCGCTATCTATTGATGCAGTAGATTGAAATAACGAAAATGAGCAATGTATTGTTCTCATAAAATTGGTGTCATATGAAAGCAAAGAAGACAGACTATTTTTTACATATATCAGAATTTTCATAAATATCGATTGTTATATGTGAAATATTGTTTAGAAATATACGTTTTGAAATGATCAAATAAATTTTATCGATTCTATAATAACGACAATTAGTTGACCTTCACAAAGACAACTTATTTGTGTTAATGCAGCAATTTCTTAAAAAGTTACAGCCTGTGGAAGGCACTTCTGAAGAAAAGCCGGCCAGGAAAGGAGAAATCTGAGGTCAGAATCCGAATATATGATATCCTACACCACTTTGAGTATATCCAAGAGATGTTCCTATGATTCTCATTGCAAACTTTTTGAAGACCTACCATAGGCGCCGCTTTTCTAGAAAATATTTTTTTCAAGGTCTGGATTTTCCAAAGGATATTTCAAGGTCTGAAGAGGTTAAAGAATATTTTTAACCAATTAGAATATTGTTAAGGTCATTTTTATAACATTCACCACACTGTGGTACAGGGTATTATGTCTTTGTGCATATGTTTGTAACAGGCAAAAGGAAACGAGATAGAGACATGGTTCCTTTTGAGAATATGCATTGAATTACTTTCTGAGTTGATTTACGCATGTCCGTCTATCCGTACATTTATTTTTGTGAACAAAGTGCAGGTCACATTTATGATCCGACTTGGATGAAATTTGACATAGGTCACTTATTTGGCCCAAGGACGAACCCCTTTGAAATTGGAAAAAAATCGGTTCAGATTTAGATATAGCTTCCATATATATTTTCGACCGATTTAATGTAAATGGTGCACAAAAGTCCCAATATATATTTCGATGTGTACGAAATTTGGCACAACGTAATGAATTAGGTCTAGAATGATGTGTGTAAAGTTTCGTGAAAATCGGTTCAGATTTAGATATAGCTCCATATATATCTCTTCGATTTGCCGAAATTTTGCACAGCATAATGAATGTAGAAATGTGTGTTAAGTTTCTGAAAATCGGTTCAAAGATATACCTCCCATATATATTTTTCGATTTGCACGAAATTTCGCACAGCATAATGAATTAGGTATAGAATGATGTGTGTTAAGTTTCCTGAAAATCGGTTCAGATTTAGATATACCTCCCATATATATTTTCGTCCGATTTAAGGTAAATGGTGCACCAAAGTCCCTATATATCGATGTGTACGAAATTTGCGCGATTTATGTTAAGTTTTGAAAATGGCAGATTTTGATATACATATATAGCGATTTTATGTAAATGGTGCACCAAGGTCCCTATATATCCTTCGATTTGCACAAAAATTGGCATAGCGTAATGAATTAGGCATAGAATGCTGTATATTAAGTTTCCTGAAAATCGGTTCAGATTTAGATATAGTTCCCATATATAGTTTCGTCCGTTTTCATGTAAATGGTCCACCAAAGTCCCTATATCTCTCTCGATTTGCACGAAATTTCGCACAGCATAATGAATTAGGTATAGAATGATGTGTGTTAAGTTTCCTGAAAAGTCCCTATATATCCATATATATTTTCGATTTGCACTAAAGTCCCTATATATCTTTCGATTTGCGCGAAATTTGGCACAGCGTAATGAATTAGGCCTAGAATGGCGTGTGTAAAGTTTCGTGAAAATCGGTTCAAATTTAGATATAGCTCCCATATATATTTTCGTTCGATTTAATGTAAATGGTCCACCAAAGTCCTTATACATCTTTCGATTTGCACGAAATTTGGCACAGCGTAATGAATTAGGCATAGAATGTGTGGTGTGTCAAATAGATATAGCTTCCATATATAATCGGTTCAGATTTAGATATCCCTTAATATATTTCTATATCAGAAATTTGGCACAAATGTAAAAATGTGTGTAGTATCGGTTATTTAGATATAGAATGACATGTTTATGGATCCAATTTAATTTTACTGGTCCTTTAAAAATGCGACGTCTGTTAGGATTCAACTGTTGAATATACCAAAAGTGGTGAAGGGTATTATATAGTCGGCCCCGTCCGACTTTACTACTCTCCTTACTGGTTTGTGAATAAATAAATAGATTTTTAGGAAATATATATCTTTTCTAATTACTTTTTTATTTTTGTTTTTTTATAAAAATAATAATTATGTACATTTTATTAAAGAGAAAATTAAAAAAAAATGAAAATACTACACATAAATGATTACATAGGTATACAAAATTAAAAAAAAATAAATTATAAAATAAAACAATTTTTTCCAAAAATATAACAAAACTATCCTTTAAAAATTAGTAATAAAGACCCTTAATTTTTAACATTTAAAAGTAAATCGAGAAATTTTAAAATTTTTACAAAGAAGTTTTATATTTCAAACAAATAAAAATAATGATATAGGCACTTTAAAATAAATTTGTTGATAAGTTTGTTTTTCAAAAAATTCTCAGACCACCAGGACGCAGAACTTGTCATCTCCACTAATGGAAAATTTTTCTAGTTTATTCGATATAATAGAAAAAAAATAACATATTATAGATATATTTAAAATATATTACAAAAATATTATCGTCAGACCACAAGGGGGATAGTTTTTTCATACCACCAGGTGTGTTGGTCGGATAGGTTCAGACCACCAGATATTAGAAAAAGTTCTGATAGTTTTTTCTATAGAAAAAATTCTCAGACCACCAGGTCGGATAGTTTTTTCTATAGAAAAAATTCTCAGACCACCAGGTCGGATAGTTTTTTCTATAGAAAAAATTCTCAAACAGCAGTTATTAGTTTGTAATAGAAAAATATCTCAGAACTCCAGGACTGATATTTTTCTGTTTATTCGATATAATAAATAACATAATATAGATATATTTAAAATATATTACAAAAATATTCTCGTTGGGTTTTTTATGTGTTGGTCAGGTTCAAAGATATTACATTCTGCCAGAAAAATACAATTCGATTAAATACTTATCACAGCAGTTATTAGTTTGTAATTATCTATTAGCACAAAACGATATTTAGTGTACCATAATTAATTAATAATATACATATAAACTTATAAATACGTCCCCTCCTCATCGCTGAGTCATCGACGCCACAAAAGCCTGCAGGCTATAATACCGATCCCCGTCATCCTTGGTAACACTGGTGACATGATGAAATTGACAAGGCTGGGAGATTTGAGCTTTCGGTGGCAAGGGTACGTGACGCATACGTTTCGATTTCTCTTTATCTCTAGGCAAAGTTAGAAGATTATTTTCCGGATTGCTTAGCAAACGTTCCATATGTAACCAAATTTCTTGAGCCGCAGCTGTTGTATCATAACTGAAGCCAATCATTTGCTCTGGATTACTCGACAAGGACATTGTATGAAACGATGGTCCCGCCACTTGATAATTTGATAGGGTGCTAACACGATCTGACCACAAGGCAAAACATGAACCCCTCTCAGCCAAGACCAATGTGATACGTTTAATGGTTCTTGTTCGTGTACTACCTTTGTCATATAAAATTACTGGTATCCCGGTGAATTTCAATTGCCAATCATTATCCGGCCCAGTGCCTTCATAGAGATTGGCCAATGCGGAACTAACAAAAATCTCGGTACCTAAACCGGCAAAGAAACACTCAACCTGTTCAATTTCATAATCGGAGAGTATGTTATTGTTGACCATATCGATGCTGTTCGTATCGGACGAATAGGCAGCACCTTCGGCATATATTGTACTCATCGCAGTGTTCATATCACCATGTTGTGATCCAGCTGACCATTCGGGGTTGTTTAAGAGAATATCATTGTTGTCCGTGGAGGTTGTACCCTCTGAGGATTCTGAAGGTGGAGCAGATTTTGTATAAGACATCTGAAAGAGAGAAAAGAGGAGAACATTAGGAAAAAGAAAATAAAAAGTTTTACTTAGCAACTGAAAATAAAATCAGACCAAAAGACCTGAATATTTTCCAAATAAAATTCAGACCACCAGACCTGAACTTTTTCCTATAGGCCTTTTTTGAATTTTTTATAGAAAAAATTCTTGTGTTCTGAGAATGGTTTCTATATAAAAATGCTCTGGACCCAATTCTGAACTTTTTCCATAGAACAAGTTTTCAGGCCCACAGGATCCCAGTTCTGAGTTTTTTCTAAAGCAAAAATGTTCAGGACCCCAGTTCTGAAAATGTTTCTATTTCTGAACATTTTTCGATGGAAAAAATTCTCAGGACCCCAGTTCTGAACGTTTTTTCTATAGAAAAAATTCTCAGGATTCTCAGTGAATATTTTTTATATAGAAAACATTCTTAGGACACCAGTTCTGAACTTTTTTCTATAGAAAAAATTCTCAGGACCCCAGTTCTGAGCTTTTTTTCTATAGAAAAAATTCTCAGGACCCCAGTTCTGAGCTTTTTTCTATAGAAAAAATTCTCAGGACCCCAGTTCTGAGCTTTTTTTCTATAGAAAAAATTCTCAGGACCCCAGTTCTGAGCTTTTTTTCTATAGAAAAAATTCTCAGGACCCCAGTTCTGAGCTTTTTTTCTATAGAAAAAATTCTCAGGACCCCAGTTCTGAGCTTTTTTCTATAGAAAAAATTCTCAGGACCCCAGTTCTGAGCTGTTTTTCTATAGAAAAAATTCTCAGGACCCCAGTTCTGAGCTGTTTTTCTATAGAAAAAATTCTCAGGACCCCAGTTCTGAGCTGTTTTTCTATAGAAAAAATTCTCAGGACCCCAGTTCTGAGCTTTTTTCTATAGAAAAAATTCTCAGGACCCCAGTTCGGAATGTTTTTTCTATAGAAAAAATTCTCAGGACCCCAGTTCTGAGCTGTTTTTCTATAGAAAAAATTCTCAGGACCCCAGTTCTGAGCTGTTTTTCTATAGAAAAAATTCTCAGGACCCCAGTTCTGAGCTGTTTTTCTATAGAAAAAATTCTCAGGACCCCAGTTCTGAGCTGTTTTTCTATAGAAAAAATTCTCAGGACCCCAGTTCTGAGCTGTTTTTCTATAGAAAAAATTCTCAGGACCCCAGTTCTGAGCTGTTTTTCTATAGAAAAAATTCTCAGGACCCCAGTTCTGAGCTGTTTTTCTATAGAAAAAATTCTCAGGACCCCAGTTCTGAGCTGTTTTTCTATAGAAAAAATTCTCAGGACCCCAGTTCTGAGCTGTTTTTCTATAGAAAAAATTCTCAGGACCCCAGTTCTGAGCTGTTTTTCTATAGAGCTGTTTTTCTATAGAAAAAATTCTCAGGACCCCAGTTCTGAGCTGTTTTTCTATAGAAAAAATTCTCAGGACCCCAGTTCTGAGCTGTTTTTCTATAGAAAAAATTCTCAGGACCCCAGTTCTGAGCTGTTTTTCTATAGAAAAAATTCTCAGGACCCCAGTTCTGAGCTGTTTTTCTATAGAAAAAATTCTCAGGACCAGTTCCAGTTCTGAGCTGTTTTTCTATAGAAAAAATTCTCAGGACCCCAGTTCTGAGCTGTTTTTCTATAGAAAAAATTCTCAGGACCCCAGTTCTGAGCTGTTTTTCTATAGAAAAAATTCTCAGGACCCCAGTTCTGAGCTGTTTTTCTATAGAAAAAATTCTCAGGACCCCAGTTCTGAGCTGTTTTTCTATAGAAAAAATTCTCAGGACCCCAGTTCTGAGCTGTTTTTCTATAGAAAAAATTCTCAGGACCCCAGTTCTGAGCTGTTTTTCTATAGAAAAAATTCTCAGGACCCCAGTTCTGAGCTTTTTTTTCTAAAGAAAAAATTCTCAGGACCTCAGTTCTGAGCTTTTTTCTATAGAAAAAATTCTCAAGACCCCAGTTCTGAGCTTTTTTTTCTATAGAAAAAATTCTCAGGACCCCAGTTCTGAGCTTTTTTTTCTATAGAAAAAATTCTCAGGACCCCAGTTCTGAGCTGTTTTTCTATAGAAAAAATTCTCAGGACCCCAGTTCTGAGCTTTTTTCTATAGAAAAAATTCTCAGGACCCCAGTTCTGAGCTTTTTTCTATAGAAAAAATTCTCAGGACCCCAGTTCTGAGCTTTTTTCTACAGAAAAAATTCTCAGGACCCCAGTTCTGAGCTTTTTTTCTATAGAAAAAATTCTCAGGACCCCAGTTCTGAGCTTTTTTTCTATAGAAAAAATTCTCAGGACCCCAGTTCTGAGCTTTTTTTTCTATAGAAAAAATTCTAACCATTATTGTTCTATTAGAAACATATTTGTAACTAAAATTTTATTATCCGAAAAAGGTTCACACAAATTATAGAGTTGACTTAAATATGCCCTTCAGAATTCTTTTGCGTTCATTCTTGCCCTAATTAAAACCAATTTTTGGTCTAATGAATGAAGACTCGAGAAGGAAAACGGAATGCCTCGTTTGGTATTTATTGTCCTAAATGCCTGGAGCTTATTGGACAAAGCAGTTTCGTTTTATGGACGAATAAAAGTCATGTTAAAGACTTAATGGTGGTTAGCTGGTGGCTGGCCATAACAATGGCTATGAAAGATACCAAACTAAAATATGAGCTGATATGAGGATAAGACACTCTATAACATCTAGGACATATATTTCCACAACACACAAATATTGTGTTGTGGAGAGAGAAGGAGAATTTATGTGCTGACAAAGTGTGTGAGTGTGTCGGTGTGTGTGTGTGTTGAAGTTACCACTAACTTACATTATTACACTTCAACTACTACACAACTAGAAGGAAAAAATAGGCCAAAGGCATAAACAATTTCAGTTTCTATTTTTTTTTATCTTCTAACAATGTCTAAGCCATAGAATGGAACTTTATCAAGCAACCAAAGAATATCAGTTATCTTCTGCTGCTTCTGCTCCTATCCAGACCAGCATCCTTGTTGTCGGTCGGTTGGTTGGTTGGTTGGTGTCATTACCATTCACTTCATGTTGTTTGCAACAATTCAAAGTAACCTACATTTCCGTTTCCTGTGTATGTTGTATCCTTATCATGGATGGATTCTGGTTTGTTGCTCACTTCGTTTATTTTTCATATCCTGCATCATGGAGCGTGTGTGTGTATTGTGTGCCGAGGATACTAAGTACCAATTCAGTGTAGCAACTCTCGACTATAAACGGAGTTTTAACATTCTTGTTTAAGGATTTGCAACAGACAAGAATCATTGACTAGTTGTGGATTTCACTTTGTCGGATTGCGAATTATTGCTACGTCCAAAAAAATTGTTCAATTCGGAATTTTTATTTCATTTTTGGTGTTCACAATTCCTTCTTTCCCCTGAATGTACGAAAGTACTCTGCCTGTGGCAAAACTGAGCCATATCATGTGTAGTTGATTTTTTATCGATGTGTTCTGGTGATGACTTTTTCGGAATTTCCATGAGTTTTTTTTTTGTGATTTCCTCTTTGCTCGGCATGTTTACTCTGGTGTCTTTTGCCAACACAACCACATCCATACTTCTGCTGAATTGTTAATGTTGTGCCAAGACATTTAAATAGGCCTTAATTTCGTCCTTAAAAGTTCCATAGAATATGGCTGTGGGTTTATTAATATCGATGAATATTTATTTTATTTATCGACAAAACAGTCGTTATGGTTTCCTCCATGTGGCTAATGATAAGGCACTTCCACCCCCCTTTCCACGTAACAGAGAAAATAAATTGTTCAGCGAAGCCAAAAGTGTACAACAAAAAATAAATAAATAGAAATTCTAAGGTCTTCCGAAGTGCAGTTATAGAATCCTGTGAAATTTTGTCTATAGAAAAAAGTTCAAAACTGGGGTCCTGAGAATTTTTTCTATAGAAAAAAACGTTCAGAACTGGGGTCCTGAGAATTTTTTCTATAGAAAAAACGTTCAGAACTGGGGTCCTGAGAATTTTTTCTATAGAAAAAACGTTCAGAACTGGGGTCCTGAGAATTGTTTCTATAGAAAAAACGTTCAGAACTGGGGTCCTGAGAATTTTTTCTATAGAAAAAACGTTCAGAACTGGGGTCCTGAGAATTTTTTCTATAGAAAAAAACGTTCAGAACTGGGGTCCTGAGAATTGTTTCTATAGAAAAAACGTTCAGAACTGGGGTCCTGAGAATTTTTTCTATAAAAAAAGTTCAGAACTGGGGTCCTGAGATTTTTTTCTATAGAAAAAAGTTCAGAACTGGGGTCCTGAAAATTTTTTCTATAGAAAAAAGTTCAGAAATGGGGTCCTGAGAATTTTTTCTATAGAAAAAAGTTCAGAACTGGGGTCCTGAGAATTTTTTCTATAGAAAAAACATTCAGAACTGGGGTCCTGAGAATTTTTTCTATAGAAAAAACATTCAGAACTGGGGTCCTGAGAATTTTTTCTATAGAAAAAAGTTCAGAACTGGGGTGATGAGAATTTTTTCTATAGAAAAAACGTTCAGAACTGGGGTCCTGAGAATTGTTTCTATAGAAAAAACGTTCAGAACTGGGGTCCTGAGAATTTTTTCTATAGAAAAAACGTTCAAAACTGGGGTCTGAGAATTTTTCTATAGAAAAAACGTTCAGAACTGGGGTCCTAAGAATTTTTTCTATAAAAAAAAACTTTAGAGCTAGGGGTCTGAGAATTTTTTATATAAAAAAAAAACTTCAGACCTAGGAGTCTGAGATTTTTGTATACCCTTCACGACACTGTGGTACAGGGTATTATGTCTTTGTGCATATGTTTGTAACAGGCAAAAGGAATCGAGATAGACCCTGGTTCCTTTTGAGAATATACCTAGAATAACTTTCTGAGTCGATTTACGCATGTCCGTCTGTCCTTCCGTCCGTCCGTCCTTTCATGTATTTTTGTGAACAAAGTACAGGTCGCATTTATTATCCGATTTGAATGAAATTTGGCACATGTCACTTATTTGGCCTAAGGACGAAATTGAAATTGAGGAAAATCGGTTCAGATTTAGCTATAGCTTCCATATATAAATTCGTCCGATTTTATGTAAATGGAGCACCAAAGAGTAAAATTTAGGCCGATTGGCAAAACATTTTGCACAGCGTACTGAAGTAGGTCCAAATTTATGTATGCGAAGTTTTGTTGAAACCTGTTCAGATTTAGATATAGCTCCCATAGATAGTTTGATTGGCATTCAATTTTTCATAAATATGAGATTGGTACCCAAAGTGGTGAAGGGTATCATATAATCGGCACCGTCCGACTTTTGAACTTTCCTTACTGGTTTCTATATAAAAAAGTTCACACCTGGTGGTCTGAGAAATTTTTCTATAGAAAAAAATTTAGACCTGTTGGTCAGGGAATTTTTTCCATAAAAACGTGGTATGAGAATTTTTTCTATAGAAAAAACTATCAGACCTAATGGTCTGAGATTTTTTTCTAAAAAAAATGAAAGACAATTTTGAGAACCGATATGCAAATATGTCCCCATCCCATCTGCCGTTCTTTTCGATCAATAAAAACTGTTCGACGTACTTGTAAAAAAGAGCTTCTAAATTGACATACTTGAACTTTTGTTGGAGTGCAACAACAACAATTACCTAAATATTACTAAGTTTTGTTACTCAGCCAAACAGACAATGCCGATAATTGTCTGGTCTTGTCTGAACGACATGCGTACACAACGGAACGAATGTCATGATTTTTAGCTTTGGGGAAATTGGTGGGACCCGGACGAAGACGACGACATCATGGAATGCGACAGTTGTATTTAACGCACTCACCCAAAGCTGGCTGTGCTACAAGGTTCAAGTTCAATGTCATTGCATTCATTATTTGAGTGCGGCGAGGTAGTGGGTACTGGGGAGGTGACTCGTGAGACAAGTAAATATCGAAATGAACAACTACAATAAGAACGTATAATAATTTGTGTAAACGTGGTATGTCTACATTTTTATTTGAGACGTAGAACTGTAATTAAAGGTATATCGATATTATCGTCAAATGGAAACCAAAATAAGCAAAATTGGAATTGGCTTGAATAAATTTGAATATTTTTGGAATCAGGGAGAAAGAGTTTTCGGATCATGGGGTTGGAAAAATTGGTGAGCGAAGGTATACATTAGTATATATTATTTATAGTTTGCTTGGAAGGGTTTGTGGAATGTAATTTGTATAACCGAACCGCAAACAAGTCTGTATCAATGTTAAGAGTTTTTTTTTTTCAAAATAAAAAATAAAAATTCCGAACTCAATTACCACACTTTTTATTGTAAGACATGATTTAATTATTTTTTTCTCCCATCAATTAAATTAATATGAACCCAGTTAGCCTCAAGCAGATTGCAAAAAAATATATATTTGTAATTCAATTATGGCTTAATTGAATTTCCCATAAATCAATTTACTGTATACAACAACACCGGTATGTTACGTAGGATTCGGCTTTTCTCTTTAATTAATTATTTAATAAATAGCTGAGGCAGTAACCTGTTATATTTTGGGTAATTTTCAAAATCAACATTTAATTGGATTCTGTCGAAATTTATTGACCATAATTAAAAACGGCTACTAATGGTCTAAAGAACTGCATCATACAGGTTTTTGTCTGCAACAATTCATTTTATTGTGCTATTTATTAAGAAATATTCGTTAATAACTCCAGGTCTTTAAAAATCAGGCCTTAAAATATTCTGTGAGAAATTAAGGCCTACAGCTGGATTTTGAAAGAATATTTTTTAAATTAAAAATATTATTTAAATTATCTATGCCTATAACTGACATTAGAAAAAAATATTATTTAAAAAAATACAGACCTAAAAATGTCCTGTTATCCTGAGAATTCTTCTATAGAAATAAATTTAGTCCTGTGGTCTTGAGAATTTTTTTCTACAGAAAAAACTTCATTACTGTGGTACTGAAATTTTTTTCTATAGAAAAAATTCAGTCCAGTGGGCCTAAGAATTTTTTTCTACTGAAAAAAGTTCAGCCCTATGGTTTTTTCTATAGAAAAATTCAGTTCTTTGGTCTTGGGAATTGAATTTAGTCCTGTGGTCCTGAGAATTTTCTACAGAGAAGACTCTATTCCTGTGGTCATGAGAATTTTTCTATAGAAAAAAGTTCCATCCTGTGGTCCTGAGCATTTTTTCTGTAGAAAAAAACTTCAGCCCGGTGTTCCTGCGTTCAGTCCTGATGTACTGAGAATTTTTTCTATAGAAAAGAAATCAGTCCTGTTGTCCTGAGAATTTTTTCTATAAAAAAATTCAGTCCTGTGGTCCAGAGTATTTTTTCTGTAGAAATAAGTTCGGAACTTGGGTTCTAAGATAAGATTCTAAAAAAAAATTCAGACCTGTTGGTCCTGAGATGTTTTTTATGGAAAAAAGTTCCATCCTGTGGTATTGAGAAGGTTTTCTATAAAAAAAGGTGAGAATTTTTCTGTACCTAAAAGTTCAGTCCACAGTCTTAAATATTCTTTAAAAAATCCACGCCTTATAGTAACGCCTTCAAAAATATTCTTTAAAAAATCCACGCCTTATAGTAACGCCTTCAAAAATATTCTTTAAAAAATCCACGCCTTATAGTAACGCCTTCAAAAATATTCTTTAAAAAATCCACGCCTTATATAGGCCTTAGAAAAATATTCTTTAAAAAATCCACGCCTTATAGTAACGCCTTCAAAAATATTCTTTAAAAAATCCACGCCTTATAGTAACGCCTTCAAAAATATTCTTTAAAAAATCCACGCCTTATAGTAACGCCTTCAAAAATATTCTTTAAAAAATCCACGCCTTTCTAAGGCCTTTAGAAAAATATTTTTTAAAAAATACAAGAGGTTACTTAGAAAAATATTCTTTATAAAAAATCCACGTCTGCCTTTTGTCATATAAAAAAATGCTTTAAAAAGCCAGCCTTGAAAATATTGTTGTATCTATTTTTGTGTACCCTCCATTATCTGAAATCATTAGCAAATATTTGAACTAAATACTTTAGGCCATTATTATTTTCACTCGGCTTTTTTTTACCAAGTCATAGAAATCACATTCTGTCATTAACTGAGAATGTATTTCCTTAATTTTCTTCAAATGAGAAAACATTTCAAAAATAGCGAACAAAAAGTTCCCAAAATAATTAAATATAATTTTATTTATTTTTTTTTTTTTTTGGAATATTTTAACCTTAAACTTAGCACGAAATTTTTAACAAAAAAATACCCGACTTGAAAAATCACCTGTAAATTAACTCATAATTATGGCTGAAGACATGCGAAGGTGTTTAGCACCATTACCACCTCAACACAAAACTAAGTCAGTATTTCCATAGCAAAGTAAAATAACAAAAAATAGATAAAATAACTTTCTATTGTTAAGTCAAAAAAGGTAAATATAAACAAAAACAACAACAACCATCATTATTATTAAATAAAGCAAAGGCAAACAACAAAAACATGGTTCAAGAAATTAAAGACCATAAAAAATCATTAAACATGCAATTGTCTTAAAACAGCAGCGTCACACAATTTTTTTGGAGTTATCGTAAGAAGACCAAATCTCACCGGTTGCTGTTATTCATTCATTACGCGTTCAAATATTCCAGCCACAAGCAAGCAAATGAAATGGAATGTTGTTGTCAGTCGGACAGCCAGCCAACCAGTCAGTCAGCTGATCGGGGGAGCTGTTAGCCAGCTCCCGCATTTGATGTTAACCAAAAGTGTTAAAAAATCCATATTTGGTCGAAATAAAAATGTTAACCACTACTACACCATCATCGTGACCATCCACGCCAACTACACCACAACTCATAAAAATTATGACGTGACACTAAGAAAGAAACTTTCCATTTCAATTGCGGGTGGACAGCACGCCAATGACGGTATGCCTGCCTGGCCAGTTGGTGTTTATGAACGCAAAATAGTTGTGAATAATTTAGTTTTGTGATTTTTTATATTTGCCATTCACAAAAAAAATCGAAAAGCAACAAAAACAAAAAAAAAACTTCACTGATAGTGCTTTTAATTAATTATTCATAGAGCCCCAACAACTCACACGAACTGAATGAGAATTACTAGAAGAGATTGTGTGTGTGTGAGTGGCGTCAGATTGTTGGCAAGGTCAGTTATTTCAATTGAATATTCAACACTTCAAGAATAACACTTCTTTTGATGTTTTGTTTCTTTTTCTTTCGTGTAAACCTAAATGTTAAAGAACGGATTGAATACACCGCTTTGTGAGGGTGTATAGAAATTAGTTGAAGTATGAGATTTCAAGGACTATCATAGATTTAAGTGTTGGCTTTATAAATTACTAACATTTGAAAGGCAGTTTTAACATGGACCTTAAAGAAAAATAATTTCTAAGGCTGGAGAACCTCGTCTATAAGCGAGGATTTATTAAAGATATGTTTGTCCTTAGCAGTGCTGCCAAAACTTTGTTCATAAAAATGTTAGAAATGTTAGAAAGTGCTAAAAATTTTAAAAAGTCCCAAATAAAAGTGATAAAAAATGTATCTAGAGAACATTGCTTTTAGTAAATAATGAAATCTGTATTTCTTAAAAATATTCACCTTAATCGGAATAAAATTCTTTGTCGATTTAGCCATGCCCGTCTGTCTGATTAAATAAAGACATAGCTCGCAATAATGAACACAGAACCTTGAAGTTTTGCACATACATTGCTACTACTCTTTGATATTGGAATATCCCATTTCCAATATCAAAGAGTAGGTCCTTTATACGGTAGCCCTATATAACTAAGCAGGAAATTTTCCTACTAAACAAGATCAATATGGGATCATATTTCGGAGTAGCCCTCATAGAGCGGTACCTCTATTATTCATAGTTTTGATGAGTTTACGCACGTTTTTCAACCAAAGTGCCTTCAGTTTTATAGTTTGAATTTTCATTAAGCACAAAATCTTCCTACAAAGAATTATTAATATTGGTCCATTGGGAACGCCAGGCACGTTTTTTATCCGAATTGACTATAATTTGATTCTAATGAGGTGTCAAATCTGCCCTCTAAAATGATCAATACCGAAAGCTGATATACAACTGCACCATCCATTTTCGGTATTTCCTCAACAAGGTAATTTTAATTTCACATTGCATTGAATTATCGATCTAGGTCAATATTTGCACATAGACCTCATATAAAATGAACACCCTATTTTCGGTCATTAGAATGTTTCAGCAGCATTCTCTGGGTTATTTTAGGTTGAACATATTAATGTGGACAAATTTATACGTAGATCTATGTTTGGACATATCCCCGTTATAAAATGTCAGTCGTATCTGCGTACTTTTGAAAGTTTTAGAACCTTTTTCCCACTCATGTGGCGGTAATTTAAAACCAGTAAAGAAAGTAGTAAAGTCGGACGGGGCCGACTATATGATACCCTTCACTACTTTGGGCGTATTCAACAGATGAATCCTAACAGACGTCCCATTCTTAGAGGACCAGTAAAATGAAATTGGATCCATAAACATGTCATTCTGCATCCTATACTAAATAGAAGCTATATCTAAATCTGAACCGATTTCAACGAAACTTAACACACATCATTCTAGACCTCATTCATAACGCTGTGCCAAATTTCGTGCAAATCGAAAGATATATAGGGACTTTGGTGCACCATTCACATTACATCCGACGAAAATATATATGGGAGCTATATCTAAATCTGAACTGATTTTCAGGAAACTTAACACACATCATTCTATACCTAATTCAGTACGCTATGCCAAATTTCGTGCAAATCGAAAGATATATAGGTACTTTGGTGCCACGTTTACCTTAAATCGGACGAAAATATATATGGGAGCTATATCTAAATCTGAACCGATTTTCACGAAACTCAGCACACATCATTTTGGACCTAATTCAGCGTATTGAATTAGTGCCAAATGTCGTGTAAATCGAATGATATAGAGGTACCTTGGCGCCTATATCGGACGAAAATATATATGGGAGATATATCTAAATCTGAACCGATTTTTCCCAATTTCAATAGGGTTCGTCCTTGGGCCAAATAAGTGACCCATGCCAAATTTCATCCAAATCGACCTGTACTTTGTTCACAAAAATACATGGACGGACGGACGGACATGCGTAAATCGACTCAGAACGTGATTCTATGCATATTCTCAAAGGAACCATGTGTCTATCTCGTTTCCTTTTGCCTGTTACAAACATATGCACAAAGACATAATACCCTGTACCACAGTGTGGTGAAGGGTATAACAATAAGTTTACCGAAAATTGTCGATTTAGGTCCATCGTTTGACATAACTCTCATATAAAGTGTGGCACGACCCATGTTCGATACTCTGAAGTGGTTATAATTAAGCATTGTTAATTCCCGGTAATTTTTTTTGTCCAGAAAGTTTCCAAATATGTTCAAGATTTTTACATCGGTTCGATACAACGGCCCCGCTTAATTTGGGTTTTCATTACCATATGAAGTACCCGAACATTTTTTTAAGAAAATTTAAATACAAAACACATGGTGAAGAGTATAAAATGGTTGACCAGGTCGGTCTTTTTTACTTGTCAAAAGATTTAAAATTGAAAACATAGGGAAATTTACGATGAAACTTAAAATACCAATAATTGAAAAAAAATCCAGAAAAAATAAAAAATATGCATCAGCTAGATCAATTTTTTGGTGCTAAACGTGTTTTAAAAGTGCGCGTCCGAAGATAATCTTTAATTTTTAAGACTATTTTTTTATTTAAAGAATATCTATGATAAAAGCATGGATTTAAAAAAGATTGAGTTATAGACAATGAGATATTAGCGTGGAATTTTTTCAATGATAATCTGAGCCAGGTAAAGGTAGTTTCTAATTGGTGTTTGAAATTTTTGAATTCCCATACTTTTTTAAATTCCCATGTTGTGCAAAATGATGTGCTCAATTTCGAGCGAAAGTGTGGCTCGAAAGCATAGCTGTGTTCAATATGTTATGAAATGTGTTCAATAAAAAAACATATGTGTCATTGGAATTTGCAATTTGTTTAACAACAAATTAAGAAAAAATATGCCTGCTGGCTTATTAATTGCCCTGGATTCTACCAGTAAAAGTCTAATGATCCTGGAACGTGTTTGTGATCCGATTTGGATAAAATTTGGCACAGTTCACTTATTGGCCCAAGGACGAACCCTATTGAAATTGAGAAAAATCGGTTCAAATTTAGATATAGCTCCCATATATATTTTCGTCCGATTTTATGTAAATGGTACACCAAAACCCCTATATAATCTTCGATTTGCACGAAATTTGGCATAGGATTCTGATTTAAACATAGAACGACGTGTGTTAAATTTCGTGAAAATCGGTTCAAATTTAGATATAGCTCCCATATATATTTTCGTCCGATTTTTAGGTAAATAGTGCACTAAAGTCCCTATATATGCTTCGATTTCCACGAAATTTGGCTCAACATTCTGAATTAAGCCTATAACGATGTGTGCCAAGTTTTGTTGGAATCGGTGCAGATTTAGATATAGCTCCCATATATATGTTCGTCCGATTTTAGGTAAATAGTGCACCAAAGTCCCTATATATCCTTCGATTTCATGAAAATCGGTTTAGATTTAGATAGACCTCCCACATATATTTTCGTCCGATTTTATGTAAATGGTGCACCAAAGTCCCTATATATTAGCTCTAATTGAGCGTGAAATCATACTACCAAAAGTATTCTATACAATTCCCGAACAATTACAGGTATTTCAACTGAACGAGTTCTTAACTTCTTTTATACATTACAGTGTGCGACAAGATTTTGGGGGTTGGAAAATTCCTATTGGGAATGAAAGACCTAGGTGAGTATATAAAAACCGCAGAAGGAAAAATTCGTCATAGGTCAATGTTGGGATATATGGTGTGATAACTTTTTTTTTGCTGTTAGCATTATATGTATCTTCATTTGTAGTTATTGTATGCATTTTGAGATTACATTTTTTATGATTAAATAAGTACAACTGTCGGATTCGTCCGAATTATTTTCTAGAACTATATAGTTACGCCAAATATGTCAGATAAATTAAATTTCGAGAAAAAAAAACGGATTTCTACATTTTTAAACCGGGCATTACTTTTGTGTATATCCTTAGGGGTGTTTGCTTGTTAAGGGCTCATAAACTTACTAGTTACATCTTTTTCAAAATTAATTGTCTTGTGTAATTAATGATTAATGTTTTCTAAACAATTAAATATTACTCACCTTTACTGGTGTAAAATTCGTGTATCCAAAATAAATTCCAACAACTTTATATTCCTTCAAGTTGTAAATCACACAGCATCTGCTTGTATTGATGTCGACTCCAATATTGTATTGATATTTCTATTGTTATATTATTATCGGGGATTCACAGTGCAAATGAGTTGGCCACAATGTCTAATACGACCACAATCTATTTTTCTCTCTCTCTCTCTCTCTCTCTCACACTCATACACGTACATGCGATATATCTATTATTATAAATAGATTAATAATGCATTAGCTGGCATGTAATATAAATTACAGCAAATTACAACAACAGCAACAACAATGAACAAAGTAATTTAGTTAATTAATATTTTGTATGCATTTGTCTGCTTCTTATTTGAATAACTTTATTAAAGAGAGTCGTTTCGTTTGTAATTTAATTTAAAAATTTTAATGGATTTTTTTATTTTTTTTTTTTAAATGAACAGTGTTCATTGTTTTGGAATAAAAATATATGTTGTTGCTATTTTTTTATTTCCAGGAATACGAAATTTTGTTGTTGTTAAAATTTAATTATTTAATTTTTTAACATTTTCCTTTTGAAGTTTTTTTAAATTATTTTTTCAATCTCAATTTTTATGTTTTAATTAAGTTTTATAAATTTAATATTTTTTGTGATCGATGTTTATTTTGAAGATTTTTCAATTATTTTTTCAATTTCAATTTTTATTTTAATTTTTTTAATTAATTTTTTTTTTTTGTTTTAATTTAGTTTTATAAATTTAATCTTTTTATTATTTAAAACATTAATGAGTTAATTGTTTCGTTGTTTTTTGAAGTTTATTACTAAAAATTTATTTTCAAATTTTTTTACTGTTTTGTATGTTGGTGTGTTTTGTTTTTAATTTTTAATTTCCAATTTTTTTTCATTTATTTTAAATCCAAATTTAATTTACAAATTTTATATGCAAATTTTTTTTATTTATTTTTTTAAAATTAAAATATTTAATTGTTTTGTGAGTTGTTTTTAATTTTTATTACCAAAACTTTTTTTTATTTTTGTTAAAATTCAATTTTAAATTTTCAAAGGCTTTTATTGTTTTGCATGTGTTTTTTTTAATTTTTATTTTTCTTTAAATTGAATTTTTTATTATTTAAAACAATTTAATTGTTATTTCCATGTGTGCTTGTTTTGTTTTTTAATTTTTATTTCCAAGAATAATTTTTTTTATTTTTTTTTTTTTTAAATTTAATTTAAAATTTTGTTCAGCTACAAATATGTCATTGTTTTGTTTCACTTTATTTCACAACAACAGCAACATTGTAATTCAATTTTATAGCAAAAATTTGCTAATTTATTTTGTGTTTGTGTGTGTGTTTTTTTTTTCAAATATCCATTAGCATGTATTTCACATTTTTTTCACAAAATTTCAGAATATGCGCCGTTTTTTTTTCACTCAAGCGATGATCAGCCGTCAAATGAATTTTAATTTTTCAGATTCTTTTATTTTTTTAAATCCAAAAAACTGCCCGCTTCGACTGAGAATCCCATAGAACTGCAATTCTAAGATTTTTCGCTGTGATTCTCATTCTCTACTCTCGATGTGTGTTCTCACTGCAACGATAGACGGAAACGTACTGATTATACTGGGGCTGAACGCATTGTCAACACTGAACTGAAAGAACTCCACTTCAGTGATGGCGATGACGATGGTGATGATACGATGAAACAGCGACGACGACGATAGCGGCGATGTTGATGATGGGAAAGTCTCCACCACTTTAAAATTGAAAAATTAAAAAAAAATTTCAATTGTAAACTGAACAGCGAACACCACACATTTTGGGATTTTTTGTTGTTGTAATTTTTGTTGGGGGAGATGGAAAGATGAATGAATGGAACAGACACTTCATGTGTCTGTCTGCCTCTTTGGCTGAATGACTGGCTGACGCTCTAACTGACACTAATTGTTTATTGCTGCCACCGCTGCTGCTGCGGCGGCGGATACTCTTGTGGATCACTTTTGGTTATTCATTGCCTCGACAGCTGTTCTCTTCGACTGGCTGGAGTCATACAAGCTAGATAAGTCACCAGCGAACTAACCAACCCGCCATCCATCCAACCAGCAAACACAGTGACATGAAATAAAACAAAAAACACATTTTCTTTCTTCCGTTCGAATTCGATTTTTTTTGGAGATTAATCCCTCCAAGCATCAAAATTGTGTTGTTGTTGTTTTTACTTGTCTGCCATTGTTTATTTTGGAGTAGTTTGTTATTGTTGTTGTTATTGTTATGTGAATTTAGGTTGAAGGCGTTAATGATCGAACCAACGAAAGGTGGATTGATACAACAACACACAATAGGTATGAAAGAAAAGAAACGGATTTTTTCCCGAAGATTTGTTCGCTATTGTTATCTGAAGTTGTTGTTTGGGTAGGTATTAGAGAGATGATATTAGTTGTAAATTGAGGCAGATTTAACTGTAAATACTAGTAATAGATAGATAGATAATATTGTACACTAATGCGGAGAAGAAAAAATAATTCAGATCAAATGTCTGATATTGTCATTTGAGAACCCCAAATCATCAGATACAAATTTATTTTGTATTCATTTGATATCTATAATGAAACGCTAAGAAGTGTGTCATTAAAAAAGTGGCCTATTGTTTGGGAAATTTATTCAATGACATAGAGAAAAGTTAGACATGAGATGTAACGTTCGTCGGGACTGAAGTCGCAAGGCTCTGTACTAATATTAGGAACTAAAACCCTTCTTTACGGAATTAAAAGTACCCAAAATAATAATAATAAAAATTAAAATAAATAAAAACACCGGCAAGTTCGGCCGTTCCGAACTATGATTGCCCTTCCATCATTTGATGAGCTCTCAAAATTTCTTAAAAAGTTCAGGATCTTTATTTCACAATCTATAATGAGGTCTTATGTAGTGTGCTACCAAAAAAACTGATCTATTGTTGTTTAGAATATTTGTCTTCCCAATGGAAAATTTGTGATATTATAATAAATTATATTTGTGGCGTCCATATCAACTCAATAATTTAAAGTCCAATCACTCCTCTTGGATATACTTTCAACTTCTCGGATCTATGTCCTCTATACGTCATAGAATACAAATTTTCTAATTTTTCACCCAAGTACGAATCCAATTGACCCTTAAATATTGACCGATCTTCATCAAAAATTTCATGCTTATTTCATGGCAAGATCCCTTTTTCTGTGTAAAATGTTGTGATGTTCGGGTCATAAATGTGGTCTTTAGTGAGATCAGATCCGGTTTCTTATACAAAATTTCGTGAAGGTCGGTCCATAACTGTGGTCTGTATCTTGTTTACAAATCATAATGGAGAGACGGACGGACACACTTGTCTGGAACAACCCAGCTAGTCGAGATAAGATCGGTATACTAAAAGATGGGTCTAAAAGCAATATGTCGTGGCTTTACAAACTCTTTGGGTCACACAAAGCTTTAATTTCGTAATAACATAGTTTTGTGGGGTCTAACAAAGAAAACTGTCATAAAGTTCAACCGGGCCGAATTTTTAATTCCATCTATCATATAGTGTGCTGTCAAAAATTTGTAAAAAGTTCGAAACTTTTATATGGAGATTATGTCATTGTAATTTGCCTGCTAATATGTTGTTTATGTTCTGAGGAAATCGAGTACCAAACAAGTAAAAAAGATGCTTCCGAGCCGAATTTTTTATACTCCACAGCATGAGACCAAAACCAAAACGTGGATCGATGTTCATCATTTTTGGTAGTAAGATTTGACACCTAATGGGAATACAATCGATTGAAAAATCTCACTACCAAAAATTATTATTATTGACCAATGAGAATACAAAATTCCAAATTACAGCCACTTCGGTTGAAAAACGTGTACAAGATCCTCAAAATGCCGAACATTGTGGGCTATCCTGAATCTAGGGTCACTATAAATAATATATAGTACGGATATACCAAAAATTACAGACATTTCTATTGAAAGCTACGTGTTAAAAATTCCCATAATACCGAATATAGGGGATACCGATATATGGGGATTACACCAAAACGTGAACCGATATATCCCATTTGCAATACCAAACATCCTAAAAGTATTAACAATGGCGGTACAAAATTTCGATCTCTATCGTGATTTCAACAGACGGACAGACAGACTGGCGAACTTGCTGAAATCAACGTAGAATTTTATTCTTATCAAGAATATATATTCTTTGTGGGGTCTCCGTGAATATTTCGAGGTGTTGCAAAAGGAATGACAACTGTAATATACACTCCACCTTATGATGGTGTGTACTGATACACTCCGCTTCGGAAACTGAGCTAAAAGCTTCAACGTATCGAAAATTAGAGTTAAGTCGTTCCGAAACGAACTAGTTCATATGATTTCCTAAAACAAACAACGCTCGGTACAAGTTCCGGTTGTTTTGATCATATAGTCCCTTTTGGCCCAATAGTTCATGTTTGCCCTCTTTCGCCTAGTTCATTGTGATCCAATCGTTCATCTAGTTCTTTGACCAAATTACTTGCCGTGAACCCATGACCGTTTGAACCGAAAGGAACAAGATAAATACTAGTTCATATTACTAAGGGAATTGAAACAGAAGAAGTTTTTTTTTATTCAACAGAAATATGGAATGCCAAACTACAGTCACTTCGGGACTAAAGCCTTCAAATAATGTAAAACATGCACCTATATCGATATAGTCTGGGAAAGAAGTAATTTTATTCACCAGAAATCCAGAAAGTATATAGAAATTTTTCTGTTAAAATTTGTTGTCGGAGGGTAGGAAAACCCAGAATGCCTAATTCTGGGGTATCCCGAATAAAGGGGTATCCCAAATGGGTTATCCCAATTTTGGTGGGGAGATTAAATACCCAATGTGAGTTCAAAACATCAAATTACCACCAATTCGGATGAAAAATGTACACAAACTGCCCAAACGTGGACCAATATTGACAATTGTATTAAGAAGACTTAGCACCCAATGAGGTTGAAACATTTGCCCAAGCTCCCCAAAATACCCTAAAACAGGGGTAACGTTGTATGGGACATGTAACAAACCATGGAACGATATTGATAAAATTCGTTACGAAGATCTGACACTCCATGAGAACCAAAAATATCAAAGTAAAGCCAATTCGGCTCAAAAACATAACCAAATTTCAAAAAATGCCGATTCTTTGGAGGTACCATTATATGGAGGCTAACCCGAAACTCCGATCAATATTAACACGCCTATAGTTATAGGCGTGGATTTTTAAAACATATTTTTTTGTGGATTTTTTGTTGGATTTTTTAAAGAATATTTTTTCAAGGTAAAGAATACTTTTTCATGACCTGGCAAAGGCGTGGATTTTTGAAAGTGAATTTTTTAAGGATCAACCAGGTGTGGATTTTTTAAATGCAATTTTTTTTGTCAAGGACCAAATAGGCGTTAAGTTTTTAAAGGACCAACCAGGTTTCTTTTCAGGCAGCGCTCAAGCTTAGGCGTGGACTGCCAGGAGGGCGCTAAATATTTTGAGGATCTTAAGCACGAGTTCCAACGGCATTGGCTGTAATTACATTTTTATTATTGATGTTTTTAATTGTTTCCAAATAACGATTTTTCTCATTTCACACCACTGTGCCCCGCATTTGTATAAACAACATACATACATAAAACTTGCATGCATGCCATGCTATGTTTTCAAAAAACTTCAAAATAATTATCAGAATTATATCTCCGAAAAAAAAAACACATTTACATTGGAACATGACAAGATGGAGGAGGATAAATAACAGGGCAAAGATATGGAGATAAAATTAAAAATAAAATTAGAGTTTTTGACGGTAGCCCGGAAATTGAAACAGAAACAGAAGCGTATGACGACGAATGAATTCTAAAAATATCCGAACACACCAGGTATGTTCTACGAAATGTTCAAATTTTGTGTATTTAAAATAAAATTTAAATTGTTTAAAATATGTTGGTCGGATCGGATATGATGGTGGTATTGGAATATGTTTTTTATTGCATCTTTTCTAAAACGATGAAATAAATCTTGAACTTGACTTTGATGTTCGCATGGAATGGCTGGCATTTGTTGTTGCTGCAGCTACTGTTCAACGTAATAGAGTTGTTGTGTGTTACACTGTACTTGTTGTTGTTGCATTTTTATCTATACTCATTAGCTGTTCGAATCGACTATAATGATGAGGAGGAGGAACATGACATCAGAATTCTGACACTAGTGCCGCTGCAGTTGTTGTTGTTGTTGCTGCTGGTAGTACGTGCCATATGAGAAATATCAGGGTGGTGTTTTTGTTTTGTTGTTGTTGTCGGAAAAAAGGCTGTAATAAATTGTTTTTATATTTTTTTTGCTGTTCATAATTCTACAAATAATTGGTGAGTAAATTTAGATAAGAAGACGACCACCAAACAAATAGTCAGTCAGTCATCCTCGAGTCAGTCATCATACATGTTGATCATATTGGATAATGTGGTTCGATCGATCACTTTGTGAACCACCACCACAACACACAACTGCACATATTTTTTTATAATTGTGGTCTTCTCCATTGTGATGATTTATATTGATGGCCAAAGTGAGATAAGACCGATGAAGATTCGTCATAATGAGAGATTATGTGAGAATTACAAACATGAATGTTTTTGAAAGAAAAAATATTTTATTTAGGCGATAAGATTGATCAAGAGCAAATTGAGATATTAATTGAATATAAACGAGATTGATCATGTTTTCGATCCTAACATATTTTATTTTTTTTTTTAATTTTTCAAGGGGCAATACAAAACAAGAAGCCATTTAAGAAATTTAAAAATATTGGGCGTGGATTTTTTAAAGAATATTTTTGCAAGGCCTATCACAAAGCGTGGATTTTTTAAAGAATATTTTTCTAGCTACTCATAAGGTGTAGATTTTTTAAAGGATGTTTTTCTAGGTCCTCATAAGGCGTAGATTCTTTAAAGGATATTTTTCTAGGTCCTCATAAGGCATATATTTTTTAGGTTCTCATAAGGCGTAGATTTTTTAAAGGATGTTTTTCTAGGTCCTCATAAGGCGTGGATTTTTTAAAGAATATTTTTGCAAGGCCTATCACAAGGCGTGGATTTTTTAAAGAATATTTTTTCAAGGCCTAACACAAGGCGTGGATTTTTTAAAGAATATTTTTATAGCTACTCATAAGGTGTAGATTTTTTAAAGGATGTTTTTCTAGGTCCTCATAAGGCGTAGATTTTTTAGCTCCTCATAAGGCGTAGATTTTTTAAAGGATGTTTTTCTAGGTCCTCATAAGGTGTAGATTTTTTAGGTCCTCATAAGGCGTAGATTTTTAAAAGGATGTTTTTCTAGGTCCTCATAAGTCGTGGATTTTTTAAAGAATATTTTTGCAAGGCCTATCACAAGGCGTGGATTTTTTTAAGAGTTTTTTTTTTCAAGATCTAACACAAGGCGTAGATTTTTTAAAGAATGTTTTTCTAGCTACTCATAAGGTGTAGATTTTTTAAAGGATGTTTTTCTAGGTCCTCATAAGGCGTAGATTTTTTAAAGGATGTTTTTCTAGGTCCTCATAAGGCGTAGATTTTTTAGGTCCTCATAAGGCGTAGATTTTTTAAAGGATGTTTTTCTAGGTCCTCATAAGGCGTAGATTTTTTAAAGGATGTTTTTCTAGGTCCTCATAAGGTACACCAAAGTCCCTATATATATGCACGGAATTTGGCATAGCGTAGATTTTTTAAAGGATGTTTTTCTAGGTCCTCATAAGGCGTAGATTTTTTAAAGGATATTTTTCTAGGTCCTCATAAGGCGTAGATTTTTTAAAGGATGTTTTTCTAGGTCCTCATAAGGCGTAGATTCTTTAAAGGATGTTTTTTTAGGTCCTCATAAGGCGTAGATTTTTTAGGTCCTCATAAGGCGTAGATTTTTTAAAGGATGTTTTTCTAGGTCCTCATAAGGCGTAGATTTTTTAAAGGATGTTTTTCTAGGTCCTCATAAGGCGTAGATTTTTTAAAGGATGTTTTTCTAGGGCCTCATAAGGCGTAGATTTTTTAGGTCCTCATAAGGCGTAGATTTTTTAAAGGATGTTTTTCTAGGTCCTCATAAGGCGTAGATTTTTTAAAGGATGTTTTTCTAGGTCCTCATAAGGCGTAGATTTTTTAAAGGATGTTTTTCTAGGTCCTCATAAGGCGTAGATTCTTTAAAGGATGTTTTTCTAGGTCCTCATAAGGCGTAGATTTTTTAGGTCCTCATAAGGCGTAGATTTTTTAGGTCCTCATAAGGCGTAGATTTTTTAAAGGATGTTTTTCTAGGTCCTCATAAGGCGTAGATTTTTTAAAGGATGTTTTTCTAGGGCCTCATAAGGCGTAGATTTTTTAGGTCCTCATAAGGCGTAGATTTTTTAAAGGATGTTTTTCTAGGTCCTCATAATAGATTTTTTAGCTCCTCATAAGGCTTAGATTTTTTAAAGAATATTTTTTAAAGGCCATCTAAGGCGTAGATTTTTAAAAGAAGAATTTTTAAAGGCCATCCAAGGCGTAGATTTTTTAAAGAATATTTTTTAAAGGCCATCCAAGGCGTAGATTTTTTAAAGGATATTTTTTAAAGGCCATCCAAGGCGTAGATTTTTAAAAGATGTTAATATTTTTTTTCCTCATAAGGCGTATGCCTGTTGATAAAGATGATAAAGGCACCTGATTTTTTAAAGGATGTTTTTCTAGGTCCTCATAAGGCGTAGATTTTTCTAGGTCCTCATAAGGCGTAGATTTTTTAAAGGATGTTTTTCTAGGTCCTCATAAGGCGTAGATTTTTTAAAGGATGTTTTTTAGGTTCATCTAGATTTTTTAAAGGTATATTTTTCCTCATAAGGCGTAGATTTTTTAAAGGATGTTTTTCTAGGTCCTCATAAGGCGTAGATTTTTTAAAGGATGTTTTTCTAGGTCCTCATAAGGCGTATATTTTTTAAAGGATGTTTTTCTAGGTCCTCATAAGGCGTAGATTTTTTATAAGGATGTTTTTCTAGGTCCTCATAAGGCGTAGATTTTTTAAAGGATGTTTTTCTAGGTCCTCATAAGGCGTAGATTTTTTAAAGGATGTTTTTCTAGGTCCTCATAAGGCGTAGATTTTTTAAAGGATGTTTTTCTAGGTCCTCATAAGGCGTAGATTTTTTAAAGGATGTTTTTCTAGGTCCTCATAAGGCGTAGATTTTTTAAAGGATGTTTTTCTAGGTCCTCATAAGGCGTAGATTTTTTAAAGGATGTTTTTCTAGGTCCTCATAAGGCGTAGATTTTTTAAAGGATGTTTTTCTAGGTCCTCATAAGGCGTAGATTTTTTAAAGGATGTTTTTCTAGGTCCTCATAAGGCGTAGATTTTTTAAAGGATGTTTTTCTAGGTCCTCATAAGGCGTAGATTTTTTAAAGGATGTTTTTCTAGGTCCTCATAAGGCGTAGATTTTTTAAAGGATGTTTTTCTAGGTCCTCATAAGGCGTAGATTTTTTAAAGGATTTTTTCCTCATAAGGCGTAGATTTTTTAAAGGATGTTTTTCTAGGTCCTCATAAGGCGTAGATTTTTTAAAGGATGTTTTTCTAGGTCCTCATAAGGCGTAGATTTTTTAAAGGATGTTTTTCTAGGTCCTCATAAGGCGTAGATTTTTTAAAGGATGTTTTTCTAGGTCCTCATAAGGCGTAGATTTTTTAAAGGATGTTTTTCTAGGTCCTCATAAGGCGTAGATTTTTTTTTTTAGGTCCTCATAAGGCGTAGATTTTTTAAAGGATGTTTTTCTAGGTCCTCATAAGGCGTAGATTTTTTAAAGGATGTTTTTCTAGGTCCTCATAAGGCGTAGATTTTTTAAAGGATGTTTTTCTAGGTCCTCATAAGGCGTAGATTTTTTAAAGGATGTTTTTCTAGGTCCTCATAAGGCGTAGATTTTTTAAAGGATGTTTTTCTAGGTCCTCATAAGGCGTAGATTTTTTAAAGGATGTTTTTCTAGGTCCTCATAAGGCGTAGATTTTTTAAAGGATGTTTTTCTAGGTCCTCATAAGGCGTAGATTTTTTAAAGGATGTTTTTCTAGGTCCTCATAAGGCGTAGATTTTTTAAAGGATGTTTTTCTAGGTCCTCATAAGGCGTAGATTTTTTAAAGGATGTTTTTCTAGGTCCTCATAAGGCGTAGATTTTTTAAAGGATGTTTTTCTAGGTCCTCATAAGGCGTAGATTTTTTAAAGGATGTTTTTCTAGGTCCTCATAAGGCGTAGATTTTTTAAAGGATGTTTTTCTAGGTCCTCATAAGGCGTAGATTCTTTAAAGGATGTTTTTTTAGGTCCTCATAAGGCGTAGATTTTTTAAAGGATGTTTTTCTAGGTCCTCATAAGGCGTAGATTTTTTAAAGGATATTTTTCTAGGTCCTCATAAGGCGTAGATTTTTTAAAGGATGTTTTTCTAGGTCCTCATAAGGCGTAGATTTTTTAAAGGATGTTTTTCTAGGTCCTCATAAGGCGTAGATTTTTTAAAGGATGTTTTTCTAGGTCCTCATAAGGCGTAGATTTTTTAAAGGATGTTTTTCTAGGTCCTCATAAGGCGTAGATTTTTTAAAGGATGTTTTTCTAGGTCCTCATAAGGCGTTGATTTTTTAAAGGATGTTTTTCTAGGTCCTCATAAGGCGTAGATTTTTTAAAGGATGTTTTTCTAGGTCCTCATAAGGCGTAGATTTTTTAAAGGATGTTTTTCTAGGTCCTCATAAGGCGTAGATTTTTTAAAGGATGTTTTTCTAGGTCCTCATAAGGCGTAGATTTTTTAAAGGATGTTTTTCTAGGTCCTCATAAGGCGTAGATTTTTTAAAGGATGTTTTTCTAGGTTCTCATAAGGCGTAGATTTTTTAAAGGATGTTTTTCTAGGTCCTCATAAGGCGTAGATTTTTTAAAGGATGTTTTTCTAGGTCCTCATAAGGCGTAGATTTTTTAAAGGATGTTTTTCTAGGTCCTCATAAGGCGTAGATTTTTTAAAGGATGTTTTTCTAGGTCCTCATAAGGCGTAGATTTTTTAAAGGATGTTTTTCTAGGTCCTCATAAGGCGTAGATTTTTTAAAGGATGTTTTTCTAGGTCCTCATAAGGCGTAGATTTTTTAAAGGATGTTTTTCTAGGTCCTCATAAGGCGTAGATTTTTTAAAGGATGTTTTTCTAGGTCCTCATAAGGCGTAGATTTTTTAAAGGATGTTTTTCTAGGTCCTCATAAGGCGTAGATTTTTTAAAGGATGTTTTTCTAGGTCCTCATAAGGCGTAGATTTTTTAAAGGATGTTTTTCTAGGTCCTCATAAGGCGTAGATTTTTTAAAGGATGTTTTTCTAGGTCCTCATAAGGCGTAGATTTTTTAAAGGATGTTTTTCTAGGTCCTCATAAGGCGTAGATTTTTTAAAGGATGTTTTTCTAGGTCCTCATAAGGCGTAGATTTTTTAAAGGATGTTTTTCTAGGTCCTCATAAGGCGTAGATTTTTTAAAGGATGTTTTTCTAGGTCCTCATAAGGCGTAGATTTTTTAAAGGATGTTTTTCTAGGTCCTCATAAGGCGTAGATTTTTTAAAGGATGTTTTTCTAGGTCCTCATAAGGCGTAGATTTTTTAAAGGATGTTTTTCTAGGTCCTCATAAGGCGTAGATTTTTTAAAGGATGTTTTTCTAGGTCCTCATAAGGCGTAGATTTTTTAAAGGATGTTTTTTAGGTCCTCATAAGGCGTAGATTTTTTTAGGTCCTCATAAGGCGTAGATTTTTTAAAGGATGTTTTTCTAGGTCCTCATAAGGCGTAGATTTTTTAAAGGATGTTTTTCTAGGTCCTCATAAGGCGTAGATTTTTTAAAGGATGTTTTTCTAGGTCCTCATAAGGCGTAGATTTTTTAAAGGATGTTTTTCTAGGTCCTCATAAGGCGTAGATTTTTTAAAGGATGTTTTTCTAGGTCCTCATAAGGCGTAGATTTTTTAAAGGATGTTTTTCTAGGTCCTCATAAGGCGTAGATTTTTTAAAGGATGTTTTTCTAGGTCCTCATAAGGCGTAGATTTTTTAAAGGATGTTTTTCTAGGTCCTCATAAGGCGTAGATTTTTTAAAGGATGTTTTTCTAGGTCCTCATAAGGCGTAGATTTTTTAAAGGATGTTTTTTTAGGTCCTCATAAGGCGTAGATTTTTTAAAGGATGTTTTTCTAGGTCCTCATAAGGCGTAGATTTTTTAAAGGATGTTTTTCTAGGTCCTCATAAGGCGTAGATTTTTTAAAGGATGTTTTTCTAGGTCCTCATAAGGCGTAGATTTTTTAAAGGATGTTTTTCTAGGTCCTCATAAGGCGTAGATTTTTTAAAGGATGTTTTTCTAGGTCCTCATAAGGCGTAGATTTTTTAAAGGATGTTTTTCTAGGTCCTCATAAGGCGTGAGATTTTTTAAAGGATGTTTTTCTAGGTCCTCATAAGGCGTAGATTTTTTAAAGGATGCGTAGATTTTTTTTTCTAGGTCCTCATAAGGCGTAGATTTTTTAAAGGATGTTTTTCTAGGTCCTCATAAGGCGTAGATTTTTTAAAGGATGTTTTTCTAGGTCCTCATAAGGCGTAGATTTTGTAAAAAAATATTTTTGCAAGACCAGATATAGGCGTGGATTTGTATAAAATACGTTTTCAAGATCAGATTTAGGCGTGGATTTCTAAAAATATATTTTTTTCAAGACCAAATATAGGCGTGGATTTCTAAAAATATATTTTTTTCAAGACCAGATATAGGCGTGGATTTGTAAAAAATAATTTTTCAATATATTTGTTATTCTACTTTTATTTTCCATACATACCACAACCTATTTTCAATATATTAAAATTCAAACAATGTTCTACTTTTGGTTTAAGACATTTTCGTAAATTTTATTTAATATTATTTTTTCGCATATTATTTAATGATATAATTTATATATAAATGTTATTACACATTACGACTAAGATATTATTATTAAAAAAATGTCATTAAAAATTAATTTTATTTCTTAATTACATCAATAGTTTTGTGTAATCATTGTTGTGTATATATACATTTAGCAAACGAATAAAATAAAACAACAATTTTATTTTCACTCTAAATACTAATTATAATAATAAAAAACTTTATATGTACTATTATAGTTGTTAATTTTTAAATATGTGACCGACCATTGACTTATTTGATAAATTGACTTAAATTCTTAAATAATAGTAATGGTAATAAAAATTCTTTGAAAGAAAATAACTACAACTAATAACAAAAGTAATATTAGATATTTTTAATTGTTGTTGTTAGTTTCAAAATATGGACATATTATTAGCACACTGACTAAGATGCTAAGTATTAGAAATAAATTAAGACGTTCACAGTAGGTACTATCAACTATGGTTAAAATATTTATTTGAATTTTAATAATTTTGTATAAAATGATAATATAATAAAATATATATAAAGTTTTGTGGTTAGAAACAAATATACAGGGTGTACCAAAATGTATGTATAAAAGTGAAAAAAAAATCAAAAATGTCTCTTGCGACTATTCGAAGTTCTCACGTTACCGGAAGAAATTGTCTAAAATTTAAAAGTGACCATATAATTGGTTTACGTTATAAATGAAGGCCTCTGGAAGCCCTTTTATCGAATGACGACCTCATAAATGTTTTCCATCTATGGTAGACTTCTGAAATAATTGCCACACATTTGAGGATGGGACTTTAGATGACATCTATACAATATTATGTTCTATATCAGGTTCGCCAGGGACTTTTTAACAGCAGAGGGCACCCCCAATTATCTGCAATATCTACAAGTCTTGTCAAAAACGAGCAAAAAATCATTATGAGGTATTCTATCCATAAAATACCTCAGAATACTTTTGTAATGAAATAAGTTTTTACAAAGGTAAGTCCTCATAAAAAGGTCTTGAACCTTCGATAGTTGACTTCCAATGGCATCTATGTGGAGAAGAGCTCTGAAGACATCAGAGAGATAATATCTTTAAGACTCTCTTTATAAGGATGGCTTTCTAATTCTATTCGATGTAAACTATTTCCCCCCATAAGTGTGTAAAGTTCTTAATAAATGTATTAAAACTTCGATAATTGGCTTCCTAATGACATATATGTGTAGAGGGGCTGTGAAGACCTCAGAAATAAATATCGGCAAGACTCTCCACAAGGCTTTCCAATTTCATTTAACGAAAAATATTTCCTTGAACATTGTGGAATTTTTTTTTTCTCAATTTGAAATCCCTCCAAAAAAGATGTTGAAATTATTTATGACTTATCCTTCAGTAAAAAAAATCTTCTATCGAAATTTTAGAATGCCCTACAAAAAGACTTTTTATAATTTCAGGCGATGATCTACCAAAACATGCCCTATTTATGGGAAAACTCCAACGATATCGAATTATCGAAATTTTTCTATTGCGGAATACATAGAACACGTTTTCTATTTTAAACATAGACTGAGAGTCGTCATATCTCGACTAGCTGAGTCGAACTAGGCATGTGTGTCCGTCCGTCCGTCTGTCCATTATTATTTGCAAACACAATACAGACTTCAGTCATGCACCATTCTTTACGAAATTGTGTATATAGTACCGGTTCTGGATTTTACACAGCGAAAGAGATCTGACCCTAGAATATGCATGATTGTTTTGATAAAGATCGGTCAATATTTAGAGGGTCAGATTGACCCAGACTTTTGTGTGAAATATGACAGAATTTGTATTCTTAGTCCTGAAGGACATAGACCAGAGAAGTTGATAGCAATTTGAATACCTGTCTTGAAGTTCAGTATTAAGGTGGTCAAATGACCTGTAAAATAACAAAATTATATTAATATGGAGTAAATGTTTATTCCGGGAATACATGATTCGGAAAATATGCCGAAGAGGAGCTGTTGACCTCTAATCGGCGAAGGGACTACAAATATCGCGAAATATTACCCATTCGATTTTTATTAGGAATACATTTTACCGAAATGTCGATCGTCTGTGGGGAGTTATCAAAATAAGTGGCCCAATTAACATTATTTTCGAATTTAATGTAGGATATGGTTAAAAATATCGATCAATCAATTGATCAACTTGGATACTACATTCGCTTCATGTGAAATTATACTGGGGGAGTTACCAGAGTAAGTTGGCTCGTTGGTCCTATCAACGGCATTTATCTTTTTGGTAAGTTTAGGTTGTTGAATTGGATACCCGTTTCGCTTGATATTTTATTTTCAAATGTTCTCCTTTAGTGGAGGATCGAAGTACGAGCATGTGTGGACCGATGGGACATATCCTCCGACGTGAACTTGATCTACCTTTAGCAAAAATATAAAGTTTGGATGAGATTGAATATTCCGTTTGCTTCACATGTGAATTTTCAAAATGTTGATCCGTTGTGGGGGAGCTACGAGAAGGAGTGGACGGATGGATCCAATATTCTGAATTGATTTAGAGTTGGTAAAATCGGATATTACATTTACTTAATCTGGGATTTATAAATATTGCAAATGTTGACATTTTGTGGGGGAGGTGCCAGATGAAGTGCACAAATGAGCTCCATCTTCAGAATTGTTCTGGGTTTTGTAGAAATATTATGAAGTTCAAAGTTTGGGTGAAATTGGATAAAATTTATTCAAAATTTTGACACTTTGTGGCGAAGGTGCCAGATAATTTAGACGATGGGCCTCATCTTAGACCTTCGTATTACGAAATATTCGGTTGTGTAAACTTTGGTAAAAATCGCATACTTGATATTTAAAAATTCATTTTCAACAAAAATCTTGACCACTTTATTGAGAGGTGCCAGAGGAGTGAGCCGATATTTCCTATCTTCGAACTTGATCTTGGTTTGGAAGAAATATTACGATGTGGAATGTTTAGATGAAGTCGAATACTCCCTTCGAGAGGTATTGTGCGAACCAAACATATGGACATTTTTAAATGGGCTTCATATTATCTGAACCGGATATGGTCCTAAGAAACTTGAGCTGTAAAACCAATATTACGATGGGGCATATTTTTGTCGTAAAAAAGTGTATAACCAGAAGGCTGAGAGCATAAATATCGAAGAGCCAATGTTTGCTAATCTCCACCAAGTGTCTTCAAAATTTCTTAAACCGGTTGGTATTATTATATGAGGACTATGTCTTCGCATATTTTTTGCTAGTAGGTGGACACTAAGGATGGAAAACTGAATTAGAAAATTAAATTAAGCGTAACCTGTTTGCCAATGTTTCTGCCAAGACGGTTCTCATTCTCTAAGAACGCGGAATGCGGAAAAGACTTTCTAACTACAAACACCCTTTATATGGGACCTACATTTGAAATCTGCAAAGTAGCTTCTCGTCCTCTAAGAATTCAGAATGTAAAATTACAATGCAGCTAAAACCTTCACAATACCCAAAATGAAGCCGGATATGTCAAATCATGGACTTATTTCAAAAAAATTGTTACAGCGACAAATTACAGACACTTCGTTGGGGAAATTTCAAAATTCCTAAAATGGCCGGGGAATTTATATGGATGCTACGTCAGAATATGGAAACATATTAACAATTCTTTGGCAGCGATATTTCTCACCTTCCAAGAAATCGGAATGCCACATTACAAACAATTCAGTGGAGAAATTGAGTGGAGAAATGTAATCGCTTTAAAAATGTTCTGTAATAATGTTTATCACCCTACCAGTACAGGGTATGTCAATTTACAGCCACTTCGGTGGAGAAGTGCGAGAGTGAGAATACAAAATTACAGCCACTGCGCCTAAAACCTTCAAAAATCGGAAAATGGGTCGGAACTGGTATATGAGCGCTATCCCATATATATGGACTTATATCAAAAATTTTTCCTGAAATTATTTGCGATGTATTTTTTATTTTTTTATATTTATTAAGAAAAAATCAACTTATTTAAATTAATTAATATTTTTCTTTCATTCTGCATGGAAGTGTGTAACAGGGCGACATAATAAATTTAACTTTTATCCAAAACATTTTTGGACACCCATTAAAAAATGGCTTCGTTTTCATTAAATTTTTTAAGGATATTAAAAATTTATTACAAAAATTAAACAATAATAATATTTAATATGTATATACTAAATTACTCTTAAATTTGATTTAATTTTTTTTTCTCTTAAATTTAAGACTAATTGTTTTTGTTATTATATTTATTTTAGAAACGAAACAAATATTTAACAACGAATAAAAAAAAAACTAAATTAAAAAAATACATTTTCAATTTTTTTCTTATTTCCCTTTTTTGCTATAACTGTATGCTCGAGTGTTTTTTGTTTGTTTGTAAGTATATCACAGATAAATATTTTATTATATAAATCAAATTAAATAATTTATATATAAATATTGTTGTTGTTGTTTTTTTGTTTTTGCATATTTTAAAGTGTACTCACTTAAGACTATGATGCTTGATTTGTTTTTGTTGTTTTTCAATTTTAAAAATTAAATTAAATTTTTTAATTGTTTTTTTATTTGCACACCCCTTTCGAATTCAATTTATGGACTTGACTCTCGAACCATATCTAATGATGACTCATGGGCGCAAATGCCTGCATACTGTAGTAACGATCGGTGTCCTCCTTCGTGACACTGGTCACATGATGAAATTGACATGGATGGGAAATTTGTGCCTTGGGTGGTAGTGGGGCGTGTTTAATACGTTTCTGTTTGGGTTTCTTGCGGCCCGGCATCGACAGGGCAATATTCTCTGGGTCACTGATTAAACGTTCCAAATGCAGCCACAACTCCCGGGCCGCCTCCGATGAATCAAAACTGAAGCCGATCATCTGCTGATGATTGGTCGACAAACACATTGTGTGAAACGATGGACCAGCCACACGATAATTCGACAGATTATCAATACGATCTGACCAGAGGGCAAAACATGAACCACGTTCAGCCAACACCAAGGTAACACGTGGTATAGCTCTTGCACGTGCCGATCCCTTATCATAGAGGATAACTGGAATTCCCGTGAATATTAAATGCCAATCATTATCCTTACCGGTACCTTCGTAGAGATTAGCCAAGGCAGAGCTGACGAAAATTTCCGTACCCAAGCCGCCAAAGAAACTTTCAACTTGACCACGTTCATAATCGGATAGAATATTATTGCTGGCCGTATCTGTACTTAGGGTATCGGTGTCACCTTCGGAATAGAGGGAGTTGACACCGGCACTAGCACCACCACCACTACCGCCACCACCACAGCCACTATTCTGTGAACCATGAGACCATTCTGTATTCATAATCATCATGTCATTGTTTTCCGATGAATTTGTACCCTCTGAGGATTCGGAGGGTGGCACAGAGTCGCTAACGGAGCCGAGACGGCGTCGTGTATTCATATAGGACATCTGAAATGGTAGAAGAAGAAAAAGGGAGGATTAGTCTTAAGAAAAAAAAACGGATTTTTTAAAAAATAATTTTGAAGATCTTTTTATGAATCTTTTTATGATTTTTTTATGAATTTTTTTGAAGACGTATCAAGGCGTAGATTTTCTAAAGAATATTTTTTGAAGACCTATCAAGGCGTAGATTTTCTAAAGAATATTTTTTGAAGACCTATCAAGGCGTAGATTTTCTAAAGAATATTTTTTGAAGACCTATCAAGGCGTAGATTTTCTAAAGAATATTTTTTGAAGACCTATCAAGGCGTAGATTTTCTAAAGAATATTTTTTGAAGACCTATCAAGGCGTAGATTTTCTAATGAATATTTTTTGAAGACCTATCAAGGCGTAGATTTTCTAATGAATATTTTTTGAAGACCTATCAAGGCGTAGATTTTCTAATGAATATTTTTTGAAGACCTATCAAGGCGTAGATTTTTTAAAGAGGTCCTAGGCTTAGATTTTTACAGAATATTTTTTTTTAGTCCTCGAGGTCCTAAGCTTAGATTTTTTAAAGAGGTCCTAGGCTTAGATTTTTTAAAAAATATTTTTTGAAGTCCTCGAGTTCCTAGGCTTAGATTTTTTAAAGAGGTCCTAGGCTTAGATTTTTTAAAAAGGTCCTAGGCATAGATTTTTTAAAGAATATTTTTTGAAGTCCTCAAGGTCTTAGGCATAGATTTTTAAGGAATATTTTTTGCAGTCCTCGAGGTACTAGGCTTAGATTTTTTAAAGAATATTTTTTTAAGTCCTCGAGGTCCTAGGCTTAGATTTTTAAAGAATTTTTTGAATACTCATCAAAGCGTCGGTACACCACGAAAAATTTGTTTTTAAAAAATCCACGCCTGTGGTAAATCCACGATTTTGATAAAGTATTTTTTAAAAAATCTACGATCTTGAAAAATTTGTTTTTTAAAAAATCCACTATCTTAAAAAAATATTTTTTTTTAAATCCACGATATTGAAAAAACATTTTTTTAAAAATCCACGATATTGAAAAAATATTCTTAAAAGAATCCACGATATTGAAAAAATATTCTTAAAAGAATCCACGCCTAAGGTAGGCCTTGAAAAAATATTCTTAAAAGAATCCACGCCTAAGGTAGGCCTTGAAAAAATATTCTTTAAAAAATCCACGCCTAAGGTAGGCCTTGAAAAAATATTCTTTAAAAAATCCACGCCTAAGGTAGGCCTTGAAAAAATATTCTTTAAAGAACCCACGCCTACGGTAGGCCTTGAAAAAATATTCTTTAAAGAATCCACGCCTAAGGTAGGCCTTGAAAAAATATTCCATTATTTTCCATGAACAAAAACAATAAGCTGGTAGGGTCTCAGAAATATTTTCGAATTCTTTATGCACTTTCTTCATATAATATTTTAAAGCTCTTCAATTAATTTTAAGTCAGATACTTAATGGCATGCTCATGTCTAATGAGCAGAGTATTAAAAAGTCCATCTCATCGTTTACCTTTCGCTACAAGTTTTCTTCACCTTACCAAATTATATTTTTATTTCCTTTTTGCAAAAAGAAAAATACACAAAATCAACTTTCATGTCAGCTTCCACAATAAAAAATCTGCCACTTCTTTCTTAAGTCGTCATAATCATCTTCGGTTTTCCTCTCTGCCTCTACTCTGCGAATGACACTAATTAAAAGCAAGACACACTGCCAATTCTTGACTAATTAACTACTTTATATAGCTTGTCATCTTAGCTGTCGTCATATTGAGTTCTAAATTGAAAATAAAATACAAACTTTCTCATGACATGCTAAATAAATATGTATATGCACATGTCAGATGCGGAACATTACTTAAATGGCATGGGGATCGACTATAATTAAATAACAAACAATAAAATTCGTTGTTGTTGGTAAATTTTTATACTCAAAAATAAAGATGGGAAAATTTGTGTTGTTGTTTTCTTCTTCTCCGGATTCTTGTCAATTTACATGTCAATGTGAATTTTATTATGAACTCGAACTTGAGTAAAGGTTTATTGTTGTTGTTTTATGTGTATTTTTAAACTTTAAACTGATTTTCTGTTCTAACACAATTTCATTCAACAATGATTTGATTTATGTAAAATTGAATAGAGAGATTTTCGAAAAAAAATTAAAAATATTTTTTCAAGGCCTTAGACAGGCGCGAATTTTTAGAGAACAATTTCAAGGCCTACCAGAGGCGTGGATTTTTTAAAGAATATTTTTCAAGGCTTACCATAGGCGTGTATTTTTAAAGAATATTTTTTTCAAAGGTCCACCTAAGGCGTGGATTTTTTAAAGAATCTTTTTTTCAAAGGTCCACCTAAGGCGTGGATTTTTTAAAGAATCTTTTTTTCAAGGGTTCACCTAAGGCGTGGATTTTTTAAAGAATCTTTTTTTCAAGGGTCCACCTAAGGCGTGGATTTTTTAAAGAATATTTTTTAAGGGTCCACCTAAGGCGTGGATTTTTTAAAGAATATTTTTTAAGGGTCCACCTAAGGCGTGGATTTTTTAAAGAATATTTTTTAAGGGTCCACGTGGATTTTTTAAAGAATATTTTTTTCAAGGGTTCACCTATGGCGTGAATTTTTTAAAGAGAATATTTTTAAGGCCTAACCAAGGCGTAGATTTTATAACCTACACAACTATGTTGTCAGGGTATTATAGCTTTGTGCAGCCCCAAGAGTTTGTAACGCCGCGAAATATTGGTCCAAGACCCACCTTTAAGTAAACCGATCGTCATATCTCGTCTAGCTGAGAAGATCTAGACATGTGTGTCCGTCCGTCCCTTTGTCTATACGATACAGGCTAGAGTTATGGACCAATCTTCACGAAATTTTGCATGTAGGACCAGTTCTGGCCAATGAAGACCCCTATTGTTTTTGCTAAAGATCGGTTAATATTTAGGGGATGAAATGGACCAAATGCTTAATTTTTGTTGTTTTTTCTGGCCGCCCCAGAGGTCGCAATTATGGCCCGAACAAAGAAGGTCAAAGAATAATCATGTCTGTTTTGATACAGATCGGCCAATATTTAGCGGGTCAAATGGACCCTGACTTTTGTGCGAAAAATTACAAAATCTGTATTCTATGGCGTATATATTTACTCCTGAGGGACGTAGAAGTTGACAGAATATCCAAGAGGAGTGGTTGGCCTTTAAATTGACACCAATTATATTGTCGTATGTACTAGGATGTAGGAGTTACAGGTAAATATTTACAGGTGCTTATGTGTTCAGATATTATTTAGGAACACATTGGAGGGCGGAAATATAGCGCTGATCGCTTGGAAATATTCCATGAGGTTCCCGTTATGGTTAAGAACAACGCCTATAATTTTCGGTAATGATCAGATAATAATTTCGAGATGAAGTGGACAGGAAACTTAATTTCTTGTGTTTTTTTTTCATTCGAGGCCACAACTATAAGCAGCAAATATTCGGAAAATATATCAGTGTAAGGAAGAGGTACTCTTGACCTCTAATCCGGTAAGAGGGTGCAACTATCACAAAATATTGCCCAGGGTCGGAATAAAAATCTGCAGACAGTTGGAGTTCCATGGTAGTTTTGTAGGGTATCGTATGGTCGGCCCAGTCCGACTATACTGGTCCGCTCAATGGTTTAAAGTATATTTTTTTCAAAGCCTAACACAAGGCATGGATTTTTTAGAATTTTTTTTTAATGAATATTTTTTCAAGGCCTAACACAAGGCATAGATTTGTTAAAGAATAGTTTTCCAAGGCCTAATATAGGCGTGGATTTTTTAAGAATATTTTTTCAAGGCCTTGACAGGCATGGATTTGTTAAAGAATATTTTTTCAAGGTCTATTAAAGGCATGGATTTTTATAGGCTCCGAAGGCCCTGACCTTATATCTAACGTAGACCTTTGTCTTCTACATTTTGAAAACCTCTGTCTCCTATCATATAGAAACCATTGAAAAAATCTCACATCATAAGAAATTATTTAAAAACAAATTACACATCATATTTTCTCCCTCCCTTTATCCCTCCCTCAATTACAAATCGCCACAAAAAAATTCAATGGATAATGTTTTCAAAATTACTTCATTTACAAAATTTGTTTTCCCACAACTACAGGGTCACGTCTGCCTACCGAGAATAGTTCTCAGCCAAATTAAGAGGATGTAAAAAAGAACGAACAACAAAATGGTAATTTGATACCTCAAACCAAAAACAAAAAGAAGAAAAGAAAAAACTTACACTTCTCCAAGAAGATTGTAAAATTCTTCTTAGCCGCTTGATGTCGTTCGTCTCGACGGAAGTAGTAGTGGTGGCGGTGCTGGTGACGCAGTGTTAATCACATAATTTGTTGACGACGACGTCAAGTGGCCGCAGAGCAAAAGTAGTTGTGGAAGTACTTATTTTGTGCGGTCGCATTTAAGAAATGCCATCCCAAGAATTTAGAGCAATTTCCTTACAAATTATGGCCGTTTTGTTTTAATGGCTACTTTTGAAAGTTTGAAGTATTCATAATGGAACAATTAGGGGCTTAGCGTTCTCTTTTATGATGCCAAACTTGCGGGGTAGGGTGTAAATCAAAGAAAGTGTTAATAATCTTAAATGAGCTGTTCCACTTAGAAGTGGTGTTGCTAGAATGTCGTTATGAATTTTTGCAACAAATAAGGTAATTATGCAAAACATTAAAGTAGAAAAATTTGCAAAAAAAAAATAATAATAATTCTGAGGAAAATTTGGCCAAATTATATGTTGTGAAACAAATTGTGTACTTGTGAAATATTCTTAAAAAACCATAGCCTGAAAAAATATTCTTTAAAAAATCCACGCCTTGTGTTAAGCCTTGAAAAATATTCTTTAAAAAATCCACGCCTTGTGTTAAGCCTTGAAAAATATTCTTTAAAAAATCCACGCCTTGTGTTAAGCCTTGAAAAATATTCTTTAAAAAATCCACGCCTTGTGTTAAGCCTTGAAAAATATTCTTTAAAAAATCCACGCCTTGTGTTAAGCCTTGAAAAATATTCTTTAAAAAATCCACGCCTTGTGTTAAGCCTTGAAAAATATTCTTTAAAAAATCCACGCCTTGTGTTAAGCCTTGAAAAATATTCTTTAAAAAATCCACGCCTTGTGTTAAGCCTTGAAAAATATTCTTTAAAAAATCCACGCCTTTTGTTAAGCCTTGAAAAATATTCTTTAAAAAATCCACGCTTTGTGTTAAGCCTTGAAAAATATTCTTTAAAAAATCCACGCCTTATGTTAAGCCTTGAAAAATATTCTTTAAAAAATCCACGCCTTATGTTAAGCCTTGAAAAATATTCTTTAAAAAATCCACGCCTTATGTTAAGCCTTGAAAAATATTCTTTAAAAAATCCACGCCTTGTGTTAAGCCTTGAAAAATATTCTTTAAAAAATCCACGCCCTGTGTTAAGCCTTGAAAAATATTCTTTAAAAAATCCACGCCTTATGTTAAGCCTTGAAAAATATTCTTTAAAAAATCCACGCCTTATGTTAAGCCTTGAAAAATATTCTTTAAAAAATCCACGCCTTATGTTAAGCCTTGAAAAATATTCTTTAAAAAATCCACGCCTTGTGTTAAGCCTTGAAAAATATTCTTTAAAAAATCCACGCCCTGTGTTAAGCCTTGAAAAATATTCTTTAAAAAATCCACGCCTTGTGTTAAGCCTTGAAAAATATTCTTTAAAAAATCCACGCCCTGTGTTAAGCCTTGAAAAATATTCTTTAAAAATCCACGCCTTGTGTTAGGCCTTGAAAAAATATTCTTTAAAAAATCCACGCCTTGTGTTAGGCCTTGAAAAATAATCTTTAAAAAATCCACGCCTTGTGTTAAGCCTTGAAAAATAATCTTTAAAAAATCCACGCCTTGTGTTAAGCCTTGAAAAATAATCTTTAAAAAATCCACGCCTTGTGTTAAGCCTTGAAAAATAATCTTTAAAAAATCCACGCCTTGTGTTAAGCCTTGAAAAATTTTATTTAAAAAATCCACGCCTTGTGTTAAGCCTTGAAAATTTTTATTTAAAAAATCCACGCCTTGTGTTAAGCCTTGAAAAATTTTATTTAAAAAATCTACGCCTTGTGTTAAGCCTTGAAAAATATTATTTAAAAAATTTACGCCTTGTGTTAAGCCTTGAATAATATTATTTAAAAAATCCACGCCTTGTGTTAGGCCTTGAAAAAATATTCTTTAAAAAAAAAATCCACGCCTATTGTAGGCCTTGAAAAAATTTTCTTTAAAAATCCACGCCTATGGTAGGCCTTGAAAAAATATTCTTTAAAAAATCTACGCCTTATGTTAAGCCTTGAAAAATATTATTTAAAAAATTTACGCCTTGTGTTAAGCCTAGAAAAATATTATTTAAAAAATCCACGCCTTGTGTCAAGCCTTGAATAATATTATTTAAAAAATCCACGCCTTGTGTTAGGCCTTGAAAAAATATTTTTTTAAAAAATCCACGCCTATGGTAGGCCTTGAAAAAATATTTTTTAAAAAATCCACGCCTATGGTAGGCCTTGAAAAAATATTCTTTAAAAAATCCACGCCTTGTGTTAGGCCTTGAAAAATATTCTTTAAAAAATCCACGCCTTGTGTTAGGCCTTGAAAAAATATTCTTTAAAAAATCCACGCCTTGTGTTAGGCCTTGAAAAAATATTCTTTAAAAAATCCACGCCTTGTGTTAAGCCTTGAAAAATATTCTTTAAAAAATCCACGCCTTGTGTTAAGCCTTGAAAAATATTCTTTAAAAAATCCACGCCTTGTGTTAAGCCTTGAAAAATATTCTTTAAAAAATCCACGCCTTGTGTTAAGCCTTGAAAAAATATTCTTTAAAAAATCCACGCCTTGTGTTAAGCCTTGAAAAAATATTCTTTAAAAAATCCTCGCCTCTGGCAGGCCTTTAAAAATATTCTTTAAAAAATCCACGCCTTGTGTTAAGCCTTGAAAAAATATTCTTTAAAAAATCCACGCCTTGTGTTAAGCCTTGAAAAATATTCTTTAAAAAATCCACGCCTTGTGTTAAGCCTTGAAAAATTGTATTTAAAAAATCCACGCCTTCTGTTAAGCCTTGAAAAATTTTATTTAAAAAATCCACGCCTTGTGTTAAGCCTTGAAAAATTTTATTTAAAAAATCCACGCCTTGTGTTAAGCCTTGAAAAATTTTATTTAAAAAATCCACGCCTTGTGTTAAGCCTTGAAAAATATTATTTAAAAAATCCACGCCTTGTGTTAAGCCTTGAAAAATTGTATTTAAAAAATCCACGCCTTCTGTTAAGCCTTGAAAAATTTTATTTAAAAAATCCACGCCTTGTGTTAAGCCTTGAAAAATTTTATTTAAAAAATCCACGCCTTGTGTTAAGCCTTGAAAAATTTTATTTAAAAAATCCACGCCTTGTGTTAAGCCTTGAAAAATTTTATTTAAAAAATCCACTCCTTGTGTTAAGCCTTTGAAAAATTTTATTTAAAAAAACCACGCCAAGGTAGGCTTTGAGAAATATTATTTAAAAAATCCATTCCTATGGTAGGCCTTGAAAAAAAAATTCTTTAAAAAATCCACACGCCTCTGGTAGGCTTTTAAAAAATATTCTTTAACAATCGAAGCCTGTAATGGCCTTTGAAAAAATATTCTTTAAAAAATCCACGACTGTCGGTGGCCCTTGAAAAAAATTTTGTTGTTCCCCTGTGTAATTAAACAGATGTTTTATTTTTTTTAATAAAATTATTATTTAAATTCAGATTAATTTAATACGTCAAGATAAGGCCTAATGGGCTGATCCGCTGATATGGCCCCAAACAATTAAAACTATAATTTGTGATTGCATTGTCATGCTTCGTAGGCAAAAATCGAGTCGTGTGGCAGATAGCCTGGTTTTTCGGAAGAACAAATTCGAAAGATAAGACATTTTGGCGTGTCGCAAAAGTTTACCATGTATTTTTTTAATCATCTAATAATTCAGTTATTAAAAAATTCGTACTCAGCTAGACCACCAGTGAAAAAAAATATTAAAAAAATAAATAAACAAAAAATTGTTTTTGGTAATTTTAATAATCGCAGTTACCACCCTGTGGCTATTTTTAAAACGCCACTACTCCCAATGGAAACGTTTGGGATTTGAATCCGCCGAAGCAGTAATACCCTTTGGTACATTGAGTAAAGTTTACCGCAAGGAGCTACCCTTTGGATTATTGATGGCCGATGTCTATGAAAAATTCCAATCGAAAGTTGTTGGGATTTATTTATTCTTCCGTCCAGCGCTCTTGATACGAGATGCCGAATTGGGACGGCAAATTTTAACTTCCGATTTTAATAGCTTTCATGATCGTGGTATTTATGTGGATGAGAAAAATGATCCAATGTCAGCAAATATCTTTGCCTTGGAGGGTCAATCATGGCGTTCGTTGAGAACGAAACTGACACCCTCTTTTTCGTCGGGTAAATTGAAGGCAATGTTTGAGACTGTCGATGATGTGGCGGAGAAATTGAGAACGTATTTGAACGATCAATTGGAGGATGGTAAAACGCATATTTTGGATGTAAAAAGTATTCTGACCACGTAAGTATTTTGAAATTTTGAATTAAGAGAATTTTATTTTAAAATATTTTGAATTTGTTTCCAGCTTTGCCATTGACATCATTGGTTCGGTAATATTTGGCCTGGAAGTCGATAGCTTCAGCCAGCCGGACAATGAATTTCGGGTGCAGAGCGATCTGTTGTTTAACAATGAGAACAATAGTTTTATGAATAGATTCCGGAATTTAACCAATTTTATATGTCCACCGTGAGTATGACTCCCATTAGGATACACAAAACAGTGGCGGATTTTTCGCCAAATTACGATTTTTCAAAAAATTCAAAAAATATATTTTTAATATATCTTCCCCCTCTATATTCCAATTCCAGCATTGCCAAACTGTTAACCCGCCTTGGTACAATCGAACCGGTCATCTATCGCCTGCGTGACATTGTCAAAGACACCATTGAATTCCGTGAAGAAAATAATGTGATACGCAAAGATCTACTACAATTATTAATTCAATTGCGGAATACTGGTAAAATATCCGATGATAATGATAACCTTTGGAAAAAAGTAGAATCCGCAGCTACAAATCTTAAATCAATGTCCATTGATATGATTGCCTCAAATGCATTCCTATTCTATATAGCTGGATCGGAGACCACAGCCTCCAGTACTTCATTTACAATTTATGAATTGGCCATGAATCCTGAAATTTTGAAAAAGGTTCAAAACGAAGTAGATGAATGTTTGAGGAAACACAATCTCAAGCCGGAGAGCCGGCTGACCTATGAGGCCATACAGGATATGAAATATTTGGATTTGTGTGTTAAGGGTAAGGGCAGGACAGTTCAATTTAATTAAAAAAAATTTATTTATACCTTTTTTTCTAGAAACCACCCGCAAATATCCTGACCTCCCCTTTTTGAATCGCAAATGTACCCAGGATTTTAAAATACCCGGATCAAATTTAACCATAAAAAAGGATACAGGAATTATTATATCCCTTTTGGGTTTACACAGAGATGCAAAATATTTTCCCAATCCCATGGAGTATAGGCCAGAACGTTTTGCCGAAGAAAGCAAGGATTATGATCCAACGGCATATATGCCATTTGGAGAGGGACCAAGGCATTGTATAGGTAAGAAGGATGAATGGTTTTTAGAGAATATTTTTTTAAGAACACATGGAAACAGGCGAGGTTTTTTGAGGAATATTTTTCAAGGTTCATTTCAGGCGTAGATTTTTAAAGAATATTTTTTCAAGGCTCACTCAAGCAGTGGATTTTTTAAAGAATATTTTTTCAAGGCTCACCCAAGGAGTGGATTTTTAAAGATTTTTTTTTTAAGACTCACTCAAGGCGTGGATTTTTTAATGAATATTTTTTCCAGGCTATCCGAGGGCGTGGCTTTTTTCAAAGAATATTTTTTCCAGGCTCACCCAAGGCGTGGATTTTTTAAAGATTATTTTTTCCTGGGCCAATACAGGCGTGGATTTTTTAAAGAATATTTTTTCAAGGCTAACCAAAGGCGGGGATTTTTTAAAGAATATTTTTTCAAGGCTAACCAAGGGCGTGGAATTTTTAAAGAATATTTTTTCAAGGCTAACCAAAGGCGGGGATTTTTTAAAGAATATTTTTTCAAGGCTAACCAAAGGCGGGGATTTTTTAAAGATTTTTTTTAATGAGGGCGTGGATTTTTTCAAATTTTTTCCAGGGCCAATATAGGCGTGGATTTTTTAAAGAATATTTTTTCAGGGCCTACCATAGGCGTGGACTTTTTAAAGAATATTTTTTTAAGGCCTACCTTAGGCGTGGACTTTTTAAAGAATATTTTTTCAAGGCCTACCTTAGGCGTGGACGTTTTAAAGAATATTTTTTCAAGGCTAAACAAAGGCGGGGATCTTTTTAAAAAATATTTTTGCAAGACTAAACAAAGGTGGGGATTTTTTTAAAGAATATTTATTCAAGTCTAACCGAGGGCGTGGATTTTTTTAAAGAATATTTTTTTCAAGGCTAACCGAGGGCGTGGATTTTTTCAAGCAATATTTTTTCAAGGCCTGCCATAGGCGGGGATTTTTTTAAAGAATATTTTTTCAAGGCCTACCTTAGGCGTGGATTTTTTAAAGAATATTTTTTCAAGGCCTACCTTAGGCGTGGAGTTTTTAAAGAATATTTTTTCAAGGCCTACCTTAGTCGTGGAGTTTTAAAGAATATTTTTCATTACCCATTTGAGTCCTGAAGTTTTTAAAGAGTACAAATCCATTTGAGTCCTGGAGTTTTTAATGAATACAGGCCCATTTGAGGCGGGGAGTTTTTAAGGAATACAGTTTTAAGGTCCACTTTCGAAATTTCTAACCAATGTTCCTTGTATTTTTCCTTTTTGTTGCAGCCCAGCGAATGGAAGTGATGAATTCGAAGGTTGCCCTGGCCAAAATCTTAGCCAATTTCAATATCGAACCGATGCCTCGTAAAGAAGCTGAATTTAAATTTAATACAGCACCCGTTTTGGTACCGGTAAATGGTCTGAATGTGGGTCTCTCAAAGAGATGGTAAAAATGGATCTCATTTACAATGAATATTTAATTGTAAAAATATACGTTAATATTAAATAAATATTCTCATAAATAATAATAAAAATAATCTACCAGACACGTACACAGGATTTCATATTAGTGAGCGTGTACTGATCTTTATGATATTTTCATTTTGTTGTGCAAAAATAATCATTAAAGCGGGAGCAGGGTTATAAGTTAATAAACACCTACTCCCTTCCGTTAGCGATCGTCTCTAGAAACTACATACTATTTGGTACGGGGTGATACAATATGGGGCTTCACGGGTAGCAGATGCTAAGTAGCAATTGCCGCGTTCTTCCATTGCTATCTATTTATCATAAATGATTATGACAAGGGTTCGTGGGTCTTATCATTTGGTATTGTATGTTATCGTGGGCCTATTCACAGATGATTTTTGAAAATGATTATGATTACTCCCTTCCGTTAGCGATCGTCTCTAGAAACTACATACTATATGGTACGGGGCGATACAATATGGGGCTTCACGGGTAGCAGATGCTAAGTAGCAATTGCCGTGTTGTTCCATTGCTATCTATTTATCATAAATGATTATGACAAGTGCTCGTGGGTCTTATCATTTGGTATTGTATGTTATCGTCGGCCTATTCACAGCTGATTTTTGAAAATGATTATGATTATTATCTCTTACAATTTGATTCATAACGAGGTGATAAGAGGAATACATGGATCGCTCAAATTTGTGAGAATTAGAATTAGAGAGAAGAAAAGGAGTTATTACAGAGAATTCTGATAAGAAATCCATGGCATTTCTCAAAGATAATTTTGAGTAGTAAATGTGCACATGACCGGCTTTAGGTACTAAGGGCCTCATAAATTTCCTACAAATACTACAGACTATGGGTTTTTAATTATGGGTTTTTATTTAATATATGTTGAGGCCTTTTAAAGCCTAAGAATTATTATAGATTTTTTTGAATCTACCAAAGTCGTGGATATCTTATAGAATATTTTTTGAAGACTTTGGAAAATTTATGGAATATTATTTGGGTCTTAAGAAAGGTCATTGGCCTACCAAACGAACGAAAATTTTGTTTAGACTTTCCGAAGTCTTTTAAATATTAAATACTATTTTTTAGGCCTACCAAATACAGGGAATTCTTAAAGAATATTTTTTAAGCCTACCATGCATTTTTAAAGAATATTTTTTGAAGGTCACCGAAGCCTTGGAAATGGTACGCAATATTTTTCGAGGCATACCAAAGCTTAGGAATTTTTATGGAGTCATTTTAGGCCTTCCGAGATTTTTATATATTTTTGGCTCCACCTGAAGGTGTGCATTTTTATACCCTACACAACTATGTTGTCATGGTATTATAGCTTTGTGCAGCTCCAAGAGTTTGTAACGACGCGAAATATGGGTCCTAGACCCACCTTTAAGTATACCGATCTCGACTAGCTGAGTCGATCTAGACATGTGTGTCCGTCCGAACGTCAGTCCATTATATTTTGTAAACACGATACAGGCCACAGTTATGGACCAATCTTCACGAAATTTTGTATGTAGGATGGGTTCTGGCCAATGAAGACACCTATTGTTTTTGGTAAAGATCGGTTAATATCTAGGGGATACTTAATTTTTAACGGTTTTTCTGGTCGCTCTAGAGGCCGCAATTATGACCCAAACATCTCGAAGTTTTACGTGGAGAAGGGGATTGTGGGCCAAAGAATAAGCATGCCTGTTTTGATAAGGATCGGCCAATATTTAGCGGGTCAAATGAATCCTGACTTTTGTGTGAATTTGTATTCACATTTGTATAGAAAATTTGTATTCTATAGCGTATAGATTTAACACTGAAGGACATAGACCCGAAAAGTTGTTGGTAAATCCAAGGGCAGTGGTTGACCTTAAATTGAAATGTACTCATATGTGGGAGTTACACTTAAATATTTACAGGTGCTTATGTATTCAGATATTATTTAGTAACCCTTTACCACACTAAAGGGCGGAAACATAGCGCTGATCGCTTTAAAATGTTCCATGAAGTTCCAGTTATGATCAAGGATTTCGGTGACGATCAGATAATTATATTGTGATGAAGTGGACCGAAAACTTAATTTTTTGTGTTTTTTCGAGTCGATCTATAGGCTCCAATGGGAATAAGAACATCATAACACAAGGGAAGGGAATCTGGACAAGTAATTAGAAGGGCTGTACTGAATATTAGTAATAATTGTCGGCCTCTATCGCGAAACATCGTGGAAGTTGTGTAGTGTATCATATCATATCGGCCCCGTCCGACTATACTGCTCCGCTCACTGGTTAAAGAATATTTTTGTGGATCATTTTCAAAAATATAATTTAAGCGTCGTAATTTTTATCGAAAAATTTTTTAGGCCTTTCGTAGCCTTGAAATTATGAAGGAATATTTCTAAAACCAACCAACCCATGTCATGGAATTCTTATAAAATATGTTTCTACATTGTTAAAAGGCTTATAGCAGGTTTGTAATTTTTTTAGAATATATTTTGAGGCCTAAAAAGAGCTTGGAAGTCTTTAAGACGATTTTGTGAAGCCTACCAATACCTCGACAGTTTTATAAAATATGTTTTGTTGGACCAAAGACATGCAGTTATTTTAGAATATTTCTAAGGGCTATCGAAACTTTGAAAATTAGTTAGAATATTTTTTGAAGTCTACCGATGCCTTGTTAATTTTTTATAGGATATTTTTTAGGGTCTACCAACGATTAGAATTTGTATAGAATATTGATGGGAATTTTTATGGAATATTTGTTGAGGCCTACAAAGGGATTGGAATGTATAAAAGAATATTTGTGGAGGCCTAGCAATGGTAGAGGATTTTTATAGAATATTTTCTGAGGTCTACAAAACTATTGGCTTTTTTCTAGAAATACCGGAGTTTTGGAATTATTATAGAATATGTAGAATATGGATGTAGGGTTTAAAATACAAAGGATTAGCCAAAAGCCATTAAAATGGTAAAAAACTCATTAAAGTATTAAATTACAGTAAACAAATCGTCTGTCTGTCCGTGTATGTGTGGACACGTGCGCTTTTGTTTACAAATAGTGTGTGTGTTTGTGTGATCCTTCGTTCTGAGTATGGCAATTTATGTATGTGTGTGTGTGATCCTCCGTTCTGAGTATGTCAATTTATGTATATGTGTTTGTGTCTCCGTTCGCAAACTATGTTGATCGACATGTGTGGGCGCGCTCTTGACCATGATTATGGCAATGTGTGTGCGTGTGTCCGTTGTGAATGGCAAACTATGTGGGCATGCGCGGAGCTTACCGAAATGTTTACAAGGGGAAGGGAGACAAATATGGGAAACAAAGTTTACGGACTATAGGGAATAACAGCAACAACATGCATGCAACAATTGTATCGATAAAAATGGTCAGCGGCAGAAGCATGGTTTTGTATGATTTTTTGTTGATAAGAACTATTGGGGAGAAATATGATAAGGATCATAATGAAAATCGCAATCTTATGCAACTATGATAAGGAGTTAAATAGGAAGAGACAGGAACAAATATGTGTTTGTTGTATGATTTTAAAGACTGATTGGCGCCAAAAACAAAGAGGCGAACACTTGTTGATAAGAACCATTGGGCAGAAATATGATAAACAGCATTATGAATATCGCAATCCTATGCAACTATGACAAGGAGGGAAAGGGGAGGAGACAGAAACAAACACGTGTTTACGGAATGTTTGGATACAAGAGGGTCCTCGCTTTGGGTTTGATGATACTCATGTTTATATTTGTATTAATACCGAGACTTATGAACGCAAAAAAAGAACCATTGGTCAGACCTATGATGTGCAGCATTATGAATTTCGCAATCTTGTGAAGCTATGATAAGGAGTGAATAGGGAAGAGGCATGAACAAATTGTCAATAAAATTCCGTAAATTTGTTCCTGCCTCTTCCCTATTCACTCCTTATCATAGTTTTACAAGATTGCGAAATTCATAATGCTGCACATCATAGGTCTGACCAATGGTTCTTTTTTGCGTTCATAAGTCTCGGTATTAATACAAATATTAATACCGAGACCAACCCTAGCATATTTCCAAAATGTTTTTCCTTGAAGTGGCTAATTACGGATAACTCCCACATCAGAGTACATACAACCATATAATTGATATTAATTTGAAGGTCAACAATTCCTCTTGGATAGACTATCAACTTAAAGATTTTGTAATTTTTCACACAAAAGTCAGGGTCCATTTGACCCGCTAAATATTTACCGATCTTTATCAAAACAGGCATGCTTATTCTTTGGTCCGATCCTCTTCTCCATGCAAAAATTCGGGGTGTTTGGGCAATAATTGCGGCCTCTGGAGCGACCAGAAAAACCGACAAAAATAAAGTTTTTGGTCCATTTCATCCCCTAAATATTAAGCTATCTTTTCCAAAAACAATAGGGGTCTTCATTGGCCTACATGCAAAATTTCGTGAAGATTGGTCCATACACATGTCTATATCGTCTCAGCTAGTCGAGATATGACGATCGGTATACTTAAAGGTGGGTCCTAGGGCCAATATTTCGCGGCGTTACAAACTTTTGGGGCTGCACAAAGCTATAAATATTGTACAGCCATGGACGTTTTAGGTGATATTTTTGAGGCCTACGAGGGGTTACGAATTTGTACCGAACATTTGTTGAATCCTACCAAATGCAAAAAAAAAAAATAATAAATTGCTACCACTATTTAGAGAATATTTTGTAGAATTCTTTTAAAAATTTTGATAAGCCTTACTCAGAGATTTTGAATCAGTTTTCTGGTCTGTGTTTTAATATTATAATTAGCACGACGATCTTGACCAGTGGAAAGCGAAATTGAGAATTGTATCTATATGCATTATAATTACATACATACAATTCTGTAATTGTAATAAAATGTACAACCTTATCGAAATCAACAGAGAGAGAGACAACAGAGAATACAATTATCGAAAACAAATATTTGTTCAGTTACTTACAACAACGCATTTAAAAAAATAAAAAAAATAAAAACAAATCCGAGAATTTCATTCGCGGAGAGTGAAGATAAGGAACGTACACAATCTTTCTTAATTGCATAACATTTAAATTCAAACACTGTCAGCCCGACTGGCTATCAACTATTTAGTTATTAACGAAACACGTAGTCGAACAGATCACTGGAAAACAAAACTATTAACGGCCAGGGCAAGTGTGAATACTAATTTGAAACAATTGTGAAAAAATAAAATAAAAAAAATGTTAATATTACTACTACTAATTGTGCTGACGACCCTGTTGGTTTTTGCAAAAATCCATTATACCAAATGGGAACGTTTGGGTTTTGAATCGGATAAGGCGGCAATACCCTTTGGTTCGTTGACCAAGGTTTTCCGCAAGGAACGTCCCTTTGGTTTGGTATTGTCCGATATCTATGATAAATGCCATGAGAAGGTTGTGGGCATATATTTGTTCTTCAATCCCGCGCTCTTGATTCGTGATGCCGAATTGGCTAGGCAAATTTTAACCACCGATTTTAATAGTTTTCATGATCGTGGACTTTATGTGGATGAGAAAAATGATCCAATGTCAGCAAATTTATTTGCCATGGAAGGTCAATCATGGCGATCGTTGAGAATGAAATTGACACCCTCTTTTTCGTCGGGTAAATTGAAGGGTATGTTTGACACCGTAGATGATGTGGGTGATAAATTAATACGTCATTTATCGGAAAGGCTGAAGGATGGTAAATCGCATACCTTGGAAATTAAGAGTATTTTAACAACGTAAGTAGTACATTTTGGAGAGGTTTTCAATTTTATATTTATTGTAAAATTTTGTTTTCAGCTATGCCATTGACATCATTGGTTCGGTTATATTTGGCCTGGAAATCGATAGCTTTAGCCATCCCGATAATGAATTTCGTGTGCTAAGTGATCGTTTGTTTAATAGTAACAAATCGACTGTACTGGAGAGAGTAAGGGGTTTAATGAATTTCATGTGTCCACCGTGAGTATTTTCGGAAAAATATATATTTTTTAAACCCTGGTCTTTAGTAGGCCTAGCAAAAATATTCTATCAAAATTTACATACCAAAATGTATAGTGTTCGGTTTGCCGCAAAATTTATTCTATAGAGGTTTTAATATTTTGCTCGGCCTCAAAAAATGTTTTATGAAAGTGTAAAATCTTTGGTAAACCTGAAAAATATTCTGTAAAAATTCGAAGTCTTCGATAGGCCCACAAAAATATTTAATAAAAAACTCAAGCCTCTGATAGGGCACAAAAAACAATGTAGACAAAGTTTGGTGGGCCCCATGAATTTTTTATACGATTTCTAAGAATTTGGTAGACCTCAAAAAATATTCTAAAAAAATCCAAGCCTTTGCAGGTCTCAAGAAATATTCGGTAACAATTCTAGCCTCATAAATCTCCTGTAAAAAAAATTAATACAAATCCCAAGGTCTCGAAATGTTGTAGAAAACCCTACTATCCTTTGATAGACCCCAAAAATATTTTATACAAATTCCAAGCCTTTAGTAGGTCCCAAAAATTTTTCTGCAGAATACCATGTACATGGTATTCCTCAAAAATATTCTATAAAGATTCCTAAACCCACCAAAGGGTTTATAAAAAATATTCTATCAAATTTTAAGTCTTTAAGAGGTCAAGAAAAAAAATTATTCTTTCAAAGTCCTCGCCTTTGGTAGGCCTAGAAAAATTATTCTTCAAAAATCCACGACTTTGGTAAGTCTGGAAAAATTACTACTTAAAAGTCCACACCTTTGGTAGGTCTATAAAAATTATTCTTCAAAACTCCACGCCTACAAAAATCCACGGTCTACAAAAATTATTCTTCAAAATTCCGAGCTGGAAAAATATGTTGTAAAAATCGATTCCTTTAGTGAGCAAGAAAAAAGGGCCATCGATACATAGAAGACCTTTTTTACCCTTTCTATTAAAAGAAGCAAATTTTGTCTAAAGAAGACCTCTTCAGTAGATAGAAGACCCCTTCTAACCACATGAGACCTCTTCGATGCATAGCAGACCTTTTCTTAATTCATATTTTGTCGAAAGAGGACCACTTCTATTTATAGAAGACCTCCTATATCCATAGAAGACCTATTCTATTCATAGAATACCTCTTGTACCCATTAAGAACCTCTTTTATTCATAGAAGACCTCTTGTACCCATTGAAGACATCTTATATTAAAAGAAGATCTCTTCTGTCGAAAGAAGACCTCTTTTATACATAGAAGACCTCTTCGATCCACGGAAGACCTTTTCTATCCATAGAAGACTTGTTCTACCCATTGAAGATCTCTTCTACCTATAGAAGATCTCTGCTATCCATTCACAGAAGACTTACTCTTTTCACAGAAGACCTCTTGTTATCATAAAGACCTCTTTTATCCAAAGAAGATCTCTTTTATACACAGAAGACCACTTCTATTCATAGAAGATCCTTTATATCCATAGAGATCCCCTTCTATACTCATAGCTACACTCCTCTCTGAACTCCATATCTTCTTCATTTTCAGAATTGCCCGAATATTATCGCGTCTTGGTGCCAAGGATCCTGTCACCTATCGCCTGCGTGACATTGTCAAACGCACCATAGAATTTCGTGAAGAAAAGGGTGTGGTTCGCAAAGATCTGCTACAATTATTTATTCAGCTACGTAATACAGGGAAAATTTCCGATGACAGTGATAAACTATGGAATGAAGTTGAATCGACTGCTGAAAATCTAAAATCGATGTCTATTGATATGATTGCATCAAATTCATTCTTATTCTATATTGCCGGATCGGAGACCACAGCAGCCACAACTTCATTTACCATTTACGAATTGGCCATGTATCCGGAAATACTGAAAAAGGCACAAAACGAAGTGGATGAAGTTTTGCGAAAACACAATCTCAAGCCGGAGGGACGTTTGACTTATGAGGCTATACAAGATTTAAAATATTTGGATTTATGTGTGATGGGTAAGAAGAAGAACTTATTTATTTAATTTCCAAAATTAAAAAAGAAAAATTTTTTGTTTTTCAGAAACCACCCGCAAATATCCTGGCTTACCATTTCTAAATCGCAAATCTACTCAGGCTTTTAAAATACCCGATTCAAAATTAACCATTGAAAAGGGTACGGGCATCATCATATCCCTCTTGGGTATACATCGTGATCCCAAATATTTCCCTAATCCCATGGATTATAAGCCAGAACGTTTTGCCGAAGATAGCCAAGATTATAGTCCAGTGGCCTTTATGCCATTTGGTGAGGGACCTCGTCATTGTATTGGTAAGTCTGCGGATTTTTTAATATAACCAAGTTAAATACATAAATTATTTTTCTTGGATCTTTGCAGCTCAGCGCATGGGTGTGATAAATTCAAAGGTGGCCCTGGCCAAAATCCTAGCCAATTTCAATATTCAACCAATGCCACGTAAAGAAGTGGAGTTTAAATTCCATACTGCACCGGTCTTGGTGCCGGTGAATGGTCTCAATGTGGGCCTCTCGAAGAGGTGGTAAAATAGAATTGATCGATTCGGAAACCCAATCCTCAATTTTGTTACAAATAGATACTCCTTTTTTTATTTTATTAATGACATTTTATATTGAAATATTAATAAATAAATTAAGATTAATATAAAAAAGATATATTCAATTCATAGAAGACCCTTTTTATACAGAGAAGACCTCTTCTAAGCACCGAAGTCACCTGGTGGTCTCTTTCATTCATAGAAGTACCCTTTTGCCATAGAAGAACTCTATTATCCATATATAAGCTCTTCAATGAGATAGAAGACCCTAGAAGATCCCTAGAAAATCTCTGCTAACCATAGAAGACCCCTCCTATCCATATAGGACTTCATCTATCCATAGACCTCTGCTATCCATAGAAGTCCCCTTCTATTCATGGAAAACCTCATATATCCATAGAAGACGTCATCTATCCATACAAAACTTAATGTATCCATAGAAGACCTTTTCTATATATACAAGACCTCTTCTATCCCTACAAGACCTCATCTTTCCATTGAATACCTCTTCTATACATAGAAGACTTCTTCTATCCATAGAAGACCTCATCTATTTATGAATATTATAGAAGACCTCTCCCCCACCAAATTTTAGGTACGTCCGTGTAACCTGCATATGATATGGAACTTCACGTGTACCAGATGTTAAGTAGCAATTGCCGGATTCTTTATCATAAAAGATTAGGACAAGTACTTATGGGTATTATCAAAAGCGATTGCAGATAATTGTGGGCCTATTTACAGTTGATTCTCCCAAATAAGAGAGGTAGAGAAAGAGAATGGCACCGAATTTTGATAAGGAATCCATAGATTTTTATACCCTTCACCACACTGTGGTACAGGGTATTATATCTTTGTGCATATGTTTGTAACAGCCAAAGGAAACGAGATAGACACATGGTTCCTTTTGAGAATATGCATAGAATCACTTTCTGAGTCGATGTATGCATGTCCGTCCGTCCGTCTGTAAATTTTAAATTGTAAACCAAGTACAGGTCGCATTTATGATTCGATTTGGATGAAATTGGGCACAAGTCACTTATTTGACCCAAGGACGAACCCTATTGAAATTGGGAAAAAATCGGTTAAGATTTAGATATAGCTCCCATATATAGTTTCGTCCGATTTAAGGTGAATGGTGCACCAAAGTCCCTATATAACATTTGATTTGCACGAAATTTGGCATAGAGTTCTTAATTACGTCCAGAATGTTGTGTACTAAGTTTCGTAAAAATCGGCTCAGATTTAGATATAGCTCCCATATATAGTTTCGCCCGATTTAAGTTAATGGGGCACCAATGTCCCTATATATCTTTTGATTTGCACGCAATTTGGAATAAAATACTAAATTATGTAAAGAATGACGTGTGCCAAGTTTCGAGATAATCGGGTCAGATTTATGCATAGCTCTCATATATATTTTCGTCCGATTTAAGGTGAATGGTACACCAAAGTCCCTATATAACATTCGACTTGCACGAAATTTGGCATAGAGTTCTGATTTATGTCCAGAATGATGTGTGCTAAGTTTCGAAAAAATCGGTTCAGATTTAGATATAGCTCCCATATATAGTTTCGTCCGATTTAAGGTGAATGGTACATCAAAGTCCCTATATAACATTCGATTTGCACGAAATTTGGCATAGAGTTCTGAATTACGTCCAGAATGTTGTGTACTAAGTTTCGTGAAAATCGGCTCAGATTTAGATATAGCTCCCATATACAGTTTCGTCCGATTTAAGGTGAATGGTACACCAAAGTCCCTATATAACATTCGATTTGCACGAAATTTGGCATAGAGTTCTGAATTACGTCCAGAATGTTGTGTACTAAGTTTCGTGAAAATCGGCTCAGATTTAGATATAGCTCCCATATATAGTCTCGTCCGATTTAATCTAAATGGTGTACCAATGTCCCTATATATCTTTCGATTTGCACGAAATTTGGCATAGCGTTGTGAATAAAGTCAAGACTGATGTGTGTCAAGTTTCCTGAAAATCGGTCCAGATTTAGATATAGCTCCCATATATATTTTCATCCGATTTATGGTAAATGGGACACCAAAGTCCCTATATATCTTTCGATTTGCACGCAATTTGGCATAAAGAACTGAATTAGGTAAAGAATGACGTGTACCAAGTTTCGAGAAAATCGGGTCAGATTTATACATAACTCCCATATATATTTTCGTCCGATATATGGTAAATTGGGCTCCAAAGTCCCTATGTATGTTTCCATTTGCACGAAATTTGGCATAAATTACTGTTTTGATAAAGATCGGTCATTATTTAGCGGACAAAATGAACTCTGAATTTTGCTTTGAAATTTTCCATTAGGTTCCAGTTATGGTCAAGGACAACGCCTATAATTTTCGGTGATGATCAGAAGATAATAATTTTGGAATGAAGTGGGCCGAAAACTTAATTTTTGTGTTTTTTCGAGTCGATCTGTAGATCACAAATGAAAGCCGAACATCACAACACAACCCACGGTGAAGGGAATCTGGACAATTAATTTGAAGGGCAGGACTGGATATTAGTAGTATTCGGAAAATATGTCAGTTAAGGAAAAGGTGCTGTTGACCTCTAATCGTGAAAGAGGGTGTAACTCGAAATATTTTTAAGGGCTACCGAAGCCTAGAGTATTTTTTGGGACCTATCAAAGGCTTGGAATTTTTATAAAATATTTTGAAGCATGCCAATACATATATAATAAAGTTTTCAGTCATCAAATATTTTTTGAGGACTACCGAAACCTTCCCTATTTTTTAGCATGTTATTTGTGGCCCAAAAAGGCCTGGGGTTTTCATATAATATTTGTTGAGGCCTACCATAAGGTAACATTTTTTTACACATTTTTTAGGTCTTTTCCAGAGATTTTGACTCAGTTTGCTGGGTATCGATTTATGGATCAATAGTCTGCTTCTTATGACTGTGTATAAAATATTATTTCTACTTGACCGATCCAATGAACATAACCGAACCTGTTATTGTTGTAATTATATATATATATATATATTTTAAAAAAATCGACAACCTCATCTAAATCAACAAAAAAGAGAATATCGATATAGAAAATAAATATTTGCTCAGTCACCCTCAGTCCATAAAAAAAAAACGCAATTAATCGGAGAATTTCATCAACAGAGAGTGAAGATAACAAATGGGTGCAACTGGCCTTTATATGCATGACAATGAATAGCATGCATTAACTGAGTATCTACAATTTAATTATTTACGAAACACGTACACGATCAGATCTCTAAAAAAAATTTAACGGCCAGTGCAAGTGTGAATATAAATTTTGAAAAAAAAAAATGTTAACACTACTTCTACTAATTGTCCTAACGTCCCTGTATATTTTCGCAAAACGCCATTATAGCAAATGGGAACGTTTGGGCTTTGAGTCGGATAAGGCCGCCATACCGTTGGGCTCAATGGCAAAGGTGTTCCACAAGGAACGTTCATTCGGTTTAGTTTTATCCGATATCTATTACAAATGCCATGAGAAGGTAGTGGGTATTTATTTATTCTTCCGTCCCGCGCTCTTGATTCGTGATGCCGAATTGGCGAGACAAATTTTAACCTCAGATTTTAATAGCTTTCATGATCGTGGTTTTTATGTGGACGAGAAACACGATCCAATGTCCGCAAATTTATTCACCATGGAGGGTCAGTCATGGCGTTCGTTAAGAATGAAATTGACACCCTCTTTTTCGTCGGGTAAATTGAAGGGTATGTTTGATACGGTCGATGATGTGGCAGATAAATTAATAAGCCATCTAGCAGAAAAGTTGGAGGATGGTAAATCGCATACCTTGGAAATTAAGAGTATTTTAACAACGTAAGTATGAGGTTTTGGATAGAGTTTCAATTTCAAATGTATTATATGATTTTTTTCAGATATGCCATTGACATCATTGGTTCGGTTATATTTGGCCTGGAAATCGATAGCTTTAGCCAGCCGAACAATGAATTCCGTGTGCTAAGTGATCGTTTGTTTAATAATCCCAAACCAAGTATGCTGGAGGGATTGAGGAACTTAACGAATTTTATGTGTCCACCGTGAGTATTATCCGGAGAAAAAATTTTTAAAAATCCAAACCAAGTCATAGGAAAATTTTTTCTTTCAAAATTCAAATATTTTTAAGCCAATGATAGACCTCAAAAAACATTACTTGCTAATTTTAAGCCTTTGAGTAGTCGAAAAAAAAATATTTTAGAAACATTCCAAATGTGCAAGAGGCCTCCAAAATATTGCATAAATTGTCTCAGCACTTTTGGGGCCTCCAAAATATAAAAAATGTGAAGAACTTTGTAAAACTTAATTTCCTTTTAAATTCAATTGGTTGGGAGGACTAGAAAAAATATTTTCTACAAATTATATCCCTTCGGTAAGCCTAAGAAAAATATGCCGCAAAAATGCTATCCATTGATAAGCCTAGGAAAAATATCCTGCATAAAATCCGGGCCTTTGATAGGCCTAGGAAAAATATTCTGCAAAAATTCTAGCCTTTGATAGGCCCAGAAAAATATTCTGTAAAAAATCTTAGCCTTCGATAGACCTGCCAAAAAATTGTCAGTAAAAATTCCAGCTTTGAGAGACCTAGAAAAAAATATTATTTAAAAATCCACGACTTTAGTAAGCCAAGAAAAAAATATTCCTTAAAAATCCTCTCCTTTGGTACGTCTAAAAATATTCTTTAAAAATCCTCGCCTCTGGCATACCTTGGAAAAAAAATTTAGTTTAAAAATCCACGCCTTTGATAGTCGTAGAAAAAATTGATAGGCCTAGAAAAAATATTCTGTAAAAAATCTTAGCCTTCGATAGACCTGCCAAAAAATTGTCCGTTAAAAATCCAGCTTTAAGGGACCTAGAAAAAAAATTCTTTAAAAATCCTCGCCTTTAAAAAGCCAAGAAAAAATATTCCTTAAAAATTCTCTCCTTTGGTAGGTCTAAAAAATATTCTTTAAAAATCCTCGCCTCTGGCATACCTTGGAAAAAAATTTTAGTTTAAAAATAGTCGTAGAAAAAATTATTCTTGAAAAATCTACTTCTTTGGTAGGTTTAAAAAAATATTCTTTAAAAATCCACTCCTTTGCTGAACCTGGAAAAAAATATTCCTTAAAAATCCACGCCTTTTGTAGAACTAAAAAAATTTTATTTAAAAATTATTCTATTCACAGAAGACCTCTTCTATTCATAGAAGGCCTCTACTATTCATAGAAGACCTCTCCTATTCATAGAAGACCTCTCCTATTCATAGAAGACCTCTTCTATTCATAGAAGACCTCTTCTATTCATAGAAGACCTCTTCTATTCATAGAAGACCTCTTCTATTCATAGAAGACCTCTTCTATTCATAGAAGACCTCTTCTATTCATAGAAGACCTCTCCTATTCATAGAAGACCTCTCCTATTTATAGAAGACCTCTCCTATTCATAGAAGACCTCTTCTATTCATAGAAGACCTCTTCTATTCATAGAAGACCTCTTCTATTCATAGAAGACCTCTTCTATTCATAGAAGACCTCTTCTATTCATAGAAGACCTCTTCTATTCATAGAAAACCTTTTCGATTCATATACGACCTTTTCGATCCCTAGAAAACCTCATCTAACCGTAGAATAACTCTTCTGTCACTGGAATACCTTTTCAATCCATTGAATACCTCTTCAATCCATGGAATACATCTTCTATCCAAATTCCCCACAAATAGCTATAATCCCCTTTAAACTCCATCTCCTTTTAATTTTCAGAATTGCCAAAATATTATCGCGGCTTGGTGCCAAGGATCCCGTCACCTATCGCCTGCGTGACATTGTCAAACGCACCATAGAATTTCGTGAAGAAAAGGGTGTGGTTCGCAAAGATCTGCTACAATTATTTATTCAGTTACGAAATACAGGGAAAATTTCCGATGACAGTGATAAGGTATGGAAAAAAATCGAATCGACTGCGGAAAATCTAAAAGCCATGTCCATAGATATGATTGCTTCCAATGCATTCCTATTCTATGTAGCTGGATCGGAGACAACATCAGCCACCATTTCGTTTACCATCTACGAATTGGCCATGTATCCGGAAATATTGAAAAAGGCACAAAACGAAGTTGATGAAGTTTTGCGAAAACACAATCTCAAGCCGGAGGGACGTTTGACCTATGAGGCTATACAGGATTTGAAATATTTGGATTTGTGTGTGATGGGTGAGGTGGAGGATTAAAAAGGAGTGTTTTTCCAAAATTTAAAAAATTATATTATTTGTTTTCCAGAAACCACCCGCAAATATCCTGGCCTACCATTTCTGAATCGCCATTGTACCCAGACTTTTAAAATACCCGATTCAAAATTAACCATTGAAAATGGTACAAGTATAATAATACCCATATTTGGTATACACCGGGATGCGAAATATTTCCCCAATCCCACGGACTATAGGCCGGAACGTTTTGCTGAGGATAGCAAAGATTATAATCCGGTGGCCTATATGCCATTTGGTGAGGGACCACGTCATTGTATTGGTAAGACATAGGATTATTATTATTTTAATTAAACTACATAAAAATTAATTTCTTCGGGTTTTTGCAGCTCAGCGTATGGGTGTGATGAATTCAAAGATTGCCTTGGCCAAAATCTTAGCCAATTTCTATATTCAGCCAATGCCACGTAAAGAAGTGGAGTTTAAATTCCATACTGCTCCGGTCTTGGTGCCGGTGAATGGTCTCAATGTGGGCCTCTCGAAGAGGTGGTAAAATAGAATTGGAGCTGTTGTAAAATTTGTTATATACTCGTGGATTTCCACAATATTTTGTGATGAATGTGTACGATTTTTTATTGAATAACAATTTTGTATATAAAAAATATTATAAATTAATAATAAATTTATAATTTAAATGATATTTATCGATGGCTTTCAGAGGCGTGGATTTTACTTTTCAAGGTATATCTTAAGGCGGGTGACGTAGGGGATGATAGATACCAAGAAACGACTCTGATTGGCTTTAACATGGCAGCCCAGACTTATCTTGGTCCCTCTTTCATCTCAATTGTGGGCACTGACCTCCCTGCGGTGTCACCTGGGATAACTGTTTTCCATTGAAATATTGAGCTAATATGTGCCGCGAGTTCACACATAAGAGCTAAACACATGGGTTGAGGCGTTGGGTTAGTTGTCCGCATTCGGTAAACCCCTCTAACTATGAAAAAGCAACGAAAAAGAAAACCAAAACCCCCTAATGTTAAAGGACCACGATCTGCGAATCTGCACTTGGAATGTGCGCACGTTGTACAGAACAGGCGCAGTTTCCGCCTTGGCGCATGTACTCAAGAAGTTTAAATCCGATATTATTGCCTTACAGGAAATGCGATAGAAAGGGACTGGCGTAGGTAAATCGGATGATTACGGCCTATAGCTGCCATGAAACGAGACATGAATTTTGCTGCGTATATTTGGTTATCAGGAGAATAAAAGACCTCGTCTCCAGATTCACCCCAGTAGTTGAGCGTATTGCTATAATCCGTATAAAAGCGAAGTTCTTCTACATCAGTCTTATTTTCGCCCATGCTACGACCGAAGACAAAGATAAACAGACCAAAGACATATTTTATGAGCGTCTAGAAACAGCATATGATCGCAGCCCTGGCCATGACATTAAAATTCTGCCAGAATATTTTAATGCAGAAATCGGAAGGGAAAATATCTTTGATCCCACCGTAGGAAAATTCAGTCTCCATGTAGAAACATCCGACAACGGCATGAGGTTGATTGATTTCGCGGCAGCAAAAAACATGGTAGTTAACAGCACCAGATTCAAGCATCTCGATATACAAAAGGCCATCTGGATTTCTTCTGATCAAGCAACGAGAAATCAAATCGATCATGTTGTGATAGACTGAAGACATTCATCCAGTGTATTAGACGATCGATCGATCCGAAGAGCGAATATCGATTCGGACCACTACCTTGTAGCAGCCAAGGTTCGCACTCGTCCTAATGTTGCAGCAAAAGGTGCGATCTAACACAACACGGAAACTCGACGTCGAAAAGCTGCAAGCACAACAGGTAGCCAAGGCCTACTCCGCTCAACGAAAGCACTTCATGTCCCGATAATAGTATCGCAGCACAATAGCAAAGAATTGCCCACTACCTACAAACTGCAGCAAAAGCAACACTTGGGTACCAAAAACCACCACCAAGAAACCCATGGTACGATCAGGAGTGTCGTAATGCTACTGATTTGAAAAACGCAGCGTATAGGGCAACCCTGCAGATAGTAGCAACACGTAATGTGATGGAGAATTATCGGGAGAAAAGGAGAGAGGAGAAACGTGTTTTTAGAAAAAATATGAAAGAACAAGAAAAAAGTGAGCGCGAGCAAATCGAGATGTACAGGAGTCCGGAATGAAGTCCGAACATTTTACCAATGCGTAAAACACCAAACCGAAGGCTTTGGTGCAGGCACATCCTCCTGTAGAGATAAAGAAGGAAACCTGGTGACAGATACAGACAGCGTGTTAAGGATCTGGAAGGAGCATTTTGAAAAACTTCTAGTATCAAATAGTAGCTGTGAAGAGGATACCCCAGAACCAATAATAGATGACAGTATAGAGTGTTTACCACCTAACCAAGTTGAGGTCAGAATAGCAATAAATCGGCTAAAGAATATTAAAGCAACAGGTGCCGATGGCCGAACTATTTCAGACTGGTGGTCAGATGCTGGTAAGGAGCATGCACCAGCTGATTAATACAATTTGGCTAGAGGAATTCATGCTCAATGATTGAAACCTCAGCATCCAGGGTCACGTGTACAAAATAGGAGACAAGACGATATGTGTCAACTATAGAGGAATAAGTCTCCTTCCCATCGCCTATAAAGTACTATCCAACGTGTTGTGTGAACGACTCAAACCTATGGTCAATGAATTATTGGACCATACCAATGGGGTTTAAGATCTGGCAAATCCACCACTGGTCAGATCTTCACTCTGCGCCAAACCCTGGAAAATCCCACGAAAAACACATTCGACACATTCCACCTATTCGTCGACTATAAATTCACATTTGACAGACCTATCCGTTCAGAGATTCTTAAAGCCATGTCTACGTTCGGCATTCAAAAAAATTAATTCGGATATGCAGGATAACTTAAACTGGTTCAAGACCAGCAATTAAAGTCGGAAAGGACCTCTCGGAGCCCTTCAATACCGAACGAGGGATTCAGTCAAGGTGACAGTTTGTCGTGTGGCCTTTTTAACATCCTGCTGGAAAAGCTCATACGAAAGGCAAAGATGAAAAGAAATGGCACTCTGTACACCAAACAACACATGTTACTCGCCTACGCCGCTGACATCGACATAATGGATCGAACATTGAGAGCAGTAACAGCAACCTTTGAACAAATTGAGAAGGTGTCTGCCAAAGTGGATCTGGCAGTAAACGGCGATAAGACCAAGCTGATGGTATCAACGCTCAAGACGTCCAGTAGACTCGGATCAACTGTGGAACTTGAGAACTACAGCTTCGAGGTAGTCAAAAATTGGATATACCTTGGTACCACCGTAAACAAGACGAATGACATCAGTTTTGAAATTCGGAGATGGATAGTGTTGCCCAACAGATGATAATATGGTCTGAATGAGCTACTCAATGTCACATCCCGCCAGACCAAACTCACACTCCACAAGACGCTGAAACTACCCTTGCTGTTACATGGATCCGAAGCATGTGCACTTACACAAGCAGATGAGACAGCTCTTGGAGTGTTTGAGAGAGAAATTATCCGAAAGATCTATAGGTCGATGACGGTGAATATCGCCGTCGAATGAACCATGAGCTGTGCCAGCTATTCTCGGACATCGGCATTGTTAGACGTATTGAGCTGCAGCGACTCCGTTGTGGCTAGGTCATGTTGTGAAAATGGATGAAGATGCCCCAGCCCAAAAGGCATATAAAATCGAACCAGCTGATGATTCAGCAGGGGAAGGCCACGAATAAGATGGAAAGATCAAGTGGAAGACAACATTGCCGAAAATGGTCTTTCAAATTGGAAAAACTGCGCAAAAAGACCGACGCCCCAGGAAATCTTTTCTAAGCTCGGCTTATGGAACGAAAGTTCTGTCACAAGCCAGCTAAGTAAGTAAGTAATATCATAAGCGAGGATTTTGTAAAATTTATTATACCCTACACAACTATGTTGTCAGAGTATTATAGCTTTGTGCAGCACCAAAAGTTTGTAATGCCACGAAATATTGGTCCTAGACCCACCTTTAAGTACACCGATCGTCATATCTCAACTAGCTGAATCGATCCGACCGCCCTGCCATCCGTCTGTTTGTCCGTCCGTCTGTCCATATGTCCATTATAATTTGTAAATACGATACAGGACACAGTTATGGACCAATCTTCACGAAATTGTGCATGTCGGATGTGCTCTGGCCAATGAAACCCCTATTGTTTTTGGTAAAGATCGGTTAATATTTAGGTGATGAAATGGACTAAATACTTAGTTTTTGTCCGTTTTTCTGATCGCTCCAGAGGCCGCAATTATGGCCCGAACATCGCAAAATTTTACATGGAGAAGGGGGTCGGGGTTGATTAAGATTGATCAATATTTAGCGGTTCAAATGGACCCTGAATTTTGTGCGAAAAATGACAAAATTTGTATTCTATAGCGTATATATATATGCCCCTGAAGAAGAAAGACCCGAGAAGGTGATAGTATATCCAAGAGGAGTGGTTGACCTTTAAATTGATACCAATTATATTGTCGTATGTACTCGGATGTGTGAGTTATACGTAAATATTAATAGGTATTTACGTGTTCAGATATTATTTAGTAATCCATTACCACACTAGAGGGCGAAAATATAGCGCTGATAGCTTTGAAATTTTCATGAGTATCCAGGTATGATCAAGGACAACTTCTGTAATTTTCGGTGATGATCAGATAATAATATTGGGATGAAGTGGACCGAAAACCTATTTTTTTGCGTCTATTTCGAGTCGATCTAAAGGCCACAATTGAAGGCCGAACATCACAACAAATCCCTCGGTGAAGGAAATCTGGAATTTTTCTTGACATCTAGTTGGTCAAGAGGGTGAAAATATCACGAAATATTGCCCAAGCTCAGAATATAGAACCACACAACCAAGTTGTGTAGGGTATCATATGGTCGGCCCCGTCCGACTATACTGCTCCGCTCACTGGTTTGTTAATGTGGATTTAAAAATGTTTTTATTACACATTATTCCTTGATTTTCAGTTTTTCACTTACACTTTCGTAATAGATCTCACTAGGTGGATTTCTCGAATGATTGAGGAAGCATAAATCGGTGTAAATATACATGGGATCCATTTCAGGTTATTATGATTTTTGTTTTTATAATTTTTTTCAATAACAACAATAATAAAACACTATGAAATTTAATACACTTCGAATCTTGAAAAAATATATATTTTTTTTCTTCTCCCATGGGTGGTTACGGGAATGAAGTTCACAAAGGCACTGTGGAGTTTTTAATAACCGGCAGTGGATTAAAAATTTCGATATCAATTTTCACATGAATTAAAAACAAACAAAGCAGCCAATGAAGAATGAAATGAGAAGGGAAGGGAGAAAAAAAAGGAGTGATAAGCAGGGGTATGGCGGCGACGACGACGCTGGCGGTGGTGTTGGTCCGTCGATGGTGATTCAAATTACATGGAAATTGTCAACACTTTATATGGAATCCCATATCGTAACACAAAAAGAAGTGTATCGAACGAAATGGCAAACAACAGAACCGAAAAATCGAATAAGAAAAAAACAACAACAATAAACGAAAATATAAATAAAAATACAAACCGGAAGGATAAATTACTCATGTGTGGGCAAGAGGGTGACGACGGGGCGACCACAAACATAAATACAAATAAGTAAAGGCTGAAAGAGAGAGATACAAAAATTTACTGAGAGTCAAGTCATGTTTACAAGAGACATCAACAATTTTGATGGATTGCTGTCAGTTTGTCTGTGCCAAAAAAAAAACAAGACCATTACCGAAGTCGGACAGGTAGTGGATCACAAAACAGGTATCTGTGCCAAACAAACGGACAGCAGACATTCAGATAATAATTATAGGTTGGCTACCTCCGTCGAAAGCGAAGATGATGAATTTGATGTCTGGAAATATTTATGAGAGGGCAAAACTAGGCCTCTGAAGTTCGATGGGATATTGGACGAAAATTAGCTCTGGAAGAATTTATTCTGAAGAAAAAAATTATAGCTTAAATTCTGAGGCTTGTGATTTTTTTATACAAACATATTAGGGAATTTTTTCCCCCAAAAAAATTTCGATCTCAGATTCGATTTTTTTTTAAAAAAAACACATCCAAGTTCTGTGGAAGAAATAATCACTCATAAAAGTGAGTCAACCTAATTTCAGAATCATTTCGAATGCATGCGAAAACCAAACAAAAATTCGAACACACTTCGACCATCCATTAAATACTGATAATGATGAGGGTGAGAACAAAATAAAACTGCTAAAGAAAAAAATGAAAGAGAGAGGGAAATAAATAAAATGCCTCAAAACAAAACAGTATCTCATAAAAACAAAAAAAAATAATTATCAGCGTTTATGTTCGTCTTTCCAAATTTGGGCTTAAGCTGGATGGAGGAAACCTACTTAAAAAAACAACAACAACAATGAGTAAACATGTCGAAGAACCTTTTTGGAAAATAACAACACAAAGAAAGAGAGCAAAAAAAAAAAATATTCTGCAGTGCAGAAAAAAATCAGTGTGGAAGCAACAAGTGGTAGCCAGTCAATCCGACCATGTCTCAAGGTCGAATAATAAAAACCCTACCCTTTAGGAAAATACTTCGGAAACTGAGGTAGGCTTTTAACACAGGCGCGGATTTTTTTTAAATTAGCTTTAAAGACTACCTGAAGGCTTGGATCTTTTTAAAACCTATTTTTGAAGACTACCTTAAGGCGTGGATTTTTTAAAACCTATTTTTGAAGACTACCTTAAGGCGTGGATTTTTGAAGACTACCTTAAGGCGTGGATTTTTTAAAAATTACTTTTTGAAGACTACCTTAGGGCGTGGATTTTTTAAAACCTATTTTTAAAGACAACCTTAAGGCGTGGATTTTTTAAAAATTACTTTTTGAAGACTACCTTAAGGCGTGGATTTTTTAAAAATCACTTTTTGAAGACTACCTTAAGGCGTGGATTTTTTAAAAATCACTTTTTGAAGACTACCTTAAGGCGTGGATTTTTTAAAACCTATTTTTGAAGACTACCTTAAGGCGTGGATTTTTTAAAACCTATTTTTGAAGACTACCTTAAGGCGTGGATTTTTTAAAACCTATTTTTGAAGACTACCTTAAGGCGTGGATTTTTTAAAACCTATTTTTGAAGACTACCTTAAGGCGTGGATTTTTTAAAACCTATTTTTGAAGACTACCTTAAGGCGTGGATTTTTTAAAAATTACTTTTTGAAGACTACCTTAAGGCGTGGATTTTTTAAAGCCTATTTTTGAAGACTACCTTAAGGCGTGGATTTTTTAAAACCTATTTCTGAAGACTACCTTAAGGCGTGGATTTTTTAAAGCCTATTTTTGAAGACTACCTTAAGGCGTGGATTTTTTAAAACCTATTTTTGAAGACTACCTTAAGGCGTGGATTTTTTAAAACCTATTTTTGAAGACTACCTTAAGGCGTGGATTTTTTAAAACCTATTTTTGAAGACTACCTTAAGGCGTGGATTTTTTAAAACCTATTTTTGAAGACTACCTTAAGGCGTGGATTTTTTAAAACCTATTTTTGAAGACTACCTTAAGGCGTGGATTTTTTAAAACCTATTTTTGAAGACTACCTTAAGGCGTGGATTTTTTAAAACCTATTTTTGAAGACTAACTTAAGGCGTGGATTTTTTAAAACCTATTTTTAAAGACTACCTTAAGGCGTGGATTTTTTAAAAATTACATTTTGAAGACTACCTTAAGGCGTGGATTTTTTAAAAATTACTTTTTGAAGACTACCTTAAGGCGTGGATTTTTTAAAAATTACTTTTTGAAGACTACCTTAAGGCGAGGATTTTTTAAAACCTATTTTTGAAGACTACCTTAAGGCGTGGATTTTTTAAAAATTACTTTTTGAAGACTTCTTTAAGGCGTGGATTTTTTAAAACCTATTTTTGAAGACTGCCTTAAGGCGTGGATTTTTTAAAACCTATTTTTGAAGACTACCTTAAGGCGTGGATTTTTTAAAACCTATTTTTGAAGACTACCTTAAGGCGTGGATTTTTTAAAACCTATTTTTGAAGACTACCTTAAGGCGTGGATTTTTTAAAACCTATTTTTGAAGACTACCTTAAGGCGTGGATTTTTTAAAAATTACCTTTTGAAGACTACCTTAAGGCGTGGATTTTTTAAAAATTACCTTTTGAAGACTACCTTAAGGCGTGGATTTTTTAAAAATTACTTTTTGAAGACTACCTTAAGGCGTGGATTTTTTAAAAATTACTTTTTGAAGACTACCTTAAGGCGTGGATTTTTTAAAACCTATTTTTGAAGACTACCTTAAGGCGTGGATTTTTTAAAACCTATTTTTGAAGACTACCTTAAGGCGTGGATTTTTTAAAACCTATTTTTGAAGACTACCTTAAGGCGTGGATTTTTTAAAACCTATTTTTGAAGACTACCTTAAGGCGTAGATTTTTTAAAACCTATTTTTGAAGACTACCTTAAGGCGTGGATTTTTTAGAACCTATTTTTGAAGACTACCTTAAGGCGTGGATTTTTTAAAACCTATTTTTGAAGACTACCTTAAGGCGTGGATTTTTTAAAACCTATTTTTGAAGACTACCTTAAGGCGTGGATTTTTTAAAACCTATTTTTGAAGACTACCTTAAGGCGTGGATTTTTTAAAACCTATTTTTGAAGACTACCTTAAGGCGTGGATTTTTTAAAACCTATTTTTGAAGACTACCTTAAGGCGTGGATTTTTTAAAACCTATTTTTGAAGACTACCTTAAGGCGTGGATTTTTTAAAACCTATTTTTGAAGACTACATTAAGGCGTGGATTTTTTAAAACCTATTTTTTTAAAAATTATTTTTCATGGTCAATTTAACGCATGGATTTTTTAAAAATTATAAAAATTATTTTTCATGGTCTAACTTAAGGCGTGGATTTTTTAAAAATTATAAAAATTATTTTTCATGGTCTAACTTAAGGCATGGATTTTTTAAAAATTATAAAAATTATTTTTCATGGTCTAACTTAAGGCGTGGATTTTTTAAAAATTATAGAAATTATTTTTCATGGCCCAACTTAAGGCGTGATTTTTTTAAAAATTATAAAAATTATTTTTCATGGTGTTTTCATTTTTATTTTAAGGCGTGTTTTTTAAAAAAATATTTTTCATGGTCAAACTTAAGGCGTGGATTTTTTAAAAATTAAAAAAATTATTTTTCATGGTCTAACTTAAGGCGTGGATTTAAAAAAAATATATATTTTTTTCGAAAAGTCTGAGTCACCCTGATGTAGGGTGCTTCTTGCATTAAAATCGCCAGGATTGTTGTTGCATCCAAAAAAAAAAAAACACTCAAACACAAATACATTGTCAACCACCCAGAGCTTGGTTGATAGAAGAAGGCTGGCTGGATGGATGTACGGATGAGAATTTAGCCTTCAAAGAAATTCTTTGCTATCAGCTGAGAACGCATTGAAACGTAACAGAGAACGCCGAGAATTGTCTTGGGCCATGCTTTTGCGAATGACCACCACCAGCAGAACGGCCACGGCTAAACTTTCGTTTTCTGTTGTTCTGACCAAGAGATGGCAGAAACAAAACGACACCAACAACAACAATAATAATGAATTTTCAGTTTTTTGAAACAAAGCACGCTGGGTCAGTCAGTGAGGCCGTAATGCTTCTGATGATCAGTTTTAAAAGCGAAACGAACGCGTGCTCCCGTGTTTCTCGCATCACCTATAATAAATAACAAGACCACGACAACGACGACGATAACAACAAAACTAACAGCAGAACCCGTTTCCAAGCTAAGCCGGTGGCAAACGGCGAACTACAAAACAAAAAAAAAACCTGAACTCAACTGAAAATAATTGAACCTCAAAACGGTTGAACGGTCAAGTGAGCTCTGCGGGCTTTCGGTTGTAATCCGAAACATTAGCGATCTCTAGTTATCACTTGTGATTTAACAACTAAACCAATAACAACATCTCAGCATCATCATCATGTGGCTGCTGATACCGATTTTGGTGTATTCCCTGATCTTCCTCTACGTCAGACACATCTACAGTTATTGGCGCCGAAAGGGATTTCCCCATGAAAATGCCAGCCTCAGGTGGTCATTTTTGCGCGCCATCTATCAGAGAGAATTTCATTACAACGAAGCCATCAATTCGTATTACGGAGTGGGTAAGGAACGTTTTGTGGGGATATATTGCTTCTTTCGCCCCATCCTCATGATACGTGACCTCTCGTTGGCCCGAACCCTTATGGAAAATCAGGCTGGACATTTTAACGATACGCGATGGGATTACATACGATCATATCGTAAATATAATCTATTGGAGAAGTTATCACCGTTATTTGCCAACAGCCGTTTAGAGGCCATGTTTCGAAATGTGGAAAAGGTTAGCGATCATCTGGTAAATAAATTGAATTCAACATCGGGTAGCATGACGACGGCGGCGGCGGCATCGATGGTGGCATCTGCTGCTGATTCGGATTATTGTATAGTTGATATGCAACAATTGTTGAGAATGTGAGTATGTGTTCCTGTTGGGTCATTCCATCTGCGATAAGATAAGATGGTTTCGAAACGAGCGCCCTGCAATCTGTTAAATAGGCAATCTGCCTATCATTGGCAATAAATCTTACAGAGTTGCTTCGTTTTGATACGCTCCATTGCAAATAAAATAATTTAAATTAATTATTTGTATTTTGCAATATTTTTTCTATTTATTTTTTTTTTCGTTTTGCAGTTATGCCGTTAATATTATCGCAAATCTTATCTATGGCCTGGACATTGATGTTTTCAAACAAACCGATTCGGTATTTCTACAGTATTCGAATAATGCATTTCAAAGGAGCGGTATTAATTCATAGTAAGTACATTTTTTGAATATTAAAATAAGAAAATAATTTTTAAAAAATCTACTCCTTAAGTTAGGCCCTAAAAATAATTTAAAAAAAAATCCACACCTTGAGTTAGACCCTAAAAATTATTTAAAAAAAAAAATCCACACCTTGAGTTAGACCCTAAAAATAATTTTAAAAAAATCCACGCCTTGAGTTAGACCCTAAAAATAATTTAAAAAAAAAATCCACGCCTTGAGTTAGACCCTAAAAATAATTTAAAAAAAATCCACGCCTTGAGTTAGACCCTAAAAATAATTTAAAAAAAAATCCACGCCTTAAGTTAGACCCTAAAAATAATTTAAAAAAAATCCACGCCTTAAGTTAGACCCTAAAAATAATTTTCAAAAAATCCACGCCTTAAGTTAGACCCTAAAAATAATTTTCAAAAAAATCCACGCCTTGAGTTAGACCCTAAAAATAATTTTCAAAAAAATCCACGCCTTGAGTTAGACCCTAAAAATAATTTTTAAAAAAATCCTCGCCTTAAGTTAGACCTTAAAAATAATTTTTAAAAAATCCACGCCTTAAGTTAGACCCTAACAATAATTTTTGAAAAATCCACGCCTTAAGTTAGACCCTAAAAATAATTTTTAAAAAATCCACGCCTAAAGTTAGAACCTAAGAATAATTTTTAAAAAAGCCACGCCTTAAGTTAGACCCTAAAAATAATTTTTAAAAAATCCACGCCTTAAGTTAGACTTTAAAAATAATTTTTAAAAAAACCACGCCTTGAGTTAGACCCTAAAAATAATTTTTAAAAAAATCCACGCCTTGAGTTAGACCCTAAAAATAATTTTTAAAAAAATCCACGCCTTGAGTTAGACCCTAAAAATAATTTTTAAAAAAATCCACGCCTTGAGTTAGACACTAAAAATAATTTTTAAAAAAATCCACGCCTTGAGTTAGACCCTAAAAATAATTTTTAAAAAAATCCACGCCTTGAGTTAGACCCTAAAAATAATTTTTAAAAAAATCCACGCCTTGAGTTAGACTCTAAAAATGATTTTTTAAAAAATCCACGCCTGAAGTTATACCTTAAAAATAATTAAAGAAAATCATCCCTGAACATATGCTTCAAATAAATATTTAATTTTTATTTCCCCTCTTCACAGCACCTTCAGTCGCCTGCCAAAGAAATCCTCACTGACATATCGTCTGCGTGACATTGTCCAACAAAATGTCGAATTGCGTGAAGATGGTGCCACCATCCGTAAGGATGTAATGCAGCTGTTGGTTAAATTCCGCAATGGAAATGACATTGAAGTGAGAGAGAAATTTAATTGGCACATCGAAAATGTCTTCGAACGTGAAAAGGTGATTTCAATTAAAAAGGTGGCCAGGATAGCGGAATATTTATTGGAAAATGGTATTACGACAATAGCATCGACAGCAGTATTTACACTCTATGAAATATTAAAACAACCCGAACTGATGGAAAAGGTGAGAAATGAAATAAAGTCGGCTAAGGCGATCAATGGAGTGAAGGAGAAACAGCAGCAACCGCATCAGATTAATTATGAACAATTAAAACAAATGAAATTATTGGATTTATGTATACAAGGTGAGTTGGTTCGAGTTTTTAGACAACATCGATTCGAAAGTTCAGAAAAAAAAACTAGAAATAAGTCTTAACAGAGATTTAATTAAATTAATTGAATTGAATTTTTTAAATCCATCATAAGGCCTGGATTTAAAAAAAAATTAACCCTTATACCCTAAAAATAATTTTTAAAAATTCCGCGCCTTAATTTCAGAAACCACTCGCAAATACCCCAGTGTACCGACCATAGAGCGAACTTGCCGCAAGCCATATGCCATACCGAACAGTAAACGTACCCTGAATGAGGGTAAGTCGTTTGTTATACCCCTACTGGCCATACAAAGGGACGGGAAGTACTTTCAAGATCCATTGGCCTACAAACCTCAGAGATTTTTGCATGATAGTAATGGTAATCCTGGAGAGAAATTTACGGAATTTGGTCTGGGAGCTAAAACATGTATATTTAAGGATATTTTTATAAAATTTTTATTTTTCTAAAATATTGATTTTTTAATTACAGCACAAAATTTTGTAAAACTTGCAGTGAAGCAAATTTTAGTGAAACTATTCTCTACCTATCAGATGAAATTGATGCCAATGAGCGACTTTAGTGTTTGTTACGACGATACACCCTATATACGATCAGCGGATGGATTGAGGGTGGGCATTAAATCCGGAAAAGTTAAATTTGAATTGTAAATTGTACAACGAATGTAATTTTAGGAATATAAACGAAGAAAAAAAATTAAATTCACAAATAATTCTAAAAAAATTTTTAAAAATGGATTTTTTTAATAATTTTCAAAGCCCAAAAATATATTCTCCAGCCCACACAGGCCGCGGATTTTTTAAACAAATATATTTTCCCGCTTTTCAAGGCTTAAAATATTTTTTCAAGGCATAACACAAGTCGTGGATTTTTTAAAAATATTTTTTCAAGGCCTAACACAAGGCGTGGATTTTTTAAAAATATTTTTTCAAGGCCTAACACAAGGCGTGGATTTTTTAAAGCATTTTTTTAGAGTGGATTTTTTAAAGAATTTTTTTTAGAGTCCCACACAGGCGTGGATTTTTTAAAGCATTTTTTTAGAGTGGATTTTTTAAAGAATTTTTTTTAGAGTCCCACACAGGCGTGGATTTTTTAAAGAAAATTTTTTAAAGTCTTACACAAGCGTGGATTTTTTAAAGAATTTTTTTTAGAGTTTTACACAGGCGTGGATTTTTTTTAAGAATATTTCCTCGCGGACCCACACAGGCGTGGATTTTTTAAATAATTTTTTTTGAGTTTTACACAGGCGTGGATTTTTTAAAGAATAATTTTTAGCGTCTACCACAGGCGTGGATTTTTTAAAGAATAATTTTTAGCGTCTACCACAGGCGTGGATTTTTTAAAGAATATTTTTTTAGGGTCTGCATTTATTAAAGAATATTTTTTGAGGGTCTGTCACAGGCGTGGATTTTTTAAAGAATATCTTTTAGGGTTTACCACAGGCATGGATTTTTTAAAGAATATTTTTTCAGGGTCTACCACAGGCGTGGATTTTTTAAAGAATATTTTTTTAGGGTCTACCACAGGCGTGGATTTTTTAAAGAATATTTTTTAGGGTCTACCACAGTGGTGGATTTTTTAAAGAATATTTTTTAGACAGGCGTGTATTTTTTAAAGAATATTTTTTTTAAGATTTTTTTTTGTTTTAGGCGATAGAAGCCTTTAAAGACCTTAAAATAGCTTTAGGCCTTAAAATGCCTTTTTTTAGGCGATAGAAGCCTTTAAGCCTTTTTAGACCACAGAAAACTAAAATGCCTCTTTAGGCGATAGAAGCCTTTAAAGGCCTTAAAATGTCTTTTTTAGGCGATAGAAGCCTTTAAAGGCCCTCAACTGCCTTTTTTAGGCGATAGAAGCCTTTAAAGCATTAAAATGCCTTTTTTAGGCGATAGAAGCCTTTAAGGCCTTAAAATGCCTTTTGTGGCGATAGAAGCCTTTAAAGGCCTAAAAATACCATTTTCATTCGATAGAAGCCTTTAAAGGCCTTAAATTGCCTTTTTTTTAGACGATAGAAGCCTTTAAAGGCCATAAAATGGGATAGAGAGAAGCCTTTAAAGGCCTTAAAATGCCTCTTTTAGGCGATAGAAGCCTTAAAATGCCTTTTTTAGGCGATAGAAGCCTTTAAACGCCTAAAAGTGCCTTTTTAGGCGATAGAAGCCTTTGAAGGTCTTAAAATGACTTTTTAGGGCGCTAAAAGCCTTTAAAGGCCTTTTTTAGGCGATAGAAAATTAAAATAACTTTTTAAGGCAATAGAAGCCTTTAAAGGCAGAAAACTAAAATACCGGTTTTAGGCGATAGAAGCCTTTAAAGCTCTTAAAATGCCCTTTTTAGGCGATATAAGCCGTTAAAAGCCTAAAAAGGCCTTTTTTAGGCGATATAAGCCGTTAAAAGCCTTAAAATGCCTTTTCAGGCGATAGAAAATTAAAATACCTTTTTTAGTCGATAGAAGCCTTTAAAGGACTTAAAGTGCCTTTTTTGGCGAATATATTTTTAGGATCTTCCACAGGCGTGGATTTTTTTAAAGAATATTTTTTGATAGGCCTACCACAGGCGTGGATTTTTTAAAGAATATTTTTATTATTTTTTTTATTTAAATCATACTCCACTTCCTTGCCATTTATGAAAGACATCTTTTTCAATGGAATTTCCATTATAAAGAAAATTTAAAACTAAAGCAGAAAACTTCCTCATCATGGCGTAATCTGCAGAACAATGAAATGAGGAAATGTGCTATAACAAAAATTTTGCACATGCAAATAAATTTGAATTTCAAATATTACTTTGTAAAACTTCAAAAGAAAAAGTATGACATACACACATGCAGTGTGAAGAAGAAAATTATAAATTCTTATTAACAGTTTCATAGTTGTAATGGGAAAAATTATATTTATATGAGTACGGGTATCATAACACACTGTGAACAAGAACTTAACAAAGTGTAGTAGCGGAACACAATTATAATAACTCCCAGAAACTTTAAGATACCCACACATACTATTTGCATTTACAAAATAAATATTTTCATTTAGGACACCAATTTGCTTAGGGAAAATTGTTATGTTTCTCAACATATTTCCACATGCATGCCAGCTCATTAGATTAAACAAGACAATCGACATAAATTCAAATTTTCCATTTCTCATCATCATCAAGCGAAAAAAATACTTCTCATCAGAACAAAATTGCGAAGCAAAAAAACCAAATAGATTTTCATAAATTTCTAGGCTATGCTGAGATTATCATCGTCGGAAAAAAGAACAATATTTAATCTACCACACTACACCATGCCTGCCACACAGTGCTGTGCAAGATGAGGACCCATACATGAAATTGGAATTTATGTCAATATTATGCATAATATGTAGAGTGTGTATATAGTGTTGTACATATTTATATGGCTTAAATACATAAAATTTAGATCAAATGTTAAATGACCTAAGTGATATTTTAATAAACTATAGATTCTACAAATAATATTTTTCTAAGGGTACACAAAAGCCGGCAATATTTTGTTCTAGGCCTACGACAGGCGTGGATTTTTAAAGACTATTTTTTCTAGACCTACCACAGGCGTGGATTTGTTAAAGAATATTTTTTCAGGGACCACATTAGGCGTGAATTTATTAAAGAATATTTTTCAGGGCCCACATAAGGCGTGGATTTTTTTAAAGAACATTTTTTCAGGGCCTACCAGAGGCGTGGATTTTGTAAAGAACATTTTTTCAGGCCCTACCATAGGCGTGGATTTTGTAAGAACATTTTTTCAGGCCCTACCATAGGCGTGGATTTTGTAAAGAACATTTTTTCAGGCCCTACCATAGGCGTGGATTTTGTAAAGAACATTTTTCAGGCCCTACCATAGGCGTGGATTTTGTAAAGAACATTTTTTCAGGCCCTACCATAGGCGTGGATTTTGTAAAGAACATTTTTTCAGGCCCTACCATAGGCGTGGATTTTGTAAGAACATTTTTTCAGGCCCTACCATAGGCGTGGTAGTAAAGAACATTTTTTCAGGCCCTACCATAGGCGTGGTAGTAAAGAACATTTTTTCAGGCCCTACCATAGGCGTGGATTTTGTAAAGAACATTTTTTCAGGCCCTACCATAGGCGTGGATTTTGTAAAGAACATTTTTTCAGGCCCTACCATAGGCGTGGATTTTGTAAGAACATTTTTTCAGGCCCTACCATAGGCGTGGTAGTAAAGAACATTTTTTCAGGCCCTACCATAGGCGTGGTAGTAAAGAACATTTTTTCAGGCCCTACCATAGGCGTGGATTTTGTAAAGAACATTTTTTCAGGCCCTACCATAGGCGTGGATTTTGTAAAGAACATTTTTTCAGGCCCTACCATAGGCGTGGATTTTGTAAGAACATTTTTTCAGGCCCTACCATAGGCGTGGTAGTAAAGAACATTTTTTCAGGCCCTACCATAGGCGTGGTAGTAAAGAACATTTTTTCAGGCCCTACCATAGGCGTGGATTTTGTAAAGAACATTTTTTCAGGCCCTACCATAGGCGTGGATTTTGTAAGAACATTTTTTCAGGCCCTACCATAGGCGTAGATTTTGTAAAGAACATTTTTTCAGGCCCTACCATAGGCGTGGATTTTGTAAAGAACATTTTTCCAGGCCCTACCATAGGCGTGGATTTTGTAAAGAACATTTTTTCAGGCCCTACCATAGGCGTGGATTTTGTAAAGAACATTTTTTCAGGCCCTACCATAGGCGTGGTAGTAAAGAACATTTTTTCAGGCCCTACCATAGGCGTGGTAGTAAAGAACATTTTTTCAGGCCCTACCATAGGCGTGGATTTTGTAAAGAACATTTTTTCAGGCCCTACCTACTTCTTAAAGAAAATTTTGTCAGGGTCCTTACAAGACGCGGACTTCTTAAAGAAAATTTTGACAGGGTCCTTACAAGCCGCGGACTTCTTAAAGAAAATTTTGTCAGGGTCCTTACAAGACGCGGACTTCTTAAAGACAATTTTGTCAGGGTCCTTACAAGACGCGGACTTCTTAAAGAATTTTTCCTCAGGGTGGTTTTTTTAAAGAAGATTTTTTTAGGGACCAACACAAGGCGTGGATTTTTTAAAGAAGATTTTTTCAGGGACCAACACAAGGCGTGGATTTTTTAAAGAAGATTTTTTCAGGGACCAACACAAGGCGTGGATTTTTTAAAGAAGATTTTTTCAGGGCTTACCACAGGCGTGGACTTCTTAAAGAATATTTTTTCAGGGACCAACACAAGGCGTGGATTTTTTAAAGAAGATTTTTTCAGGGACCAACACAAGGCGTGGATTTTTTAAAGAAGATTTTTTCAGGGCCTACCACAGGCGTGGATTTTTTTAAAGAAGATTTTTTCAGGGACCAACACAAGGCGTGGATTTTTTAAAGAAGATTTTTTCAGGGACCAACACAAGGCGTGGATTTTTTTAAAGAAGATTTTTTCAGGGACCAACACAAGGCGTGGATTTTTTAAAGAAGATTATTTCAAGGCCAACACAAGGCGAGAATTTTTTTAAAGAATATTTTTTCGAGGCCTTTATAAGGCGTGGATTTTTTCAGGGCCTATATAAGGCGTGTATCTTTTAAAGAGTATTTTTCAGGACCTACCACATGAGTGGATTTTTTAAAGAGTATTTTTTTCAGGGCCTACCACATGCGTGGATTTTTTAAAGAGTATTTTTTTTTCAGGGCCTACCACATGCGTGGATTTTTTAAAGAGTATTTTTTTTCAGGGCCTACCACATGCGTGGATTTTTTAAAGAACATTTCTTTAGGGCCTATCACAGGCATTTTTTCAGGGCCTACCAGAGGCGTGGATTTTTTAAAGAAAATTTTTTCAGGGTCCTTATAAGACGTGGACTTCTTAAAGAATATTTTTTCATGGCCCTTATAAGACGTGCACTTCTTAAAGAATATTTTTTCAGATCCCTTATAAGACGTGGACTTCCTAAAGAATATATTTCAGGGCCTACCATAGGACTTCCTTTCCCTGAAAATGTGTATATAAGTTCTTTGTCATTTCACGCAAATACGTATATTATTTGCTTATCTTGGTGTTTGTGTTATTATTTTACACACATACACCCAACCATCCACATATGAATGTGCAGTTTGAGGGGAAAGCAAGCGACGACACAGTTTTGCGCCAGGCTGAATCCTTGACAAAATTATAATCCTCAATATCATTGTATCAAGTGAATCGTGTGAATTTCTTCAAGCAGATAAACAAATTTATATGGTAATCGAATTGCTTTGGTTGACGATAACAAAAAGCAAAACATATTTCTTTATATTTGGATTAGGAGTAAAATGAGAGATCAAGAAGTCAAGGAGACTTCGAATTATTGTTATTATTTGTTTGGGGACATTTTTGCAGGATATGGGTATAGAACTAAAAATGAGGCACTTAGCAATGACCACATAAGACAAGGATTTTTTATAAAAAACGTTCATGGCAAACTTAATGGTGGAATCTTTTAAAGAATTATTTTTAAGACTGACTTTGTGTTACGATTTTTTAAAGAAATTTTTTAACAACCTATACCAGCTTGGAAATTTTTTTGAGGACACTTTTTTGCCATATTCAATACAGGCGTGTTTTTAATGGCCAATACAAATGTGGATTTTTTTAACGGCCAATACAAGGTTTCATTTAAAAAAAATATATTCAATAGCCACTTTTTAAATCAATAATTATTTAATTTAATATTTTAATTGAAATAAATTTAAATTGTTGTGTAATAGCATTTCTGCAGCCGCAGTTTATTCGCATTAATTATTGAGGACAAATTTTCCCTGAATCAATAACTTTTGGTCTTATTTACATTTGCCTGTGCAATGTAAATATGTGTACACATTATCGCTGTTAATAATATAATTAAATACAAAACATCATAAATTTAACTTAATTATACGTATTTATTGTTTGTAAATTAATAATTCAGGATATATGTATTATTTACAATAAACACATACACACGTTTGTGTACACCTCACCACTTACAAATTTCAATTCAATGAGACATTTTTATAACATGTGGGTTCAATTGTATTTAATGTTTAATATTACAGCTTTAATTCGGATATAAGAAACAAGTTTCTTGTAAGCGAATTTATTTTGGACATCTAAAAAATATTCTTTAAAAAATCCACGCTTTGAATAAACATCGAAAAAATATTCATTAAAAAATCCACGCTTTGAATAAACATCGAAAAAATATTCATTAAAAAATCCACGCCTTGGGTAGACCTCTAGTAAATATTCTTTAAAAAATTCACGCCTTGGGTAGACCTCTAGAAAATATTCTTTAAAAAATTCACGCCTTGTGTTGGTGCCTGAAAAAATATTCTTTAAAAAATTCACGCCTTGTGTTGGTGCCTGAAAAAATATTCTTTAAAAAATGCACGCCTTGGGTAGGCCCCTAAAATATATTCTTTAAATAATCCACGCCTTGGGTAGACCTCTAAAATATATTCTTTAAATAATCCACGCCTTGGGTAGAACTCAAAAAAATATTCTTTAAAAAATCCACGCCTTGGGTAGACTTCTCAAAAAATATTCTTTAAAAAATCCACGCCTTGGGTAGACTTCTCAAAAAATATTCTTTAAAAAATCCACGCCTTGGGTAGACTTCTCAAAAAATATTCTTTAAAAAATCCACGCCTTGGGTAGACTTCTCAAAAAATATTCTTTAAAAAATCCACGCCTTGGGTAGACTTCTCAAAAAATATTCTTTAAAAAATCCACGCCTTGGGTAGACTTCTCAAAAAATATTCTTTAAAAAATCCACGCCTTGGGTAGACTTCTCAAAAAATATTCTTTAAAAAATCCACGCCTTGGGTAGACTTCTCAAAAAATATTCTTTAAAAAATCCACGCCTTGGGTAGACTTCTCAAAAAATATTCTTTAAAAAATCCACGCCTTGGGTAGACTTCTCAAAAAATATTCTTTAAAAAATCCACGCCTTGGGTAGACTTCTCAAAAAATATTCTTTAAAAAATCCACGCCTTGGGTAGACTTCTCAAAAAATATTCTTTAAAAAATCCACGCCTTGGGTAGACTTCTCAAAAAATATTCTTTAAAAAATCCACGCCTTGGGTAGACTTCTCAAAAAATATTCTTTAAAAAATCCACGCCTTGGGTAGACTTCTCAAAACATATTCTTTAAAAAATCCACGCCTTGGGTAGACTTGTCAAAAAATATTCTTTAAAAAATCCACGCCTTGGGTAGACTTGTCAAAAAATATTCTTTAAAAAATCCACGCCTTGGGTAGACTTGTCAAAAAATATTCTTTAAAAAATCCACGCCTTGGGTAGACTTGTCAAAAAATATTCTTTAAAAAATCCACGCCTTGGGTAGACTTCTCAAAAAATATTCTTTAAAAAATCCACGCCTTGGGTAGACTTCTCAAAAAATATTCTTTAAAAAATCCACGCCTTGGGTAGACTTCTCAAAAAATATTCTTTAAAAAATCCACGCCTTGGGTAGACTTGTCAAAAAATATTCTTTAAAAAATCCACACCTTGGGTAGACTTGTCAAAAAATATTCTTTAAAAAATCCACGCCTTGGGTAGACTTGTCAAAAAATATTCTTTAAAAAATCCACGCCTTGGGTAGACTTGTCAAAAAATATTCTTTAAAAAATCCACACCTTGGGTAGACTTCTCACAAAAATTCTTTAAAAAATCCACGCCTTGGGTAGTCCTTGAAAAAAATATTCTTTAAAAAATCCGCGCCTTGGGTAGTCCTTGAAAAAAATATTCTTTAAAAAATCCGCGCCTTGGGTAGACCTCTAAAATATATTCTTTAAAAAATCCACGCTTTGGGTAGACCTCTAAAAAATAATCTTTAAAAATCCAAGCCTTGGGTCGACTTCTAAAAAAAACTCTATAAAATTCGCATTTAATTGTCCTTACTATTTGTACCCATATTATCACCCCATTGAAAATAATATAACCATAAACCTCCTCCTTAGCATAACATGCCGAACATCAAACATAAAATGTCCTCCCATAATGAAGCCATATCCTTAACACCTACATTGGTCCCTAAAGGACTTTAGCAACTATCACTGCAAAACTAACCTCATTATTGCCAACAATAATACTAACAACAACAAAACAAGTGAATCTCATTTTCTCTATCTCTGTATTGACCCAGTTAATGATACTCAATTTTCACACCAACTCAGACACACACACATCCACTCTCACACATTTACACAAAGTGGAGATACAACTAAGGCAGGATTATAAAACTAGGTACATGCGAGTAATTTAACACATTCTCATATTTATGTGTGTGTGTGATGTGTGTGTATGTATGTATGGTTAAGGACTTGTAATAAAACCCCAAAGTAACACTTTATTAAGATCCACAAAAAAAGTAAAAGCAACAACCACAACGACAACAACATCAGTAGTAGCATCAACTGCCACACATTGAAAACAAAAAGTAGAAACTTATTTGGATTTTTTCATTTCAAAATGAGACAACTACGAACAAAAACAGGAGTACGTAAATCTCTGAATTTGCACCAATATGAGCAACACAGAAGCCATCAAAGGAATACTCTGAAAAAACGGATTTTAATGAGGTCTTGAAAAAATATTTTTTAAAAAAATACACGTCTGCGGTAGGCATTGAAAAAATATTTTTTAAAAAATACACGTCTGCGGTAGGCATTGAAAAAATATTTTTTAAAAAAATACACGTCTGCGGTAGGCATTGAAAAAATATTTTTTAAAAAAATACACGTCTGCGGTAGGCATTGAAAAAATATTTTTTAAAAAAATACACGTCTGCGGTAGGCATTGAAAAAATATTTTTTAAAAAAATACACGTCTGCGGTAGGCATTGAAAAAATATTTTTTAAAAAATACACGTCTGCGGTAGGCATTGAAAAAATATTTTTTAAAAAAATACACGCCTGTGGTAGGCCTTGAAAAAATATAAAAAACCACGCCTGTGGTAGGTCTTGAAAAAATTTAAAAATACACGCCTGTGTTGGTGCCTTGAAAAAATATTCTTTAAAAAATCCACGCCTGTGTTGGTGCCTTGAAAAAATATTCTTTAAAAAATCCACGCCTTTGGTAGGCCTTGAAAAAATATTCTTTAAAAAATCCACGCCTTTGGTAGGCCTTGAAAAAATATTCTTTAAAAAATCCACGCCTTTGGTAGGCCTTGAAAAAATATTCTTTAAAAAATCCACGTCTTTGGTAGGCCTTGAAAAAATATTTTTTAAAAAATCCACGCCTTTGGTAGGCCTTGAAAAAATATTCTTTAAAAATCCACGCCTTTAATAGGCCTTGAAAAAATATTCTTTAAAAAATCCACGCCTTTGGTAGGCCTTGAAAAAATATTCTTTAAAAAATCCACGCCTTTGGTAGGCCTTGAAAAATATTTTTTTAAAAAACCACGCCTGTGGTAGGTCTTGAAAAAATTTAAAAATACACGCCTGTGTTGGTGCCTTGAAAAAATATTCTTTAAAAAATCCACGCCTGTGTTGGTGCCTTGAACAAATATTCTTTAAAAAATCCACGCCTGTGTTGGACCCATGAAAAAATATTCTTTAAAAAATCCACGCCTTTGGTAGTCCTCGAAAAAATATTCTTTAAAAAATCCACGCCCTTGGGAGGCCTTGAAAAAATATTCGTTAAAAAATCCACGTCTGTGTTGGACCCTTGAAAAAATATTCTTTAAAAAATCCACGCCTCAGGAGGATTCCTTTAAAAAATTCACGCCTCAGGAGGAACTCCTTTAAAAAATCCACGCCTCAGCAAGAACTTCTTTAAAAAATCCACGCCTCAGAAGGAACTTCTTTGAAAAATCCACCCCTCAGGAGGAACTTCTGTAAAAAATCCATGCCTCAGGAGGAACTTCTTTAAAAAATCCACGCCTCAGATAGTCCTTAAAGTATTCTTTAATGAATCCACGGCTCAGATAGTCCTTGAACAAATATTATTTTAAAAATCCGTGGCTCAGATGGTCCTTGAAAAAATATACTTTTAAAAATCCCCGGCTCCGATGGGCTCTTAAAAAATATTTTTTTTTTAAATCCACGCCTTTGGTAGACCTTGAAAAATGTTTCTTTATTTTTTCCATTATCCTTTGTTACATTAAGGCTCCTTGGATCTGAGTATATCTCATATGCTGAAATAATGTAATGAAAATTTCATTTTCCCAAGGACCCTTTTGCACGCGTTCATGCATAAGTGTATATATGTAAGTCATTCAGTCAGAACACATCATTTGCCACTACCAACACAAACTGTCTCTTACTGCTCTTTGTTGTTGTTGCTGCTGTTGTTATCCTTATTGTTGTAATTTTTTGTTATTTGCACAGGATGTTATGAATTTATGTATTTTGAATTGTAAATTAAGTAGAAAAATAAACAACAACTGGAGCAACACAATCCAACCAGAAGCATCAGCATCAGCAACAACAACGACACCAACAACCAAACAGTGTGGTAACAACAACATCCATAGGCATGGCTCCCAACCGAATGACGACAAAAAAAGTCCTGTGGTTGCTGGCTACATTTCTCTTGCTTTGTTGTTTTTTGGTCAAGAGGATTAAAAATGTTGTGTGGAGCACCAGTGGAGTGCTGAACCACAGCAACAACAACAATGGCAACAACACAAATTTCAAGCAACTCTGTTAAAAGCCTCCCCATGTGCCAACACCACCATCAAAAATTTATATTTTTTTCAGAAGAGAGATAATTTATGAAATGGATTTTATATTAATTATTAAACAAACAATATCAGTTGGAAAAAAGGTAGAGAGCTTTTGTTACCCGAAAAAAATAAACAGAGGCAAACAATAACAGCAACAACAACTCTACTTACCATTGTTGTGTTTGTGTGTTGACTTAAATTTAAGTTGTTTATTTAAGGGATGTTGTTTCAGGAAATTATTCTGGCCTTAGATTTTCTGGTTGATACCGAAAAGGAAGAAGATCTGAAAAAAAATATATTAGAAAATGATTAGCAAATTAAATAAAATAATATTTAAGAATATTTTATGCAAGGGCCAACATGAAACGTAGATTTTTAAAGTATATTATTTAAGACACATTTTTAAAGATTATTTTTCAGGGCCCAAGACAGGAGCAGATTTTTATATAATACTTTTACAAGCCACCTGAGGAGTTAAATTTTTATAGAACATTTTTCATAGACTGCAAGAGGTGGACATTTCAAAAAGATATATTTGTTAATGCTCCATCTGTGGCGCAGATTTTTTAAATAATATTTTTTCCACGACGACCTGACTCATAGATTTTTAAAGAATTTTTTTCGACAACCATATAAGGTGTAGATTTTTAACGAATATTATTTAGTCGACCATCTGAGACTTGGATTTCTTAAAGAACATTTTTCTAAGACCCTCTGAGACGTAGATTTTTTAAAGACTATTTTTCCTACCACCATCTGAGGTGTTGATTTTTTAAAGAATATTTTTCTAAGACCATCTGAGACGTGGATTTTTAAATGATAATTTTCCTATCAACGTCTAAGGTGTGGAATTTTTAAATGAATCTGGGAGACCATCTGAAGCGTAGTTTTTTTTTTTTTTTTGAAGAATATTTTCTTCTAAGCCAATCTAAGGCATGGAGTTTGCAAAGGATATTTTTTCAAAGACCACGTTTTTAAAGGCATTTAAGGCATGGATTTTTATACCCTTCACCACACTGTGGTACATAGTATTATGTCTTTGTGCATATGTTTGTAACAGGCAAAAATAATCGTGATAGACCCATGGTTCCTTTTGAGAATATGCATGGAATCACTTTCTGAGTCGATTTATGCATGTCCGTCTGTCCGGCCATCCGTCCGTCCATGTATTTTTGTTAACAAAGTACAGGTCGCATTTATGATCCGATTTGGATGAAATTTGGCACTGGTCACTTAATTGGTCCAAGAACGAACCCTATTGAAATTGGAGAAACTCGGTCCACGTTTAGGCATAGATCCCATATAAGGGAACCCCCCAATTTTCGGTATTTTGAGGTTCTTTAGCGCGTTTTTTTAACTGAATTCGCTGAAATTTGGTACTTTGAGTTCTTATTGGGTAGCAAATGTATCCACTAAAAATTATAACTATGGGTCCATATTTTCGGATAGCTCCCATATAAGGGTACCCCCAATTTTGCGGTATTTTGAGTGTTTTGATCGCATTTTTCGACCGGATTCGCTGAAATTTGGTACTTTGAGTTCTTATTGGGTAGCAAATCTCCCTACTAAATATTATAAATATCGGTCCATTTTTTCGGATAGCCCCCATATAAGGATACCCCCAGTTTTCGGTATTTTGGGGTTCTTGGGCTTGTTTTATAACTGAATTATCTGAAATTTTGTACATTGGGTTCTTATTGTGTACCAACTTACTCCACTAAAAAATATAAATATAGGTCCAGTTTTTCTGGTAGTCCCCATATAACGGTACCCCCAAATGTTTGGTATTTTGGGGGTTCTGATTGTATTTTTCAACCGAATTGACTGTAATTTAGTACGTCGACTTCTTATTAGGTAGCAAATCTCTCCACTATAAATTATAAATATAGGTCCATTTTTACGGGTAGCCCCCATATAAGGGTACCACCAATTTTCGGTATTTTGGGGTTCTGGAACGCGTTTTTTAACAAAATTCTTTGTAGTTTGTTTTTTGAAGTCGTATATTTACCATATACCAAAAATTATTCCCTCCCAAAAATTATTAATATTCGCCCCGTTTAGGGGTAGTCCCCATATAACCCCCTTTTTATACACTTCACCACACTGTGGTACAGGGTATCGTTTCTTTGTGCATATGTTTGTAACAGGCAAAAATAATCGAGATAGACCCATGGTTCCTTTTGAGAATATGCATAGAATCACTTTCTGAGTCGATTTATGCATGTCCGTCTGTCCGTCCGTCCGTCCATGTATTTTTGTTAATAAAGTACATGTCGCATTTATTATCCGATTTGGATGAAATTTGGCACAGGTCACTTAATTGGCACAAGGACGAACCCTATTGAAATTGTAGAAAATCGCTTCAGATTTAGATATAGCTCCCATGTATATTATCGACCGATTTTAACTTATTGATGCATCAAACTCCCAATTGTGATCCGATTGAGACAAAATTTTTCACAGAGTATTGAATTAGGTCTAGATTTAGATATAGCTCCGATGTATAGTTTCGTCCGATTTAAAGTAAAATGTGCACCAAACTCCCAATATTGGTCCGATTGCACAGAGTACTGAATTAGGTCCCGACTGATGTATGCGAAATTTCTATATCTACAGGATATTGTAGATATTAACATGTCTTGCATGTGCGCATAGTGGTGAAGGAGATCATATAGTCGGCCCCGTCCGTCTTTTGAACTTTCCTTACTGGTTTTAAATGCGTAGATTTAAAAATATTTTTTTTTTTTAGAAATCGAAATATTTTAAAACCAAATATTAAATAATTGCAGTTAACCTTGAATGATAAAAATAATATTTTATTTAAAAATTATTTTTAAATTCAATTTGCGTAAATAATTTGTCAACAATTATTGTAAATATACCCTCCTCTGTTGTCTTTTTTGAAATAATTTTGTATAATTAGATATGACGTCTGTGTTTGGGAATTGTTCTTCGTTTTGCTTAAGTTGATACAATTGTATTTGTTTTTTAGCATTTATTTAAAATGCGGAAATTCATTTGAATTATATTTTATAATTGACTGACTGGTGCTCAGATGCAGTCATGTGGAAAAATATGAAATTGAAAGAAGGCTAAAAATATGTTTGTCTGAGCTTTGTGTGTTTATTCTCAGGTGGTTAAATATTAACTTTTATTTCGAAATTGTTTAGATCAGGAAAATTAGGCGTGGATATCTTTTTAAATATTTTTTCAAGAACTTACTAAGGCGTGTATTTTGAAAAAAAAACAACATTTTTCATGGCGTGGAATTACTAAAAACTAGTTTAATTAAAAATATTTATTTTCAAGTATCCAATAAGTCGTGAATGTTTTGAAAACATAATATACTTTTTTTTTTTTTTTTTTTTTGAAATAAAAATATTTTTTCAAGTACCCAACAACGTGTGGATTTAATAATTCGTGAATTTTTTTATACATATTTTTTCAATTACCCAACAACGCGTGAATTTTTTCAAAAATATTTTTTCTTCCATCCCCTCGTACGACATCTTTGTCCCATTTTGTTGATGTAGTTTTTGTCCTCAATGTTAATTAGTAAAAATTACCATCATCCTCTCGCATATATCCCAATGCCCTGGCACATAACATTGACATTCAAGCCATAAATTCTATTTCCCCGAAAAAAACATCTTTGAAAGCTTATTAGCCGAGCAACATGCGGAACATCGCCAACATAGTTTTTCGTTTTTCCATGAATAATAAAATTAATTTAATTTGTATTTATTTGTCATTGATTTATGAGGATGTATGTATGTGACACAATGTCTCTTCATCTTCCGCTTCTTCGGGGGCATATTATGCGTTGGGGAGTTGCGTTTGTTGTGCCATCTTCTTAGATCTAAGATGTTCCTTCTTGTCATTGTTAGTTAAGTTTTAACATCACACCCCCGTGATTTTGTTCTTGGAAGCCTATTTAGTTTATCTAAGTAGAAAAGTTTCTTACAAGATAGAGAGACAGATTTACAACATTAATTGAGTTTTATGGAATATTTGGGAATTATATACAGATGACTATAAAGAGCTTAAGATTTGTAGTGAAGTTTTTTGTTTTGGAATAAAATTCAAGGGAATTTTTCAAATAATTAGGAGGTGTGGTTAATTTTCTTTGTAATGTTTGTGATGTTGACAATGTCAAAAATAGGGTGTTAATTTGAAAACAATGTACATTCTGTATTTACAAGACAATTGGGAATGCATATGCAAATGTTTCAGTATCAAAGTCTCATTTACAAAATATTGTAAAAAAAAATCCACGCTTTAGAAGTCTCGCGCCTCAGAAGGGGCCTTAAAAATATTCTTTAACAAACCCACGCCTCAGATGGGACCTTAAAAATATTCTTAAACAATCCAAGCCTCTTATAGGCCTTGAATAATTATTTTCGAACAAATCTACGCCATTTATAGGCCTTGAAAAAATATTCTTTAAATATTCAGATGATGGACAAAAAATATTCTTAAAAATATCTTCGTATAAGATGACGGGTTAAAAAAATTCTTTACAAAATCCACGCCTCAGATGATGGTCGGACGGGGCCGACTATACTGCTGTAAGGTATCGTATCCCTACACAACTACCACCGAACTCTAACTTTCTGCGGATGCTTATTCCGAGCCTGGGCAATATTTTGTGATATTTGTTCAATCTGGCCCGACTACAGGCCAACAGCAGCTCTTCCTTACACTGCCATATTTTTCGAATATTACTATTCATATTCAGTACAGTCCTTCACCGTGGGTTGTGTTGTGACGTTCGGCATATTATTAGCATCGACTCAAAAAGCACAAAAAATTAAGTTTTCGGTCCACTTCATTCCAATATTATAATCTGATCATCACCGAAAATTATAGGCTTTGTCATTGACCATAAATGGATCCTCATGGAAAATTTCCAAGCCATCACCGATATATTTCCGCCCTTTAGTGAGGTAATGGGTTAATAAATAATATATAAATACGTAAGCACCTGCACATATTTAAGTGTAACTCAAACATCCAAGTACATACGAAAATATACTTGGCATCGATTTAAAGGTCAACCACTCCTCTTGGATACAGTACCATCTTCTCTGGTCTATGTCCTTCAGGAGTAAATATATACGCTATATAATAAAAATTTTGTCATTTTTCACACAAAAGTCAGGTTCCATTTGACCCGCTAATTATTGACCGATCTTTAGCAAAACAGGCATGCTTATTCTTTGGCCCAATCCACTTCTCCATGTAAAAATTCGCGATCTTTACTAAAAACAATAGGGGTCTTCATTGGGCCGAACCTATCCTACATGCAAAATGTCGTGAAGATTGGTCCATAACTGTAACCTGTATCGTGTTTACAAATTATAATGGACAGACAGACGGACGAACACACATGTCCAGATCTACTTAAAGGTGGTTCTAGGACCAATATTTCGCGGCGTTACAAACTCCTGGGGCTGCACAAAGCTACAATACCCTGACAACATAGTTGTGTAGGGTATAAAAACTACGCCTCCAATTGTCTTTAAAACTATTCTTTAAAAAAATCCACGCCTCACATGTCGTTTAACAAATATTCTTTAAAAATCCAAGCCTGTCTATAGTCTGTTAAGAAATATTTTTTTAAAAAATATCCGCCTAGATGGTCGGTAAAAATGTTCTTTGAAAATCAATGCCTCCAAATGGTCCCTAAAAATTATTAGGATCTAGTCTTTGTTTGTGAATTCTTGTTGTTTGCTATGCATAAATATGTTTATGCAAATTTTCACTTTCATGCTTCTTTGATTTTGAAAATATTGACAAAAAAAAAATACTCAAGTGTCTGCATAAATTTCCTTTTCAGCAACAACAAGAAGACATTGGGGGGAGATATTTTAGATAATGACTTTCATTTCTTCTTCTTCTTAGATTTTATTTTTGCATTTGAAAAATATATTTTCTTGTGCATAAATTATGGCACACAAAATGTTATGTTACATTTTAGCAGTTAATAAACACATTAGAGAATCATAATTCATAGGGGAACGATGTTTACAACAATGGAAAATACATAAAATACAAAAAGCAAAACAACAACAACAAATTAAAAAAAACTGTAACAAAATTTATGACATGGTTCGAATGCAGACAAATGGGAGTTGGTGGTGGGTGGTCTGACTTAACAGTGGGGGGATATAGGGCAATTTTATAATTTTCAATATTCTATAAAAATAAATTGGAAATAATTTTAAATTTTGGTAGAGGAAGGATCAATGACTCAATGGCTTCTTTAAAATATTACATTTTTTAATTTAAAATTATGGCTATATTTTTTATTAAAAAAATTTCTAGAAGAGTAGCTCCTTTATCCTCCACTGTAATTTATTTTCTCCATTGCTATACATCAAACATGATTGTCATTTATGCATCAGCTTCCGGTTGGTTTCACAGTTCAGTGGAAATGCGAAGCCAAACAACAAAAAGGAAATTTTGTTGTTTTCGTATTTTTTCCAGGATTTTTTCTTCATTAGATGGGTGAATATTTAAATAAATTATTTTCAGGGGCTTTTAGAGGCGTGGATTTTTTAAGGAATATTTTTTCAAGAACTATTAGAGGCGTGGATCTTTTAAATAATAATTTTTCAGGAACTTTTAGAGGCGTGGATTTTTTAAAGAATATTTTTCCTACCATCATCTTGAGGCGTGGATTTTTTAAAGAATATTTTTTCCTACCATCATCTGAGGCATGGATTTTTAAAGAATATTTTTCATACAATTATCTGATTTATTAAAAAACAGTTCTTTCTGAGTCGATTTAGGCATTTCCGTCTGTCTGTCCGTCCGTCCATGTATCTTTGTGAACAAAGTACAGGTCGCATTTATTATCCGATTTGGATGAAATTTGGCACAGGTCACTTATTTGTACGAACCCTATTTAAATTGGGAAAAATCGGTTCAGATTTAGATATAGCTCAAGTATATATTTTCGTACGATTTTATGCGGATGACGCACCAATCTCCCATTATTTGTCCGATTGAGAAAAAAATTTGCACAGACTACTGAATGAGGTCCAGACTGATGTATGCGAAATTTTGTTGAAATCGGTTCAGATTTAGATATAGCTCCCATATATAATTTCGTCCGATTTTATGCGGAGGATGATGCACAAAACTCCCATTATTTGTCCGATTGAGACAAAATTTTGCACAGTGTTCTGAATTAGGTCCAGACTGATGTATTCGAAATTTTGTTGAAATCGGTTCAGATTTAGATATACCTCCCATATATAGTTTCGTCCGATTTTATGCGGGTGATGCACCAAACTCCCATTATTTGTCCGATTGAGGCAAAATTTTTACACAGACTACTGAATGAGGTCCAGACTGATGTATGCAAAATTTTGTTGAAATCGGTTTAGATTTAGCTATAGCCCCCATTTATAGTTTCGTTTAATTTTATGTAAATAAAATTGCAATATCTCAACATATGTCCGATGAGACAAAATGTTTGCACAGAGTATTGAATCAGGTCCAGACTGATGAATGCAAATTTTTATTGAAATTGGTTCAGATTTAGATATAGCTCCCGTATATAGTTTCGTCCGATTTTATGTGGATGATGCACCAAACTCCCATTATTTGTCCGATTGAGACAAAATTTTGCACAGTGTACTGAATAAGGTCTAGACTGATGTATGCCAAGTTTTACTGAAATCGGTTCAGATTTAGGTATAGGTCCCATATATAATTTCGTCCGATTTTATGCGGATAATGCACCAAACTCCCATTATTTGTCCGATTGAGACAATTTTTTTTGCACAGAGTATTGAATTAGGTCCAGACTGGTGTATGCAAAGTTTTATTGAAATCGGTTCAGATTTATATATAGCTCCCATATATAGTTTCGTCCGGTTTAGAATTACATATAGGTCGCAGATAGTTTCGAACGATATTCAAATGTTGCATAGCGAATGCAATTGTGTGTGTTGAGGTTTAGCGATTTAGATATAAGTCTCAGATTTAGATATAGCTCCCATATATAGTTTCGTCCGATTTTATGTAAATGGTGCATCGAAGGGACTATGTCTCTTCAATTAATACCAAATTTGGCAGATTGTATTAAATTGAGTTTTGAGTCATGTGTATTAAAGTTTCAAAAACTAAATGGTGTATGCAACTGTTGCTCAAATAGGTCCATATTTGCATATAGGTCCCATACATAATTTTGCTCGATTTAATAAAAATCATCAAAGAATCCAAGGCTTCCAGGTTGATATGCAATTTTTCATTGATTTCAGAATGGTATGTGTAGGTTTTTTAATTGGTTCAAATATCTATATATTAGCATCTCTTGTATGTACCTAAAGTGGTGAAGGCTATCATATAGTCGACTTTTGAACTTATATTTTTAATCCACCCATCTGAGTGGTGGATTTTCTAAAGAATATTTTACCAGGGACTATCATGGCTATAAGACATAGCTTTATTCTTATAGAGGTCTTGTAGCATTTTCTATATATGATCCACAGGTCGCTTCCCTTTCATTAGAAAACCACACGTCCTCCTCTCATCCAAGTTCCAATTCATTTCATGAAACAAACTTCACAAATGTTACAACATTTTTTTATAGTTTTACCACATTCGGTAAACATATTTATAATGAAAATCGTTTAACCAAGTCACCAATTGTTGCCCCAACAAACAACCAAAGTGGCTGCCTGCCCTCCCAAGACCCCCTAAATTTTTTTAGACCAAAATATATGACAATAAAATTTTCAGGAAAAAACCATTAAATTTTGTTTATAAACTAGTTGGTGTTGTTGTTATTTTTTCTCTAAACAATTTTTGTAAACAATTGCCTTTTGTTTACAAACAATTACCACCAAAGTTATGTGTGTGGGTCTCGGAGATTTCTTAGGTTAGTGGTTTTCTTACAAATGTTTTCATTGTAGACAAAATATCTATGGAGGGTCGAGGAAAAAAAAATAATGCATTGTGTTACCATGCTTTTGCTGAGATTTAATGAAATACAAAAAAAAAAAAAAACAAAAAATTATTTTGAAAATTCAGCTGCTGCGCATCCATGACCCGTAAAATTCCATAAAGTTCAAACAAGCCCTGCAGCCATCCGAAATAGTGGCCATAAAAAAATGCAACATTGTTAACAACAGGAAACATGTGGTGAATTTTAGTTTATACCACACATTGACCAGAACATGGTTGGGTGGGTGATAGAGGAGGGAGAATTATAAATTAGTTTTAGAAGAACTAGAAGTACTTAATGGATAGGGGGGTATAGAGACTTTCAATGGTCAAAAAATATCCAGCGGTTTTAAATGAAAAGCACACCTAGTATTCCCTGGAAAATATGCTTTTAAAAATTCACTCCTCCTATTTGCCTCTGAAAAAATATTCTTTAAAAAAAGATGGTGCTCTAAAAATATTCTTTAAAAAATCCACGCCTCAGATGGTGCTTTAAAAATATTCTTTAAAAAATCCACGCCTCAGATGGTGCTTTAAAAATATTCTTTAAAAAATCCACGCCTCAGATGGTGCTTTAAAAATATTCTTTAAAAAATCCACGCCTCAGATGGTGCTCTAAATAAATTCTTTTAAAAATCCACGCCTCAGATGGGGCTCTAAAAAATTCTTTAAAAATCCACGCCTCAGATGGTGCTCTAAAAATATTCCACGCCTCAGATGGTGCTCCAAAAATAATTTTTAAAAATTCCACGCCTCAGACGGACCTTAGAACAATATTCTTTAAAAAGTCCATCTTGGTCCCTCTTTCATCACAATTGTGGACACTGACATCCCCGCGGTAGCCACTTTCATCACCCGTTGAAATAGTGAGCTAATATGCGCCGCGAGTTCTCCCATAAGAAGTATAAAAAAATGGGTTGAGGCGTCGGGTTAGTTGTCCACACTCGGAAAACCTCTTCTACTATGAAAAAACAGAGAAAAAGAAAACCAAACCCCCCTAATGTTGACGACCCCCGCAAACGTATAAAAGACTACGTTGTACAGAAGAGGAGCAGTTTTCGCTTTGGCGGATGTACTCAAGAAGTACAAGCCGATATTATTGCCTTACAGGAAATGCGATGGAAAGGGACAGGCGTAAGTAAATCAGACGATTACGCACTGTATTATGCCTGCCATGAAACGAGACATGAATTTGGCTGCGGATTTTTGGTTAACAGGAGAATAAAAGACCTCGTCTCCAGATTTAATCCAGTAGATGAGCGAATTGCTATAATCCGCAAAAAGCGAAGTTCTTCTACATCAGTCTTATTTGAGCCCATGCTCCACCCAAGACAAAGATGAGCAGACCAAAGACATATTTCACGAACGCCTAGAAATCGGAAGGGAAAATATTTTTGGTCCCACCGTCGGAAAATTCAGCCTTCATGAAGAAACATCCGACAACGGCATGAGGTTGTTTGACTTCGCGACAGCAAAAAACATGGTAGTTAGCAGCACAGTAGTTCCCGTGCACAAAAAATGAGACAAGACGATATGTGCCAACTATAGAGGAATTAGCCTTCTTTCCATCGCCTATAAAGTGCTATCCAACGTGTTGTGTGAACGATTGAAGCCAATGGTCAATGGCATTATTGGACCATACCAATGCGGCTTCAGACCTGGCAAATCCACCATTGACCAGATTTTCACTCTACGCCAAATCCTGGAAAAGACCAACGAAAAACACATCGACACATACCACCTATTCGTCGACTATAAAGCCGCATTCGACATCCCTATCCGTTCAGAGATGTTTAAAGCCATGTCTGCGATCAGTATTCCTGCAAAATTAATACGGCTATGCAGGATAACTTTCAATGGCACAATGTCAGCAATTAAATTCGGAAAATACCTATCGGAACCCTTCAATACCGAACGAGGATTCAAACAAGGTGACAGTTTGTCGTGTGATCTTTTTAACATCCTGCTGGAAAAGGTCATACGAGAGGCAAAGATGAATAGAAATGGTACACCAAACAACACATTTTTGTCGCCTACGCCGATGACATTGATATAATGGGTCGAACATTGCGAGCGGTAACAGCCACCTTTGAACAGATTGAGAAGGAGTCTGCCAAAGTGGGTCTGGCAGTAAACGGCGAGAAGACCAAACTGATGGTATCAACGCTCAAGACGTCCATTAGACTCGAACCAACTGTGGAACTTCAGAACTACAGCTTCGTGGTAGTTAAAGATTTTATGTACCTTGGTACCGCCATAAATAAAACGAATGACATAAGTTTTGAAATTCGGAGAAGGATTGTGATGGCCAACAAATGCTACAGTTTAGAAATAAGGCCACCTCCCGCCAGACCAAACTCACCCTCTACAAGACGCTGATACTACCCGTGCTGTTATATTGATCTGAAGCATGGGTAATAGCGCAACCAGATGAGGCAGCTCTTGGGGTGTTTGAAAGAAAAATTCTCCGAAAGTTTTACGGGCCGATCTGCGTCGACGGCTAATATCGGCGTCGAATGAACTACGAGCTTTACAATTTATACGGGGACATCGACATAGTCAGTCGTATTGAGCTGCAGCGACTACGATGGCTAGGCCATGTTGTGTGAATAAATGAGAATGCCCCACCTCAAAGGCATATAAAAGCGAACCAGCTGATGGTTCACGCAGAAGGGGAAGGCCACGAATCAGATGGAAATACCAAGTAGAAAACAATATCTTGGAACGTGGTCCTTTCAAATTGGAGGAGATGCGCACAATACGGACGCACTTGGAATTCTTTTTTCAGCTCGGCTTATGGAACAACTGTTCTGTAACAAGCCAGCTAGGTAAGTAAGTAAGTCTCTGAGGATCTCCTAAAAACATTTTTGTTAATCCAATACACAAATGGAGGTCTTTGAAATTATCGCATGTGATTTCTTAGAAATTGTGAAAAAAATCATCACAAAAAATGGAAAACAGTGCTGACACGAAAACCTCGAAAATGGCAAACAGAAAATAAGAAAATCATTGTGGAAAAAAGTTGCAACAATTGTTGTTGCAGTAATGACGAGCAACATGACGCTTCATATTTATCATGACACAGTGCATAAAAAAAACGAGACACTGTCACTACCATCGCTAACCCACGTCAATGACTTCAACAACTCCCAGAATGGTGGAGCATCATCAACTCTCGTTGTTGTTGTTGTTACAGATGTTGTTTTTTACGCCTTCTAAGGCAAAGAAAATTTATTAAAAACTATAAAACTCACAACAACGACAATCAGTGCAGAATATGCAACATTGCATGACTCCGGCTACCGGAGTTCGGAAAAGGCAACAACTGCTACCAAGGAGTTTATGAAAGACATACAATATTTTTTCTCCAACAAAAAATAAATAAACAAAAAAAAAAATACAAACAATGACAACAATTTGCCAGCAATTCGTGACATGCTGTTGCTGCTGCTCCAGCACATTTGTCTTTGAGATGGAAATGGTATCAACGGCTTTGAAAACTTAATGCGTGTTCTTAGTTTTTGTTACCCCGTGAGGGATTTCTAAAGAAAGGGGACGGAATTTGTGTTATTTAGCATGGATTTTGATGGCAATAAATTTCATGGGGGAAATCCATTTCAGATTGGTTGTCATATTCACTAAACTGATGTGGATTCGGGCATTCTATTTTTTCAGCGTGGATTTTTTAAAAAAAATATTTTTTCAAGTACCATTTGGACCACAGACAGGCGTGGATTTTTTTAAAAAATATTTTTTCAAGTACCATCTGGACCACAGACAGGTGTGGCTTTTAAAAAAAATATTTTTTCAAGCAGACAGGCGTGGATTTAAAAAAAAAATATATATATATATATATATATATATTTAATATTTTTTCAAGTACCATCTGGACCACAGACAGGCATGGATTTAAAAAAAAAAATATATATATATTTTAATTTTTTTTAAGTATATATATATATTATTATATATATATATATATATTATATATATATATATATTATATATATATATATATATATTTTAATATTTTTTCAAGTACCATCTGGACCACAGACAGGCGTGGATTTTTTAAAAAAATATTTTTTCAAGTACCATCTGGACCACAGACAGGCGCGGATTTTTTAAAAAATATTTTTTAAGTACCATCTTTACCAATATTAAAAAAATATTTTTTTAAGTACCATCTTTACCACAGACAGGCGTGGATTTAAAAAAAAATATTTTCAGAGACTATCAACAGGCGTTGAGTTTTTAAAAAAAATATTTTCAGAGACTATCAACAGGCGTGAAGTTTTAAAAAAGAAAATATTTTCAGAGACTATCAACAGGCGTGGATTTTTTAAAAAAATATTTTCAAAGACTATCAACAGGCGTGGATTTTTTTTAAAAATATTTTCAAAGACTATCAAGAGGCGTGGATTTTTTTAAAAAATATTTTCAGAGACTATCAACAGGCGTGGATTTTTTAAAAACATATTTTCAGAGACTATCAACAGGCGTGGATTTTTAAAAAAATATTTTCAGAGATTATCAACAGGAGTGGATTTTTAAAAAAATATTTTCAGAGACTATCAACAGGAGTGGATTTTAAAAAAAAAATATTTTCAGAGACTATTAACAGGAGTGGATTTTTAAAAAAATATTTTTAGAGACTATCAACAGATCAGCCATAGGTGTGGATTTTAAAATAATAATCTTTAAGGATCTTAAATGTGTCCTCAAACTGTAGTCCCTAAACTGTAGTCATTTACATTTTCATTTGGAGTTGGTCATCTTCACTTCCGGTTCCCACCCCTCCGCCATCAACTTGTCAGTCCCTTCCCATCCATTTCTCTTGAAATCGTGTTGCATTAAAACAGTTTCGTTGTTTTCCTCAGCAATTGTTCGCCTTCTTCATTGTCTTTCATGCAGTTGTGCTGCCAGTTGTGGGTTGAATGGATAAATTACAAGGTTTAGTATCACTTCCATGGCTTCAATGGATCAAGGCATTCATTAGCCATCTTCCCTTGGTACTACTGACATCCATGAAAAGCAGCCATGTAGCATCGAATGGCAGAGGATGACAAAACAACGAAGTTCGGCGACTTCCTGATGATTTTCGTAAAGACACTAATTTAAAATTCGCTTCCTACAAGATTAACATAAATTTGGATGGGTACAAATGGGAGATAAAGGACTTGGAGCTATGGGAGATAAAGGACTTTGGAGCTATGGAGAAGAAGTAAATGAAGATGATGAAACAAAAGACAAGACACAATAACCCTTTTTCTCTGAAGATGCAACCAACAATTGGAAACTCATTGTCGGAGTAATGTTGTGAAAATTTGTTCGGTAAGGCAATTTTTCAGGGAAATGCAAAACAAAGAAGATAGTACAAAATGACAAATCAGGAAATAAGTCATACTTTGGGAAGACACACACAGTGTGTCACTGTCTATGGTATATGAAAAAATCATTATTAAATTATTTTCTTTGGTAGGCCTTGAAAAAATATTCTTTAAAAATCCAGGCCTTTGGTAGGCCTTGAAAAAATATTCTTTAACAATCCAGGCCTTTGGTAGGCCTTGAAAAAATATTCTTTAAAAAATTCACGCCTGGGGTAGGCCTTGAATAAATATTCTTTAAAAAATTCACGCCTGCGGTAGACCTTGAAAAAATATTATCTAAAAACTCCACGCCTGCGGTAGACCTTGAAAAAATATTCTTTAAAAAATCCACGCCCGTGGTAGACCTTGAAAAAATATTCTTTAAAATTCCACGCCTGTGATAGACCTTAAAAAAATATTCTTTAAAAAATCCACGCCTGTGGTAGACCTTGAAAAAATATTCTTTAAAAAATCCAAGACTGTGGTAGGCCTTGAAAAAAAAATTAAAAATCCACGCCTGTGGTAGGCTTTGGAAACCTTCTTTAAACCAGTAAGGAAAGTAGTAAAGTCGGACGGGGCCGACTATATGATACCCTTCACCACTTCGGGTATATTCAACAGATGAATCCTAACAGACGACAAGTAAAATGTATTTGGATCCATCAACATTTCATTCTGCAACCGCTACTAAATTTTTCATTTGGTCATATATAGAAGCTATATGTAAATCTGAACCGATTTTCCCGAAACTTAGCACAAATCATTCTAGACCTAATTCAGTACGCTGTGCAAAATTTCGTGCAAATCGAAAGATATATAGGAACTTTGGTGCAGCATTTACATTAAATCGGACCAAAATATATATGGGAGCTATATCTAAATCTGAACCGATTTTCAGGAAACTTAACACACATCATTCTAGACCTAATCCATTACGCTGTGCCAAATTTCGTGCAAATCGAAAAATATATAGAGATTTTGGTACACCATTTATCTTAAATCGGACGAAAATATATATGGGAGCTATATCTAAATCTGAACCGATTTTCACGAAACTTAACATACATCATTCTAGACCTAATTCATTACGCTGTGCCAAATTTCGTGCTAATCGAAAGATATATAAGGATTTTGGTATACCATTTACCTTAAATCGGACGAAAATATATATGGGAGCTATATCTAAATCTGAACCGATTTTCAGGAAACTTAACACACATCATTCTAGACCTAATTCATTACGATGTGCTAAATTTCGTGCGAATCGAAAGATATATAGGAACTTTGGTGCAGCATTTACATTAAATCGGACGAACATATATATGGGAGCTATATCTAAATCTGAACCGATTTTCAGGAAACTTAACACACATCATTGTAGACCTAATTCATTACGCTGTGCCAAATTTCGTGCAAATCGAAAGATATATAGGAACTTTGGTGCAGCATTTACATTAAATCGGACGAACATATATATGGGAGCTATATCTAAATCTGAACCGATTTTTCAATAGGGTTCGTCCTTGGGCCAAATAAGTAACCTATGCCAAATTTCATCCAAATCGGATCATAAATGCGACCTGTACTTTTTGCACAAAAATACATGGACAGACGGACAGGCGGACATATGTAAATCGACTCAGGAAGTGATTATATGCATATTCTCTAAAGGAACCATGTGTCTATTTCGTTTCTTTTTGCCTGTTACAAACATATGCACAAAGACATAATACCCTGTACCACAGTATGGTGTAGGGTATAAAAATTCACGGCTGTGGAAGGCCTTGAAAAAATATTCTTTAAAAAATCCACTCATGTTAACAGTCCCTGCAAATATTTTTTTTAAATCCACACCTGTTGTTGTCATTAAAAATATTTTTTGAAAAATTCACAGACAGCGGCCCACGAAAAAACATTCTTCGAAAAATCCACCCATTTAAGTCCATGAAAAATATTCTTTAAAAAATCTGTCGCTGGTAAATTTTTCTGCAGACCGTTTGGACCCACTGTCTCTTGGACACCAAAAGAATATTCCGCTGAGTCGTTCTATTTCCTGCTAAGCCATGACGGCTGCACAAAGAACTTCGAGGAACTTTTCCTTAGCTAATGAACTCAAATCAGGGGCGTTTTCAAATGGCCGGCTTCTTTGGAGTTTTTTTGTGTGCCTCGTCGACTGGTGGCAGCAGAATGCCTGATTATGTCTTTGAGTTTAATGAGATTCGCTGCGGCAGCATAACAAAAAAATTCTGAAATATTCATTGTGTCAATTCGAAAAATGTTCGCTATTTGGGTCATATTGTTTCCATTGATTGACCGCCCATTATCTGGATTTTATGAATAGCCAACCAATCAACATGAAATTGGGAATTTTTATTTTTTTATAAAATTTTTACCAAATTTCAATTTCAAATTTGAATGCCTTTTCTGGTGTCCTATCTGTCCATGAAGGGACGGACCATGGATGGATTTTTTCTCATTACTTCATTTGGTTCGGACACCTAGTTATCAAAAAATATGTCAGTTGCATGTTAACAATGTGTCCATCAATTACTCCTCTCAGTCTGTGGCAGAACAAAAAAAAAATCTACCGGAGCTGACATCAAAATTGAGTTGCCACACAGCCACACATTTATATGCTGTGGCATATACATGTATGTGTTTCCATACATGCATTGGTTGATATATTTTATGTATTGTTTCCATAGACATTCATAACATCTACATTTTAATTAAAAACTAACATTAGTTTTTTTTTCAATTTTTTCCACAAAAATAAGATTTTAGTTTGATTTGAAAATTTTGTTAGAAAAATATTGTGTTACCCAATGTGTGTTGAGTTATACACATACTCATACATTTTTAATTACCTAAAATATTTTTTAAGAATTTTTCTAAGAAAGTAGTTGTATACTTTTAGGCTGAGGTGAAAGTTTGGGGGGCAAAACTTGTGTTTCATTTCATGGTTGTTCAATTGTATTTTTTAATAATTCAATCAATCAACTTACCCTGTGTTATGTATTGAAATATCAATCCAATTATATTCCCACCATTAGCAACAATATCTGAAATAATAAGAAAGGAAAAAGTTGTCTTCAGAACATCTAAAAAATATATGAAAATTTTTTTAAATAATTTTTAAAAACATTTTTTTCAATTTAAATAAAAAACCACTGACAGGTGTGGATTTTTTAAACATAATTTTTCAAAGCCCACTTAAGGCGAGGATTTTTTAAAGAATATTTTTTCAAGGATTCACGCAAGGTGTGGATTTTTTAAAGAATATTTTTTCAAAGCCGCAACCAGACGTGCATTTTTTAAAGACTATTTTTTCAAAGCCACAGCCAGGCTTAGATGGCGTAAGGGATGATAGATACCAAGCTACGGCTCTGATTGGCTTCAACATGGCGAATTCCAGGCTTATCTTGGTCCCTCTTTCATCTCAATTGTGGACACTGAGCTCCCCGTGGTGCAACCTGGGGTAGCTATTTTCATCACCCGATGAAATTGTGAGCTAATATCTGCCGCGAGTTCACCCATAAGAACTATAAAAAAATGGATTGAGGCGTCGGCCCACACTCGGAAAACCGAACCTACTATGAAAATGCAAAGAAAACTAAACCCAAACCGAAGGTTTTGGTGCAGGCATATCCTACTGTAGAGATGAAGAAGGAAACCTGCTAACAGATATAGACAGCGTGTTGAGGATCTGGAAGGAGCATTTTGAAAAGCTTCTGGTATCAAATAGTGGCGGTGAAAAAGATCCCCAGAACCAATAAGAGATGATGGTATAGAGTGTATACCACTTAGCCAAGATGAGGTCATGAGGCAGCAGGAGCCGATGGGTTACCAGTCGAACTATTCAAGACTGGTGGTCAGATGCTGGTAAAGAGCATGCACCAGCTGATTAGTACAATTTGGCTAGAAGAATGCATGCCCAACGATTGGAACATCAGCATCCTGTGTCCCATTCACAAAAAAGGAGACAAAACGATGTGTGCCAACTATAGAGGAATAAGTCTCCTTCCCATCGCATATAAAGTCCTATCCAGTGTGCTGCGTGAACGACTGAAGCCAATGGTCAATGACATTATTGGCAAATCCACCATTGACCAGATTTTCACTCTGCGCCAAATCCTGGAAACCCCCCACAAAAAACACATCGACACATTCCACCAGGTGTTTAAAGCCATGACTGCGTTTGACATTCCTGCAAAATAAATACGGCTATGCAGGATAACTTTAACTGGCACAAGATCAGCAATTAAAGTCGGAAAGGCCCCTCGGAGCCCTTTAATACCGATCGAGGATTCATACAAGGTGACAGTTTGTCGTGTGATCTTTATAACATCCTACTGGAGAAGGTCATACGCGAGGCAAAAGTGAACAGAAATGACACTCTGTACACCAAACAACACATGTTACTCGCCTACGCCGATGACATCGACATAATGGGCCGAACACTGAGAGCGGTAACTGCCACCTTTGAACAAATTGAGAAAGAGTCTGCCAAAGTGGGTCTGGCAGTAAACGGCGAGAAGACAAAGCTGATGATACCAACGCGCAAGACGTCCAGTAGACTCTACAGTTGGTCCGTAGAACTTGAGAACTACAACTTCGACGTAGTCAAAGATTTTATATACCTTAGTGCCGCCATAAACAAAACGAATGACATCAGTTTTGAAATTCGGAGATGGATTGTGATGGCCAACCGATGATACTATGGTCTGAGCAAACATCTCAAAAGCAAGGCCACCTCCCGCCAGACCAAACTCACACTCTACAAGACGCTGATACTACCCGTGCTGTTATATGGATCTGAAGCATGGGTACTTGCGTGGATTTTTTAAGGAAGTTAAGTCGATCTAGACATGTGTGTCCGTCCGTCCGTCTGTCCATTATAATTTGTAAACACGATACAGGCCACAGTTATGGACCAATCTTCACGAAATTTTGCATGTAGGATGGGTTCAGCCTAATGAAGACCCCTATAGTTTTTGGTAAAGATGGGTTAATATGGATGAAATGAACCAACAACTTTTTTTGTCTGATTTTTTATTTCTCCAGAGGCCGCAATTATGGCCCAAACATAGCGAATTTTTACATGCTGAAGAGGATAGGGCCAAAGAGCATACCTGTTTTGATAAAGATCGGTCAATATTTAGCGGATCAAATGGACTCTGACTTTTGTGTGAAAAAATACAAAATTTGTATTCTAAGCGTGTATATTTACACCTGCAGGACATAGACCCGAGAAGTTGACATTATATCCAAAAGGAGTGGTTGGCCTTTAAATTGATATGGGAGATACACTTAAATATTTGCAGTTGCTTACGTATACATATATTATTTAGTAACCCATTACCACACTAGAGAGCGGAAATATTGCGCTGATCACTTTGAAATTTACTTTACTTATTTTGTGTGTGTTTTTAGGGTCGATCTATAGGCTACAATTATAAGCCGAACATCACAACACAACCCACGGTGAAGAGAATATGGACAAGTAATTAGAATAACTGTACTGAATATTGGGAATATTCGGAAATTATGTCAGTATATAAAGAAGAGGTGCTGTTGACCTCTAATCGGGCAAAATGTAAAATATTGCCCAGTCTCGGAATAAAAATGCGCAGAAAGATAGAGTTCCGTAGTTGTTGTGTTGGGTATCATATGGTCGGCCCCGTCCGACTATACTGCTCCGGTCACTGGTTTATTTTTATTTATTTATTATTATGATTATTATTTTTTTTAGGGTCACAGTGAGCATGGATGTTTTAATAATTTTTTTTTGTCAAATCCCTTATCTAAAACATTTTAAGAAAATATTTTTTTTTAATAGTTTTCTAAGATCAATAGCTATTTAATAGAAGAACAATAGGTCTTGTTATAGTAGACCAATTGGCGCTAAAATATTCCCCTCTTCATTTGTGTTTTGTTATTATTAATATAAAAAATTCCAAAAATGTTGTCATAATTTATTATTGTTGTTATGATTATATTCATTGTTTTGTTTACCAAAACAAATGTTAATTTCATTTAATTTTTGGAAAACAAAAATTTTGAATTAATAAAAACAAAATTTCAATAAAAAGCCATAGTTTCTTTTTCACCTCCAAGATGGTCATATATCATAATAAAATTCACAAAAAAATGTATGGTGGCGGAGAAAAGTTTTTCCCTAAAAAAATATTTTTTCGTCATTAGTTGGTTTGTGTTGTGTTTTTTTTTTTCTCCATCTACAATACTGAATTAATGAGGTTTTTTTTCCTTTTGTTTAAATTGATGCAAAGATAAACTAAAAGACCGCCAACCATAAAAAATAAAATTCTCAGCCCCGTAGCAGAAAGTAACTAAAACTTGACACCTAGAAAATCTACGATTGTATGAATGAAGCTGCTATGGTGCGCAATCCGCACACACCTTAATCTGCAATTTGGATGGTGGTGGTGGTGGTGGGGCAAGCATTTCATTTCTAAGCCATTTCCAGATGCCATTCAGAAAAAAGTGAAGATGAAAGACAAATAACATAAAAGACAAACACCAAAGACAAGACAACTTTTAATGTAGTGAAAGTATTTTTCGTCAGCAACAAAAAGACATCAATGAAGTTCAGACAAAAAGAAAAATAACAACAAAATATGCCACAATAATAAAACCAAAATAATGACCATCATCAGTGACGGTAGTAACAACAATAAAAGTGGCACAGACCAAGAACATTTACAATGTAATTTCATGTTTCTATGTTTAGTTTTAAAAATCCACGCTTCAGATGGTTTTTGAAAAAATATATATTTTTTAAAATCCAAGCCTTAGATGGGCTTTGAAAAAATATTTTTAAAAAATTCGTGGTCTTTTTTTTTTGTGGGGAAGGGGATGATACATACCAAGCAACGGCTCTGATTGGCTTTAACATGGCGAAGTCCAGGCGTATCTTGGTCCCTCTTTCATCCCAGTTGTGGACACTGGCCTCCCCGCGGTGTCACCTGGGGTAACTATTTTCATCACCCGTTGCAATAGTGAATAGTGTGCCGCGAGTTCACCCATAAGAACTATAAAAAAGAAATAGTTTCTCACACTCGGAAAACCTCTCCTACTATGAAACAGCAAAGAAAAGGAAAACCAAACCCCCCTAATGTTGACAATCCCCGATCCACCCACGATCTGCGAATCTGCACTTGGAATGTGCGCACATTGTACAGAACAGGCGCAGTGTTCGCCTTGGCGGATGTACTCAAGAAGTGCAAAGCCTTAAATCAGATGATTACGCCCTGTATTAAAGCTGCCATGAAACGAGACGTGAATTTGGCTACGGATTTATGGTTAACAGGAGAATTAAAACCCTCTTCTCCAGATTCACTTCAGTAGATAAGCGAATTGCTATAATCCGCATAAAAGCGAAGTTCTTCTACATCAGTCTTATTTGCGCGCATGCTCCGACCGAAGACAAAGGTGAGCAGACCAAAGACATATTTTACGAGCGCCTGGAAACAGCATATGATCGCTGTCTTGGCCATGACATTACAATTCTGCTAGAAGATTTTAATGCAAAAATCGGAAGGGAAATTCAGCCTCCATAAAGAAACATCAAACAACGGCATGAGGTTGATTGACTTCGCGACAGCAAAAAACATGGTAGTTAGCAGCACCTGATTCAAGCATCTCGATATACACAAGGCCACTTGGATTTCTCCCGATCGAACAACGAAAAATCAAATCGATCATGTTGTGATAGACGGAAGGTATTCATCCAGTGTATTAGACGTCCGATCGATCCGAGGAGCGAATATCAATTCGGACCATTACCTTGTGGCAGCCAAGGTACGCACTCGTCTCGTCTTGTCGTCTTGTCCCGATATTAGCATAGAAACACAATGGCAAAGAATTGGCCACTCCCTACATACATTTGGGTACCAAAAACCACCACCAAGAACTATTCCAGACTGGTGGTCAGATGCTGGTAAGGAGCATGCACCAGCTGATTAGTACAATTTGGCTAGAAGAATGCATGCCCAATGATTGGAACCTTAGCATCCTGTGTCCCGTGTACAAAAAAAGGAGACAAGGCGATATGTTTCAACTATAGAGGAATAAGTCTCCTTCCCATCGCCTATAAAGTGCTGTATGAACGATTGAAGCCAATGGTCAATGGCTTTATGGGCTGTTCCAATGTGGCTTCAAACCTATCAAATCCAACATTGACCAGATTTTCACTCTACGCCAAGTCCTGGAAAAGACCAATGAAAACACATCGACACATACCACTTATTCGTCGACTATAACGCCGCATTCAACAGCCCTATCGGTTCAGAGGTATTTAAAGCCACGTCTACGTTCGGCATTCCTGCAAAATTAATTCGGCTATGCAGGATAACTGTAAGTGGCACAAGGTCATCAGTTAAAGTCGGAAAGGACCTATCGGAGCCCTTCAATACCGAACGAGGATTCAGACAAGGTGATAGTTTGTCGTGTGATCTTTTTAACATCGTGCTGGAAAAGGTCATTCGAGATGCAAAGGGGAACAGAAATGGCACTCTGTACACCAAACAACACATGTTACTCGCCTACGCCGATGACATCGATAAAATGGATCGAACATTGCGAGCAGTAACAGCCACCTTTGAACAAATTGAGAAGGAGTCTGCCAAAGTGGCAGTAAATGGCGAGAAGACCAAGCTGATGGTATCAACGCGCAAGACGTCCAGTAGACTCGGACCAACTGTGGAACTTGAGAACTACAGCTTCGAGGTAGTAGGTAGGGATTGTATATTCCTTGGTACCGCCATAAATAAAACGAATGACATCAGTTTTGAAATTCGGAGAAGGATTGTGATGGCCAACAGATGCCACAATAGTCTAAGTAAGTAGTTTAGAAACAAGGCGACCTCCCGCCAGACCAAACTCACACATTATAAGACTCTGATACTACCCGTGCTGTTATATGGATCTGAAGCATGGGTACTTGCGCAAGCAGATGAGGCAGCTCTTGTTGTGCGAATGAATGAGAATGACCCAGCTCAAAAGGCATATAAAAGCGAGCCTACTGATGGTTCCCGTAGAAGGGGAAGGCCACGAATATGACGGAAAGACCAAGTAGAAAACGATATCTTTGAACGTCGTCTTTCAAATTGGCGGAGATACGCACAAGACCGATGCGCTTGGATTTTTTTGTAAGCTCGGCTTATGTAACAACCGTTTTGTAAGAAATCAGCTAAGTAAAGTAGCCTTAGATGGTCGTTGGAAAAAATATTTTTTTTAAATCCACGCCCCAGATGGTCTTTGATTTTTTTTAATCCACGCCTTAGGTAGTCTTTGACATGATTTTTTATAAAATTATTTTTTTCAAAGAGCATCATATCGGTGTTTGCGTATTTTTTAAAGAATCATAATAGGCGTGGTTTGATTAAAAATATTTTTTCCAGCACCATAGTAAGCGTGGAGTTTTGAAGAATATTTTAAGGGTCATAAATGGAGTGGATTTTTAATTTTTTTTGAGTACCATACAATTGACATATGTATGGAAAAAAATTCATTTCATTGCCTTAGAAAAATGTTCAAAAAAATATATAGAAGACCTTCTGCTGGCTTTCCCTTCTATATCTGTCCAAAATTTGGTCACACCAATTAGATTTGGATTTTGTGGTGGAGTTTTCGGTATTCAATTGTTTTCGTTGTTGTTATTGCTGTTTAACATTGTAAACATAATTACTGAACATGTTTCCTCAAACATAGGTTTGTTGTCTATTGTGTTGTTTTAGGTTTTGGGTCTTGTCGATTTGTATCTATTTGCCATACATGCCGTATTGTTCCTTCGAATATGTTTTTTCTTTTATTTCTGTTGTATTGTTATTTTTTTTTTTTAATTTCTGTCTTTGAATTTGATGGATAATTTTTCGTATAACCATTATTTTTTTTTATTGTATACCCTTCACATATATTCGGAATGTCTTGTATCTCTCTCTGGTATGACCATTGTAAATGTCATTCAACTTTTATTCCTCAATTCTTGTGATTTCTTGTACTTCAGATTTTGTATTTCTTTCGATGTTGTTGCTGTTGCTTTTTGACGTTCAAACAACTGCTTCCATTGTTCAGATGATTGACCACCACCAGCCATTAAAACTGCTTTTTAGTTCTGCTTAAAATACTTATGTGAAAAATTATTCCGTATCGTACCGTAAATACCCCATAATTTGCTGAAATGTCTTTGGGGTGTGTGTCTGTTGGTTGGATGGAGTCTGCTAATGTGGGGCGTGGGTACCACTCTCTTTGTCAACATTGTTTTTTAATAACTGTTTGAAAGTATAAAATAAGAAACAACAAAAAAGTTCAAGGGCTTCTTTTGATAGCCAATGAAAGAAAAAGAAACAGAACGTGTGAAGTAGTTTTGGAGATTTATATTGAGAGAGATTATGATACAAATTAGATATATTAAAAATATATTCGAAGCGGGGATCTTTTAATGTATGTATACAATCATATGTGTAATATTAAAAAAAATTAAAAAATACACGCCTATTATGAACCTCGGAAAAAAAATTTACATCTCTTCCTATTGTAGCGCTTGAAATACAAATATTTTTTTTTCAAATCCATGAATATTGTGGACTTCGATATATATACAAATATTTTTTTAAATCCACGCCAACAATGGCTCAATTCTCAATTCCAATATGAGGTCCATGTAATGCTTGAATTGACATAAAGGGTTAACGCAATTTCCTTTGAAAAATTTTGGCAATTTTTTATAATTTTTTTTTTTTTTTAAATTACCATCAATACAATTTTTTAACTGACAAAATCGTGTTGTATTCCTGGTCTTCATTTTATTCACTCTCTACTTCGTGGGAGTGGTTTTTAATTTTAATGAAAAAGAAAATTGACCATCCACTACTTCACTTCAGGTTGGATTATTTTTCGGGGTGTACCGCCACCACTCCTTGATCTGATTTAGATTTTACTTTAATTACTGCTTTCGCTTACTTTTTGATAGTTCGTAGATTTTTTGCAATGTTTCGCGATATTGACGGTGGCGCCCAAATGTTTTCCAATAAAACTCAATTAAGTAGAGGGCAATTATTAAACGATGACCGATAAAAAGAAAAAATATTTTGAAATTAGAGGAAGTGCATTAGTGGACGATGATGATGCCGAATAGAAAGTGAAGTGGGTGTGGAGAATTAAAACAAAGCAAAAATAAAAGCAATTAAACTGTTGGAAAAATTTACGTTTGAAAAAAATTTAGCTAGTCTTTGGAAAAATGTTATTTAAAAGCCAGTAAGCGGAGCAGCCTTTTGTTCGATTAGAGGTCAACAGCACCTCTTCCATAGACTGACATATTTTCCGAATTATTCAGTACAGCGCTTCTAATTACTTTTCCAGATTCCCTTCGCCGTGTGTTGTGATGTTCAGCTTATAATTGTGGCCTATAGATCGTTTAAGTTTTTTGTCCACTTCATCCCAAAATTACTATCTGATCATCACCGATAATAATAGACGTTCTCCTTGACCATAACTGAAACCTCATGGAAAATTTCAAACCGATCAGCGCTATATTACCGCCCTCGCGGCGCTACAAACTCTTGGGGCTGCACAAAGCTATAATACCCTGACAACATAGTTGTGTAGGGTATAAATGCAGACCTCATATGGGTATTGAAAACCCTTATTTAAAAAATATACGCTTTTAATTGTTCCTTATTCTCGAAAAACTTCACAAAAACTGGCTCATTAAAAATCCACGCCTCAAACAGTCATTTACAAATCTACGCCTCAAATAGTCTTTTAAAAAATATTCTTAAAAAAATGCGAGCCTCAGATAGTCTTCTAAAAAAATATTCTTAAAAAACACGTCTCAGATATTCTCTTAAAAATCCAATCCTCAAAAGGCCCCTCAACCTTATTTTTCAAAAAATCCACGCCTCACTAAGGACCCTTCAAAATATTCCTCAATAAATCCATGCCTATGTTTCCTACGTCGGATATATATGTTTTTTTAAATTTATTCATATGAAAGGAATGTGATGGTCAATGCTAACCGGTTGGTGGAAATGGCAATAAACAAAAAGCAAAAAAAAAAAAAAAAACAACCGACAACATCCGAATTCAAAACCCATACAACCATGTTAAGAATCTTGATGGTGGTCATGATGATGGCTGGCTGGTGGTCAAGACAACTCCAAGTCAGTGGTTATGGCAAACCGCAATAGATGATCATCTGAAGTTGTTTTTTTATTAACAAATAATTTCTGCAAACTAACTTCGAAGTCCAAATTTGGAGATACGCAACCTAAGAATGGCAAAGAAATGGAGGAAAAAACAACAAAACGGACAAATGGTAGTAAAAAAGAAAGAGCCCAAAAACCTGTTAGACAGGAGAGTTGTTAGTTTTTTTTTTTTTTTAAATTTTTTGTCTGAACTTCACTTAAAAACGAGTTATGCTTGGAAAGATTTAAGAAGTTCAGCAACAAAAAAATGCCTTAAAATACTGACTTCGACTACAAGATTGAAATCAGTTTTATTTTTTATTTTGGCATAAGGAAATAAAAACCAAATATCCCAAAAAAATGAAGAGATGAAAAAAAAATTCATCAACATTGTCATAAACTTCTTCGCATCATCGTCAGCATCATCATCCGAAAATCAACAACAGCATCGAGAGGAATATTTTTGATTTAAACACGTTCCAGAGGAAAACTCACGTACTGGCTTCGTTTATTTTCCCTACTTCGATGTGTTTTCTTTTATTTTTTTCTTTTTATGATTACCACCAAACGAAAAAAATTGTTTTATTTTTATGACTCTCTTTTGCATCCCAGGATTGTCGTCATTGTTTTGCTTTCTTCTCCCTGGGATTTGAGACCTGCTAGAGATCCACGAAGTGCTGGCTGATGGAAGGGGACAATTGCAAACCATAAAATGTCAAATATTATGTAAATTCTTGTGTCAATTTATACATTGTTCGAGAAGAAGAAGAGGAAGGGGAAGAATAACAATAAGAAGGAAATCCTTTTTTCATTTCTTCAACCATTGAAATGATTTTCCAGAAAAGGCTAAAAGGGGGGACATAGACGACAACAACACTTGGAGGCAATAAAATATTGAAAGAGTTTTTTCTTCTTGTTTTGTTTGGCTATTAGGGAAATGTAAATCCTTTATTCTCAGCACGTATACAAATTTACACAAATTAAGGATTAAATGAGAAGTAATATTTCCGCTCTCACCCCAAGGTCCTGGGGAACAGCAAACAACTTCAAATTTATGAACGTAGATTTTTAAACAATATTTTTTTAAGACCCATAAAAGGCCTGGATTTCTTAAAGAATATTTTTTCAAGACCCATCTGAGAAGTGGATTTTTTAAGAATATTTTCAAGACCCATATGAGGCGTGGATTTTTTACAGGACTATCAGAGGCGTGGATTTTTTACAGGACTATCAGAAGCGTGGATTTTTTTCAACGACTATCAGAGGCGTGGATTTTTTAAACGACTATCAGAGGCTTTTTTAAACGACTATCAGAGGCGTGGATTTTTTAAACAACTATCCGAGGCGTGGATTTTTTAAACGACTATCAGAGGCGTGGATTTTTTAAACGACTATCAGAGGCGTGGATTTTTTAAACGACTATCAGAGGCGTGGATTTTTTAAACGACCATCAGAGGCGTGGATTTTTTAAACGACTATCAGAGGCGTGGATTTTTTAAACGACTATCAGAGGCGTGGATTTTTTAAACGACTATCAGAGGCGTGGATTTTTTAAACAACTATCCGAGGCGTGGATTTTTTAAACGACTATCAGAGGCGTGGATTTTTTAAACGACTATCAGAGGCGTGGATTTTTTAAACGACTATCAGAGGCGTGGATTTTTTAAAAGACTATTTTTCAGAGGCGTGGATTTTTTAAACGACTATCAGAGGCGTGGATTTTTTAAACGACTATCAGAGGCGTGGATTTTTTAAACGACTATCAGAGGCGTGGAATCTTTAAAGAATATTTTTAAAGGACTATCAGAGGCGTGGAATCTTTAAAGGACTATCAGAGGCGTGGAATCTTTAAAGGACTATCAGAGGCGTGGAATCTTTAAAGAATATTTTTAAAGGACTATCAGAGACGTGGAATCTTTAAAGAATATTTTTAAAGGACTATCAGAGGCGTGGAATCTTTAAAGAATATTTTTAAAGGACTATCAGAGGCGTGGAATCTTTAAAGAATATTTTTAAAGGACTATCAGAGGCGTGGAATCTTTAAAGAATATTTTTAAAGGACTATCAGAGACGTGGAATCTTTAAAGAATATTTTTAAAGGACTATCAGAGGCGTGGAATATTTAAAGAATATTTTTAAAGGACTATCGGAGGCGTGGAATCTTTAAAGAATATTTTTAAAGGACTATCAGAGGCGTGGAATCTTTAAAGAATATTTTTAAAGGACTATCAGAGGCGTGGAATCTTTAAAGAATATTTTTAAAAGACTATTAGAGGCGTGGAATCTTTAAAGAATATTTTTAAAGGACTATCAGAGGCGTGGAATCTTTAAAGAATATTTTTAAAGGACTATCAGAGGCGTGGAATCTTTAAAGAATATTTTTAAAGGACTATCAGAGGCGTGGAATCTTTAAAGAATATTTTTAAAGGACTATCAGAGGCGTGGAATCTTTAAAGAATATTTTTAAAGGACTATCAGAGGCGTGGAATCTTTAAAGAATATTTTTAAAGGACTATCAGAGGCGTGGAATCTTTAAAGAATATTTTTAAAGGACTATCAGAGGCGTGGAATCTTTAAAGAATATTTTTAAGGGACTATCAGAAGCGTGGATTTTTAAAAGAATATTTTTAAGGGACTATCTGAAGCGTGGATTTTTAAAAGAATATTTTTTTAGGGACTATCAGAGGCGTGGAATCTTTAAAGAATATTTTTAAAGGACTATCAGAGGCGTGGAATCTTTAAAGAATATTTTTAAAGGACTATCAGAGGCGTGGAATCTTTAAAGAATATTTTTAAAGGACTGTCAGAGGCGTAGAATCTTTAAAGAATATTTTTAAAGGACTATCAGAGGCGTGGAGTCTTTAAAGAATATTTTTAAAGGACTATCACACCCTATATTTTATGTAGAAAAATTCATATTCATATTCATTTATCAATTCACATTGCACTTCCCCTTTTTAAATGGAATTTGCTTCAAATCCCCCCACTCATGTTCAACAATACAAAATAAAAATCATGACAACTGTTGAAATAAGTCCCCTATTAGAGAAATGACGAAACTCCCCTGCAACAAAATAATAATAACTCTTATCGGACCATAAATCCCCCCAACGAATCATAAATCGTAGTAAACAAAGAGGTGAATGAATGAGTAAATCGAAGTCAATCAAAGGTGCATAGATAAGTCTACATTGTTTTCGAATAACCACAACAACAACAATAACAACCATGGCAAAAACGAAAACAAACAATTATAGATAGGGTTCGCTGTGCAAATATTAGCGAGCAAGCAATGAACCATTGTGGTATAAAAATGGTAAAAAATACAATAACAACATAGGAGAGATAAGACTTCGAGGAATATGAAATAATGGATAGTTCGTTAGGGCATGCAAGATACCGTATATTTCTCTTTGACTAATAATAGGGTTCATATGGCAGGTTATTCATCTTATTTCTATCTATAGATGATAAGTAATCTGGTATTGGTCTTCTATACCCTGAAGAACCTTTTGTATGTACTTTCTACTCTGACGACCCTCTCTCCTAAGACCCTTTACGGGACTTCTAAACACTGAAAAACCTTTTTTGGATCGTATATGCCATTAGGGGCACTGCCACGAAGACCTCCCTCCGGCCTTCTACTACCTTTTAATTTCAATTAAAATGTTGACCTACTCTCCTGCACTCTTTGTTGCTGCCCAAAAAGGGTTAATTGAATTTCCGTTAATAAGCCAAATAATATGTTGCCAATTTTTTTCGGTCTCTTGTTGTTGTTGTTGCTGTCAAATTATCGTTAATACGAATTTCTTATCTGATTGGGGAAAAAATCGTGTTGTAGTTTTTTGTCTTAATTTTCCTTGCTCCTCTACTTCGTCGGAGTGGTTTTTAATTTCAATGAAAAAGAAAATTGGTTTTCAATGACCATACACTACTCCACTTCAGGTTGGTAAATTTTTCGGGGTGTACCGCCACCACTCAACTCATTGATCTGATTTAGATTTGACTTTAATTACTGCTTTGATTTGGCATGCTTACTTTTTTGCAATGTTTCGCGATATTGGCGGGTGGCGCCCAAATGTTTTCCAATAAAACTCAATTAAGAGTTGAGGGTAATTATTAATCGATGTCCAATAAAAAGGAAAATATTTGGAAATTGCAGGAAGTGCATTAGTGTACTATGATGATGTCAATTAGAAAGAGAAATGAGTGTGGAAAATATATAAGCAAATACCAGAAAACAAAGAAATTCTTTGAAATGTGTCCTTGGAAATATATTCTTTAAAAAATCCACTACCTGGAAAAAAGTGAACAGAAATGACACTCTGTATACCAAACAACACAAGTTACTCGCCTACGCCGATGACATCGACATATTGTGTCGAACATTGAGAGCGGTAACAGCCACATTTGAACAAATTGAGAAGGAGTTTGCCAAACTGGGTCTGCCAGTGAACGGCAAGAAGACCAAGCTGATGGTGTAAACGCGCAAGATGTTCAGTAGACTCGGACAAACTGTGGAACTTGAGAACTACAACTTCGAGGTAGTTAAAGATGTTATATACCTTGGTACCGCCATAAATAAAACGAATGACATCATTTTTGAAATTCAGAGAAGAATAGTGATGGCCAACCGAGCAAACAACTCAAAAGCAAGGCCACCTCCCGCCAGACCAAACTCACACTCTACAAGACACTGATACTACCCGTGCTGTTATATGGATCTGAAGCATGGGTACTTACGCAAGCAGATGAGGTAGCTTTTGGGGGTGTTTGAAAGAAAAATTCTTCGAAAGATCTATGATCCGTTGACGGTGAATATCGCCTTCGAACGAATCATATATTGTACCAGCTATTCTTGGACATCGACATTGTTAGACGTATTGAGCTGCAGCAACTACGTTGGCTAGGACTCCATTATCACAACATAATGGATGAAGATGCCCCAGCTCAGAAGGCATATAAAAGCAAACCAGCTGATATTTCACGCAGAAGGCGAAGGCCACGAATACGATGGAAAGACCATGTGGAAGACAACATTGCCGAAAATGGTCTTTCAAATTGAAAAAAACTGCTAAAAAAAGACTGACGCGCCTGGAAATCTTTTCTCAGCTCGGCTTATGTTAATCCTCAGTTAATCCTTGAAAAAATATTCTTTAAAAAATCCACGCCTCAGTTAATCCTTGAAAAAATATTCTTTAAAAAATCCACGCCTCAGTTAATCCTTGAAAAAATATTCTTTAAAAAATCCACGCCTCAGTTAATCCTTGAAAAAATATTCTTTAAAAAATCCACGCCTCAGTTAATCCTTGAAAAAATATTCTTTAAAAAATCCACGCCTCAGTTAATCCTTGAAAAAATATTCTTTAAAAAATCCACGCCTCAGTTAATCCTTGAAAAAATATTCTTTAAAAAAATCCACGCCTCAGTTAATCCTTGAAAAAACGTTTTTTAATAACGCTCAGTTAATCCTGGAAAAATATTTTTTTAATAAATCCACGCCTCAGTTAATCCTTGAAAAATATTCTTTAAAAATCCACGGCTTGAAAAAATATTCTTTAAAAAATCCATGGCTTGAAAAAATATTCTTTAAAAAAATCCACGGCTTGAAAAAATATTCTTTAAAAAAAATATTCTTTTAAAAAATACCACGCCTTGAAAAAATATTCTTAAAAAAAATCCGTGGCATGAAAAAATATTCTTTAAAAAATCCACGGCTTGAAAAAAAATGTTATTTAAAAAAATCGACGTCTCAGTTAATCCTTGAAAAAATATTCTTAAAAAATCCATGAAAAAATATTTTTAATAAATTCACGCTTGAATTTTTTTATATAAAAAATCTGTCAACTTTAAATGAATTTATAAATTAATTAACTTACCTCACAGTCGAATTTTGATTGATATCTGCAACGAAACAAAACAGCAAACCATAGATAAGGTCAACATTAGTATTCAGCTCAAAAAAAAAAAAATAGATTTATTAGAAATTTTAGGCATATGAGATTTAAAGTTGGGTATAGAATTTCATATATAAATAAAAAAATTAAAACATGTATGGCAATAATATTAATCACAGAAAAAAAATAATGACATCCATTAAAAATTCGATTTTTTCAGAAAAATATAAATGAGCAAAAAATTCTACTTTCTCTATGATGGCCCCGACAGAGGTCATGATAATTAATAAAATGGCCACATAAAGAATTGAAACCCCTTGGAAAATAAAACTTTAGATGAATGGTATTTAGAATCTCTTAGGCATTTATTTTTGGGGTCATCATCTAATGAGGAAAATATTATCTGTATGAATGTACGTTTTTGCTAATAAATTTGCATAAATATAAATGTCATCACATTATGCTGGAAAACTTTCTTCTAATAGCATCCCATCTCTATTTGTTTATTTGTCAGAAGAAAAAACTTTCATTTTCCACTGCGAAAAAAAGTCAAGTTGCAAGAAATTACATTACACAGAAAAATTGTTGTATGTTGCAAAAAAAATTGCAAATATTTTCATCATCGTTATGTTGGGGGTTTTCATACGTCCTTTCTCTAACAAATACATCATAAAGAAAATAAAATTTTTATTTGCAAAAAAAAGACAGAAATCCACGTCATAAACTCCACGATTTACTCAGCAGCAGTTAAAGCTCTATTAGCCAACCCAGACCCCCTCTCATCAACCACCTTGCAAAATATTGCTGAATAACCCGCTGAATATGTTCGCCAGCTTAAAATGATTTCTTAATAGGTAATTGTCATTTTTTTTCGTTTCGATATATATTTATGTCTATAAATATGTAGGTATGTTTATTGCAAACCGATACTCTTCTACTCTCAAGCGCAAATCGAAGTTGTGTGAAGTTTGAAAATCCACTACTACCAGCAATCTGAATTGTCTATAGTTAGAAGATATGTTGTAAATTTTATGGTAGAGCAAAAAAAACAGCAACAACAAAAATTGGCATTTGAGCATAAATCTTATAAACCACCTTAGCCAAGAGGCTAAAAGCGATAGACAGCCAAACAGACATGAATTGACTACCACCACCACAACCACATGGATTGTATGATGGTTGTATTAGATGGAGTCGAAGAGATATGGAGGAGAGATACTTAATGTCTGATGATTATGTATGAGACACAGAGCACAGTAGGTACAAATTTTAAAAAAATATTTTTAAAAACGAAAAAAATAAAAAATATTTGTTATAGACCTGACAAAGGGGTGGATTTATTAAAAAACAACATTTTTAAGGACCTGAGAAACATGTTTTTTAGGACCTGAGAAAGGCGTGGGGCGTGGCGTAGGGGATGATAGATACCAAGCAACGGCTCTGATTGGCTTTAACATGGCGAGGTCCAGGCTTATTTTGGTCCCTCCTTTATCTCAATTGTGGACACTGACCTCCCCGCAGTGTCACCTGGGGTAGCTATTTCCATCACCCGTTGAAATAGTGAGCTAATATGTGCTGCGAGTTCACCCATAAGAACTATAAAAAAAATGGGTTGGGTGTCGGGTTAGTTGCCCACACTCGGAAAACCGAACCTACTATGAAACAGTAAAGAAAAAGAAAACCAAACCCCTCTAATGTTGGCGACCCCCGCAAACGTATAAAGGACCTCGATCTGCGAATCTGCACTTCGAATGTGCGCACGTTGTACAGAACAGGCGCAGTGTTCGCCTTGGCTGATGTACTCAAGAAGTACAAATCCGATATTATTGCCTTACAGAAAATACGATTGAAAGGGACAGGCGTAAGCAAATCAGACGATGTATTATAGCTGTCATGAAACGAGACATTAATTTGGCTGCGGATTTATGGTTAACATGAGAATAAAAGACCTCGTCTCCAGATTCACTCCAGTAGATGAGCGAATTGCTATAATCCGTATAAAAGCGAAGTTCTATATCAGTCTCATTTGCGCAGATGCTCCGACCGAAGACAAATATAAACAGACCAAAGACATATTTTACGAACGCCTAGAAACAGCCCTGGCCATGACATTAAAATTCTGTTAGGAGATTTTAATGCAAAAATCGGAAGGGAAAATATCTTTGTCGGAAATTCAGCCTTCATGAAGAAACATTCGACAGCGGTATGAGGTTGATTGACTTCGCGGCAGCAAAAACATGGTAGTTAACAGCACCAGATTCAAGCATCTTCATGTACACAAGGCCACCTGGATTTCTCCTGATCAAGCAACGAGAAATCAAATTGATCATGTTGTGATAGACGGAAGGTACTCATCCAATGTTTTAGACGTCCGATCGATCCGAGGAGAGAATATCGTTTCGGACCATTACTTTGGGGCAGCCAAGGTACGCACCCGTCTTAATGTAGCAGCAAAGGTGCGATGTAATGTAACACGGAAACTCGACGTCGAAAAACTGCAAACACAACAGGTAGCCGAGGTCTACTCCGCTCAACTTACCCACTTGCTTGACGAAAGCACTTTTTGTCCCGATAATAGTATAGCAGCACAATGGCAAAGAATTGCCCACTCCCTACAAACTGCAGCAAACGTAACACATGGGTACCAAAAACCACCACCAAGAAACCCATGGTACGATCAGGAGTGTGGGAAAGCTATTGGTGTGAAAACGCAGTGTATAGGGCAACCCTGCAGACAGTAGCAACACGTAATGTGATGGAGAATTATCGGGAGAAAGGGATAGAGGAGAAACGTATTTTCAGAAAAAAGAAGAAAGAACAAGAAAAACGTGAGCGCGAGCAAATCGAGATGTACAGGAGTCCGGAATGAAGTCTGAAAATTTCACCAACGAGTAAAACACCAGACCGAAGGTTTTGGTGCTGGCACATCCTCCTGTAGAGATGAAGAAGGAAACCTGGTGACACATACCACCTATTCGCCGACTATAACGCCGCATTCGAGGTGTTTAAAGCAATGTATACGTTCGGCATTTCTGCAAAATTAATACGGTTAGGCAGGATAACTTTAAGTGGCACAAGGTCAGCAGTTAAAGTCGGAAAGAACCTGTCGGAGGCCTTTTATACCGAACGAGGATTCAGACAAGATGAACGTTTGTCGTGTGACCTTTTTAATGTCCTGCTGGAAAAGCTTATACGAAATGTGAATAAAAATGGCACTCTGTACACCAAACTCGCCTACGCGGATGACATCGATATAATGGGTCGAACATTGCGAGCGGTAACAGCCACCTTTGAACAAATTGAAAAGGAGTCTGCCAAAGTGGGTCTGGCAGTAAACGGCGAGAAGACCAAGCTGATGGTATCAACGCGCAAGACGTCCAGTAGACTCGGACCAACTGTGGAACTTGAGAACTACAGCTTCGAGGTAGTTAAAGACTTTATATACCTTGGTACCGCCATAAATAAAACGAATGATATCAGTTTTGAAATTCGGAGAAGGATTGTGATGGCCAACAGATGCTACTATGGTCTAAGTAAGCAGTTTAGAAACAAGGCCACCTCTCGCCAGACCAAACTCTCACTTTACAAGACGCTGATACTACCCGTGCTATTATATGGATCAGAAGCATGGGTACTTGCGCAAGCAGATGAGGCAGCGCTTGGGGTGTTTGAGAGAAAAATTCTCCGAAAGATCTACGGGCCGATCTGCGTCGACGGTGAATATCGGCGTCGAATGAACCACGAGCTCTACAATTTATACGCAGACATCGACATAGTCAGTCGTATTGAGCTGCAGCGACTACGGTGGCTAGGCCATGTTGTGCGGATGAATGAAGAAGCCCCAGCTCAAAAGGCATATAAAAATGAGCCTACGGATGGTTCCCGTAGAAGGGGAAGGCCACGAATTAGATGGAAAGACCAAGTAGAAAACAACATCTTGGAACGTGGTCTTCCAAATTGGTGGACTTGTGCACAAGACCGGCGCGCTTGGAAATCTTTTTTAAGCTCGGCTTATGCAACAACCGTTCTGTAACAAGCCAGCTAAGTAAGTAAGTAAGGAGCCGATGGGTTACCAGCCGAACTATTCCAGACTGGTGTTCAGATGCTGGTCAGGAGCATACACCAGCTGATTAGTACAATTTGGCTAGAGGAATGCATGCCGAATGTTTGGAACCTCCGCAGCCTGTGTCCCGTGCACAAAAAAGGAGACAAGGCGATATGTGACAACTATTGAGGAATAAGGTTCCTTCCCATCGCATATAAAGTAATATCCAGTGTGCTGTGTGAACGATTAAAGCCAATGGTCAATGACATTGCTGGACCCCAATGCGGCTTCAGACCTGGCAAATCCGCCATTGACCAGATTTTAACAAATCCTGGAAAAGACCCACGAAAAACACATCGTCGACTATAAAGTCGCATTCGACAGCCCTATCCGTTCAGAGGTGTTTAAAGCCATGTCTACGTTCGGAATTCCTGCAAAATTAATTAAAGTCGGAAAGAACCTATCGGAGCCTATTAATACCGAAGAGGATTCAGACAAGTCGACAGTTTGCCGTGTGATGTTTTTAACATCCTGCTGGAAAAGGTCATACAAGACGCAATGGTGAAGAGAAATGGCACCACTCTGTACACCAAACAACACATGTTACCGCACATGACCGACGCGCTTGAAAATCTTCTTTAAGCTCGGCTTATGGAACAATCGTTCTGTAAAAAAACCAGATAAGTAAGTAAAGTAAGATTTATTAGCAAATATTTGGAAGGACCTAAGAAAGACGTGGATTTAACAAAAAATATTTTTAAGGGCCTGAGAAAGGCGTGAATTTATTAAAAAATATTTTTAAGTGCCTGAGAAAGGCGTATATTTATTTAAAAATATGTTTAAAGGGCCTGAGAAAAGTGTGGATTTATTTAAATTTTTTAAGGACCTGAGAAAGGCGTGGTCTCTGAAAAAATATTCTTTTAAAAATCCATGCCTCAGGTGGTCTCTGAAAAAATATTTTTTAAAAATCCATGCCCCAGGTGATCTCTGAAAAATATTGTTTTTAAAAATCCACGCCTCAGGTGATCTCTGAAAAATATTCTTTTAAAAATCCATGCCTCATATGGGTCCAGAAAAAATTATTTAAAAAAAAATCCACGCCTTATATAGGGTACTTTAAAGTATTATGTAAAATAACCATACCAGCAATGGTCCCAGAAAAATATTTTTTCCTAAAAATCAACGTGTCAGGTGTTACCTCAAAATTTGTGGCTTTCACCCCCCGCCTGATAAAAATCTCCCCGTGCCCCATGCTGTGACTTAATTACTTTGCCCAATTATGTCACTTAATTTGACAGCTGCAAAATATAAATATTTAATATATTTACGAAAATTACAAATTTACAATGTTTGTTATTTTTTTTTTCAAAAAATCAACTTCGCACACACTCACCTACATAACTGTTTTGCCGATCAAGTTGTTAGCGCGTACAACTTAACTTCGTTGCCTGTTGTAAAGTTGTCACTGCACGTACAAAACGCTTTAAGGCGATTACTTTTTAGCTGTTAAGTTGTTTCGCAGTTACGAATGAATTTTCCATGCCGATGGAGTCAGGCTGTCAGCCGACCCCCCAACCATCTGCACCCCATATAATTCCATAGAGATTTTAACAAGTTGTTGGGGTGTAAAGAAAATTAAGGCATTCATTTTGATTTTGTGGGTTGACGACTGACTGTCTCTTTAAATGCCAACATGAATTTGCAAAGATACGAAGGATGATGGACAGACACCATATTGGTGACAGGGAGATTGACAATGCGGCAGGTAAATTGAATGAGGAGATACAATGTTTGGGGTGAGGATGGATAGCTGGCAGAATCATTGGGTAATATGTAAAAACAATTTCACAAATTATTACTTGCGGTTACTCTCTATTTCTATAAAAGAAACTCCCCTTCAATCTTTTGGCAGTTTGTGGTGAAAGGCATTTAGATTTGACCAAAAATCGATTAAAAATTTAATAGGAAAATTGATTTTTTGTGGTCTTGTACAACCAACAACATAATTTCGTTATCTTAGGAAATAATGTTGCTGTCAGATTGAAAGATAAGGAATAATTAAAAATTTTTAATCTGAGGCGGGACTTTAAAAAAATGTTAGGGACCCACATGAGTCTTGGATTTGTTGGAGAGGCGTGGATTTTTTAATTAATACTTTTCATCACCCATGTGAGGCGTGGATTTTTTAAATAATTTTTTTCTGGACCCATATGAAGCGGTGATTTTTCCTGGACCCATAGAGGCGTGGATTTTTTCTGGACCCATATGAGGCAGTGATTTTTCCTGGAACCTTATGAGGCGGTGATTTTTCCTGGAACCTTATGAGGCGTGGATTTTTGAAGAATATTTTTCAAGCTCCATTAGATGCGTGGAATTTTTGAAGAATATTTTTTCTAGGTCCATAAGAGGCGTGGATTTTTTAAAGATTATTTTTTCAGAGACCATCTAAGGCGTGGATTTTTTAAAGATTATTTTTTCAGAGACCATCTAAGGCGTGGATTTTTTAAAGATTATTTTTTCAGAGACCATCTAAGGCGTGGATTTTTTAAAGATTATTTTTCAGAGACCATCTAAGGCGTGGATTTTTTAAAGATTATTTTTTCAGAGACCATCTAAGGCGTGGATTTTTTAAAGATTATTTTTTCAGAGACCATCTAAGGCGTGGATTTTTTAAAGATTATTTTTTCAGAGACCATCTAAGGCGTGGATTTTTTAAAGATTATTTTTTCAGAGACCATCTAAGGCGTGGATTTTTTAACGATTATTTTTTCAGAGACCATCTAAGGCGTGGATTTTTTAAAGATTATTTTTTCAGAGACCATCTAAGGCGTGGATTTTTTAAAGATTATTTTTTCAGAGACCATCTAAGGCGTGGATTTTTTAAAGATTATTTTTCAGAGACCATCTAAGGCGTGGATTTTTTAAAGATTATTTTTTCAGAGACCATCTAAGGCGTGGATTTTTTAAAGATTATTTTTTCAGAGACCATCTAAGGCGTGGATTTTTTAAAGATTATTTTTTCAGAGACCATCTAAGGCGTGGATTTTTTAAAGATTATTTTTTCAGAGAACATCTAAGGCGTGGATTTTTTAAAGATTATTTTTTCAGAGACCATCTATGGCGTGGATTTTTTAAAGATTATTTTTGCAGAGACCATCTAAGGCGTGGATTTTTTAAAGATTTTTTTTTCAGAGACCATCTAAGGCGTAGATTTTTTAAAGATTTTTTTTCAGAGACCATCTAAGGCGTGGATTTTTTAAAGATTATTTTTTCAGAGACCATCTAAGGCGTGGATTTTTTAAAGATTATTTTTTCAGAGACCATCATAGGGGTGGATTTTTTAAAGATTATTTTTTCAGAGACCATCATAGGGGTGGATTTTTTAAAGATTATTTTTTCAGAGACCATCTAAGGCGTGGATTTTTTAAAGATTATTTTTTCAGAGACCATCTCAGGCGTGGATTTTTAAAAGAATATTTTTTCAGAGACCATCTCAGGCGTGGATTTTTAAAAGAATTTTTTTTCAAGGCCTCGAACAGGCGTGGATTTTTAAAAGATTATTTTTTTAATTTCAAAATTAGAAAGAAGTCTATTGCATTCTACCTAACCTACCTCCGAGTAAATTTGTAAACACTCCAATTGTACTCCAATCAACCAGAAATGACCCACATTTTCTTTTGAACTTTTTCACTCGGAAAATATTGCAGATAATTTTTCATTTAAAATAAATATTTATCCCAAAGTGATGCTGTGCCATGGTAATCCCCCATCCATTCGTTGATGGAAAGCTATAAAACAATTTTCACTTTCACACACAAACACACACAGCCGTACTGTGAATAAACACCCAGTCAAATTGTCAGACAAGTGCATCCAAAAACTCAGAAATCCATTGCATTTTTTTATTTGTGTTTCTTTTCCAAATCAAATATAACGAAATTGAAAATTTTAAATGTTTGGTTAGATTATTTACACCTTTTCAAGTGGATGGGTGGTGGTACTGGTGGGGAAAATGGATGGAATGCAAGCAGGTTGTTATTCTATGGGTATAACCCCTCCCTCCCCTCCCCTGACTTGACTTAACAAGCTCTTGCATTACCTAGTCACAATGTTGGCTATGTCTGTTATACTTTTCGAAAATTTGTGTTTTTCTTTTCTCCACCTGTCTGACTGTCTGCCGGTCTGCCAGTTTCTTGTCATGTTGTACAACAAGTTGAACACTGTCTCGCACATACATTGCATCGCCATAACAACGACAGCAACAACAGAGTGCAATTGAAAGTGTTGGAAAAATGTTCTTTAAATATGCTGGGTTCTTTTGTTTGGTTTATTTTAATATTTATTTCATTCATTGTTGGTAAAAGAGGTGTCAATTCACTTTTCTAATAAATAACTACAAAGTGGAGCCTGGTTAAAATATATTCCTTCCAAGATCCAGGTCTCAGATGGTCCTTTGAAAAATATTCACGAATAGATATACCCCTAAAAATATTTTTTTTTTACATCCACGCCTCTGATAGACCCTTAAAAATATATTTTTAAATCCGCGCCTCTGATAGACCCTTAGAAATATATTTTTAAAATCCACGCCTCTGATAGACCCCTAAAAATATAACTTTTTAAATCCACGCCTAAGACAGATCCCTAAAAATATGTTTTTAATAAAAGACTTATATTTTTTTTTTTAATAAAAATTCTACAACTCCGATAGACCCCTGAAAAAATATTTTTTTTAAAAATCCACGCCTCTGATAGACCCTAAAAAATATTTTTTTTTAATCCACGCCTCTGATAAACCCTTAAAAATATTTTTTTTTAAATCCTCGCCTCTGATAGACGCTGACAAATATATTTTTTTAAATCCACGCCTAAGACAGATCCCTAAAAACATGTTTTTAAAAAATACTCCTAAATTTTTTTTATAAAAATTCTACAACTCCGATAGACCCCTGAAAAAATATTTTTGTTTTAAAAAATCCACGCCTCTGATAGACCCTAAAAAATATATTTTTTTAATCCACGCCTCTGAAAGACCCTAAAAAATATTTTCTAAAAATCCACGCCCCTGATAGACAAGTAAGGAAAGATCAAAAGTCGGACGGGCCCGACTATATGATACCCTTCACCACTTTGGGACCATTGACGTGGAAAAATCTGAATCGATTCCAACAAAACTTCGCATACATAAATTTGGACCTAATTCATTAGGCTTTGCAAAATTTTGTGCCAATCGGCCTAAATTTGACTCATTAGTGTTCCATTTACATAAAATTGGACGAAACTATATATGGGAGCTATATTTAAATCTGAACCGATTCAAAAAAAAACTTCGCATACATTAGTCTGGACATAATTCAGTACTCTGTGTAAAAATTTGTCTCAATCGAACCAATATTGGCAGTATGGTGCTCTATTTACATAAAATCGGACGAAACTAGAGCTATTTCTAAATCTGAACCGATTTCAACAAAACTTGGCACATATAAATCTATACCTAATTCAGTACTCTGTGTCAAAATGTTGTCTCAATCGGGCCAAAATTGGGAGTTTGGAGCACCATTTATATACAATCGGACGAAACTATATATGGGAGCTATATCTAAAACTGAACCGATTTCAATAAAACTTCGCATATATCAATGTGGACCTAAGCCAGCACTCTGTGCAAAATTTTGTCCATTTACATAACATCGAACGAAACTATATATGGGAGCTACATCTAAATCTCAACCGATATGCTCCAATTTCAATAGGGTTAGTCCTTGGGCCAATTAAGTGACATGTGCTAAATTTCATCCAAATCGGATCATAAATGCGACCTGTACTTTGTTTACAATTTAACATGGACAGACATGCATAAATCGACTTCCTAATTATATATATTTTTTGTAGGGTTTGAGACTTTTCAACACATTACCAAAAGACCACTTAATTTATTTGTGTGTGTTTTGCTCATAAATCTCCCGTGATAATGTCATCATTATTGCACCATGAGTTAATTTCGTTTTTTTCCAACGAAAAAAAATACGCTTGTCATTGTCACTCTTAACCCTGTCAGAGTTTTGAAAAAAAAAACACTGCTACAATGTTTAGTTGCCATAAAGAAAATGTTAACCACAGCTTATTTTTGTTACTAAAAATAAAATTTTGAAAAAAAACGCCATTAGGCAAGTTGGAGTGGCCTGAGGTAGTTAAGCTGTTTTAAATGAAGGTTTTATTTTATTTGTTTTTTTATTCTTCACAAAAAACGACATGCAAATTTCCAAAGAATTTAATGATAACATCTCTACACCTAGGTAATGAGCTCACATTAGAAGACACACACATATAACTAAAGCATGGTTGGTTTAAAACTTCCCCAAAAACCAAGGGGTATGGGGAAATGGCTCCTTTATATGACCATGAAATAGCAATGCCAATCTAGGAATTTTTGTTCCTTAAAGAAACACTGAAGCCCTAACTGGCCTTAGAAAGCTTCGAGATTAAAAGAATCATGTTTACCAATTTTGTTCTTTGGGTCTTCCATTTTGTTCGTATTTTCAGACTAACAAGGCTCCGATTCACAATATCTTCATTGTCGCCAATCTCTAAATTCAATTAACTATTGTTCGCATAAATTCCGTTCATTTAAAACAAATTTATTTTATTTTTTCGTCTGCGATCAACCCTCGCCGTTGTCGGATGTGTTTCGATCTCTGTGTTTCAATACCGCCTTCTTTAAAACACTCTGTTCTAACAATAATAAAACAAAGTCATAAAAATATACAACAAAGTGCCTAAGTAACAATCAACATTAAAAGAACGTATGAAAGCGATGATGCGACCGCACATCTTTCAAAAATGCGAGGAAAAAAACCCAAAAACAATGCAACTGCACCAAGTGCAGACAACAATAATTACTTTGCACCACTGCAAACAATTGATGACGAAGATGTTGATGATGTTCAACCAAAAAGTGAATCTAAAATATTTATTCCACCAATAACAATTCTGAAATGTAAAATAGAAGAAATTCGAGCAATTTGTGAATTAATCAAAATTGAAAAATATGCTGTTAAGAAGATTTCAATTGGAATAAAATTTTATTGTCATACTAAAGAAGATTATGAGTCTATGACTAAGGCTCTAAATGATAAATACGAGTTTTTTACTCATGCCACCAAAGAGGAAAAACCTTATAAAGCTCTTCTGTTTGGTTTGGAGACACAAGACCCAATGGTTTTGAAAAATAAATTGATCGCCCAGGGTCTTAAATGCCTTGACGTTAAAATTGTTCACAAAAAAACAAAATATAATACTTTAGTCATTTACGTAGTTTATTTCCAACGTAAGACAATAAGAATGAACGAATTGCGACAAAATCATTCTACAATAGACTTTGTTAGAGTTTCTTGGGACTTTCAAACAACAAATAAAACACGAATCACACAATGTCATAATTGCCAAATGCATGGTCACGGCTCAAGTCGATGTAAAGTAAAGACATTCTGTTCTACTTGCGCTGGTAATCATAAAACAGTTGATTGCAAGTCGAATGAAGTAAAATGTGCAAACTGCATGGGTCCCCACAAGTCAACAGACAACAACTGTCCTAGCAAAGCCCATTACTTAAAAATTAAACAACAACGAAAACCAACAACTAAACAGCGTAATGTTTATGACTCCAGAGTTTCGTATAACAACAACTTTCCCAATCATTTAAATCAGAGCACTCAGCCTATACCTGCTGCGTGGAGGAATTTCAACAACAACAACAATGCTTCGACGGCAAATAACAATTCAACATCTAATTCTGGAGAATTATTTACAATTAAAGAATTACAAAATTTAACATTAGAATTAATTATGAACCTTAGAAATTGTAGAAATAAGATTGATCAGTTTGAGGTAATTACAAACCTAGCTTGTAAATTTTTGTCATAATGAACTATGGATTAAATATCATCTGTTGGAATGCTAGAGGCATATCTTATAAAAGTATTGAGTTATTTCAATTCTTATTAAATAACAATATACACATATGTTTAGTTTCAGAGACGTGGTTAAAACCAAACATATCTATCAGCCATCCAAATTATATTATTTATAGAAAGGACAGACAAGGTAATAGGGGTGGTGGTGTTGCCATAATAATCAAAAATAATATTTCTCACTTGCCAACTCCCATTGTTAATACATCATGTATTGATAATATTGGAGTTAAAGTATTCACAAATCTTGGATGTGTTACCATATATTCATGCTATTTTCCTGGAGGTAGGGTTGGTACTGATCAAATTCGAAAAAGGAATTTTACATCAGATCTGCACAGGCTTACTAGATGTGAAAAATATATATTAGGAGGTGATTTTAACAGCCGTCATCAATCTTGGGGTTGTACAAGGGCTAATTGTTGGGGTAATATATTATATGAAAAACAAATCTCTTACAATTTTGATATGGTGTTTCCTCCACAAAATACATATATACCTTCACAGCATAACCGCCAAAGCTCAACTTTAGATTTTTTCATTACAAATATCACAGAGTCACTATCTCCGGCCAATGTTTTAAATGATTTAAGTTCAGATCATCTACCTGTTCTTCTAAAACTCACGGAATGTTATAATGCCACTGAACGCAGATTTCTAAACTTCAAAAAAGCTAATTGGCGAAGGTTTTCACGTTTTATAAATCAAAACCTCTCAATTCCTAATGAAAATAATATATCATCATCTGATTCAATAGACAGTCATTTAAAAGAGTTCATCGAAATCATAAATAATAGCATTGCACATAGTGTACCTTTCAAAAATATTAGTAGATCCAATAAACAATTACCATACAATATTAAATCTTTGATAATGACCAGAAACCACTTTCGTAGATTATGGCTACGTTACAGGAACTATACAGATTATAGAGAATTTAATATTTTAAATACGATCATAAAATCCGAAATACAAGTTTTTAAAAATGAATCATGGTCTCGGCTCCTTTCTACATTAGACAAAGGATCCCAACCGTTCTGGAACTTAACAAAAATACTTCGGAAAAAATCTAAAAACATTCCTTTACTAAGAAATGACAATATATATTATTCCACTCCTTCTGAAAAATGTGAAGCGCTTGGAAAGTCGTTTAGCGATAACCATTCATTTTCTGCAAATCTAGGGGATTCTTCCACAAAAAATATAGTAAATGAAACCATCCGTGATTTTAATATTGCTTCAAACTCAGAGGATTTTGTTGCAATTAGTTATAGCGACATACATAACATTATTAAAAGGTTAAAGCCAAAAAAAGCTCCTGGGATAGACGGCATTAATAATCAGTGCCTCAAAGCTCTACCTAAAAAAGGTTTAACATTTTTAACCCTTTTAACAAATAGCTGTCTAAAACTTGGCCATTTCCCAAAATTATTCAAAGAGGCAAAAGTCATAGGTATAAAAAAACCTAATAAACCACCTGATTCTCCTCAATCCTATCGCCCAATTAGCCTTTTACCATCTATCAGTAAAGTTCTAGAAAAGGTAATCAAAAATATATTAATTCAATTTACTGAAATCAATAAAATACTTCCACCTCTCCAGTTTGGTTTCCGTAGAGAACACAATACAGTACACCCTTTAGTTCGAATCCGAAATATTGTTAAACATAATTTTACTTGCCAAAAATCTACTGGAATGATTCTCCTAGACATAAAAGCCGCATTCGACTCTGTTTGGCATGATGGGTTAGTCTATAAACTAATTAAACTAAACTTTCCTAATTATATCATCAAAGTAATTCAAAGTTATTTAAAATTCAGATCTTTTAGAGTTCATATAGGGACAAACTTTTCTAACGTATTTAACATCTCAGCAGGGTGTCCTCAAGGATCTTGCTTGTCACCAATTCTGTACAATATATACACGTCTGATATACCAGTTATTCCTAACTGCACAATGTCAATTTTTGCTGATGATACAGCGATATTATGTTCAGATGTGCATGCTAATGTGATCATACATAATATGCACGTAGCTTTGGAAACGTTATATACATATTTTTGCAAGTGGAAGATAGCATTGAATTGTAGTAAAAGTCAAGCGATTTTCTTCACAAGGAAACGTAAAGAATGTTTTATCCCTCAAAGCAACATAATTATTAACAATGCCGAAATCAAGTGGGAAAAATGTGTCAAATATTTGGGAGTAGTTCTAGATTCTAAACTAAGTTTTAATAATCATATTTCATATGTAGTAAACAAGTCCAATATACTGATTAAAACTTTATATCCCTTTATAAACAGAAATTCGTCTCTAAGTATCGAGAACAAAATGTTAATATTTAAGGTAATATTTCAGGCAGTATTTTTCTATGCTGCACCGGTCTGGTCTAAAAGTGCCAACTGCCATATAAAAAAACTCCAAGTTGCTCAAAATAAAGTACTTAAGCTAATTCATAATTTACCTAAATATTACTCTACTAATAGACTGCATAGGTTGGCAAACGTTGAACATGTAGCAAACAGAATTGAGAAATTAACTCAACGATTCGATTTAAAATGTTCATTTTCAGAATACGATCATATTGTGAATCTTGGATCACAATAACTTTTTATTTAGTTGTAAGTAGTTATAAGTTTTATTAAAATATTAAAAAAATAAAATTCAAATAGGTTTTTGCTAAATTTTTGCCTCCAATTTTCTAAATATCATATTTTGTACCATATATAATATCAATTGTTATGTTTAATATTTAAGTTGAAAAAGGACTGGATCCTTAAACTCTTTACCTTTAGTAGATTATATATAAATAAGGAATTGTATATATCATGAATATAAATAAATGAATGAATGAATAGGAGCTTTTTTCATGAATCTGTTAATGCGATCAGTCCTTACTCACTAAGAGACAATTAGCGTAAACTTTTTAGAGAATTGTATTCCGTCTTTAGTTTGACTACATATTAATAGATGCCGCTGCTGGTTGCTGTGCGTATTATGGTGTGCTTTAGGTATTGAACAAGGGTATGCCTTTCACAATAATAATGTTTTTACATTTGGTCTGTTCCCATACTGCAAGAATCTACTAATTTTTACTATTTTCTTCGATGTCATAAAGGAAAATTTGTTATCGTAGTAAAAAATGGTACTATCTTGCAGGTTCTGGAACAGACCAATTATTAATTAAAACAATTTATTTTTGCAAAATAGTCAGGCTGAATCCCAATTGTTGTTTTTATAAAAAACAACTATTTATTAGAGGGGAATGTATGGAATTGTGCGCCTAGGGGTAGTGCAGGGAAGACTAAAGTTTCGGATCTCGCCACTGATCCTCATCAGTTACCTTAGTTTTTTGTTGGGATATTCACTCCAGATGCTAATTATTGCTTCTTTACAAAAAGTCTTTCTTACCCACATGTCTCTCATAACAAATCAAGTACTTCGATTCGTTACCCGCGTTTCCACCTCAATGAGAAGTTCGTTGGTGCCTGACTTCGTGGTTAACAAGGCATTTGCAGACAATTACAATACATTTTCCATTGCTATGTGTCGTCATTTTGCGACAAATGTACATAACGTTGTTGTTGGTATTGCTAGTTAAAGCAGTATTTCTACAATATTTATATTTGTATTATATTTGTGCCCGATGTATATATATAATAAAAAATCTGGAAATCAACATGATGATAAATATTTTCCCAGAAAATTAATAAAATTATTGATAATTTAGAATGATTTCAAAAGAATATAGAATTCGAACCTGCGATTAACATGTCCAGAGATATGTTATAAATATATACCTTTGAATAAGTATATTGTAATACAGCCGAAATCGTTTGTAACGACATCGTTTATAACGACATATCTACTATAACGAGGAAACCCAAATCGGCAACCCTTCCCACCAAATATGAATTTTTTCACACTAAATTTATGTTTTTAGCAAACAATTTTTTTTCAATATGTACACCCCTCTTAAAAGAAACCCTGTATACGGTCCTGGTTCTATTTGTGTATCTGAAATTTAAATAGCAAACCTCGTACTACCAACCCCTTCCATAATACTGTCAAAAAATCGAAGGGCTAGTTATAACTGAGAAATAAAACAAGAAATGAAAGTCGTTACCAAAAACCATATCGAACATCAAACACGCATTCAAACTGTGAAGTATGCCGGTGCGTTAAAACGTTATGTATGCACATATGTAAGTAGATAGATTTGCGTTGGCATGTGAGTGCGCCTGTTTGTTCATGAAATGAAAATAACATCACAAATCCCGATTTGTAAGCCAATTTGCACTTATGCTTATCTAACTAATGTCGTATCATTTGTATAATGTTCTCGATACACACACTACTGCTGTGTATGCCGCGCACAGTACCATTGATGGTGGTGGCGCATTTGTTCGTATGTAGGTGGCTGTTTAAATTGCCCACATGCATTAACCATAGCACTGCTCCAAAATTTACAAGATATCAAATGTTCGCCCCAAAGCCCATTACATATAGACAGACAATGACTGAGAAAGGAGAATAGTTACTTACATTGAATGTGTTGCCGAGGCAATGCGAAGAGATAGAGCAAGTGTGTCATACTGCGGGCTCACATTTCTAAGCTCATTTATGTTTATAACAAATGCGTGCCAACGCACACATTTCCCTTTGTCGCTACATACGCACATCACACATCGCCCATTTTCATTTTAGATATCCAAAACATCGCGTTACAAATCTCCTAAAATATTCACGAAAATCGAGCGCAAGCGAACATTCAGCTAAATGGCTTACCCCGTCTTCCGACGTCAGGAAACTCCTCCACCGCTGTGAACTACTCGCCGAGAACACTAAACAATGCTAAAGCTTTCATAATGGGAAAGTGAATATCCTGGAGGTGGTGTGGTGTGTGCGAGGATGTCTGTTTGCTCCACATTTATTAACTCAACTCTATAGCAAAGCCACGTATGTGTTATAATATTCAGATGTATGAAGAAATGAAGACTCTATTCAACACTTGTTTTATCGGCTCGAAGCCATCAAAATCCCGGGGCATAATATGGCAGATAGTAAATGTTGTTGGCTGCTCATGTTCCGGCCATAGAAATTCATCTAACGGCTGTAACAGGTAATTGAACGCATTTAGAACGCACAGTAGGTGGGTGTAGTACGACGTACACACCTTATTCAACCTGCCTATTCGGCAATGTGTTTGTTAGTGGCTATAAAAAGGATTTGCAGAGGATATGTTTTGATAATAGAATACGTTTGCAAGATTGGCATGTGGAAAGGAGAGTCTCGATGTCTACTCGCATACGCAACAGCGTTGAACAGTGTGCGAAATTACGGATTTGTGTGTTCAATGGCAACAAGGGAACTCTTCTGTGTTGTTTCCGATTTGAACTTGGCAATTTTGCATTCATAAATAATTCTAAATGTATTTGATATGGCCGCATATTGGCCATCGTCATATGGGCACGAAGGCTGATTGAAAATGTAAATGTAGTTCTCTACTCGAATGAATGAGCGTTTCATAGTTATTACAAGGCGAAGCCATAAAACAAATAACGACGAGAGTCACTTGGGGAACAACGGTAAGGAACGCGTATATCCAAAACCCTTAAGTTGTAACTTGCTATGGCATCGTAATATTATAATATCACTTCGGTCGAAATGTGATGGAAAGTGAATGTTAACACTATCATATAATTTGTGATGAATAATTGATACATAATATTGTAGAAAATCAGACATTGTTACATTCCTATTTACTGTTATACATTGTTACATTCCTATTTACATGTATGCGGAACTCTTCCATTTTACATGTTTTTTATCGAGCTCCTTAATCATTTATAGCTTCTGAAGTATCGGGAACTTTGAAAATCTGTGCTTATTTCCAAAGATATGGTGACATTTGTTATTCAGCGTAGTCTGTAATAGACGAAATTGTATTCGCAAATATTTTTCGGAAAGTAGTTCTTAAAGTTTTCTATGTAACTTTATGTATTTTTTTTACATGGCAACTGTGTTTTCTAGTAACATCAACGACTTTTTCTTGTTTTCAGTTGTATAGTTAATCCACCCACATCGATCGGACATCCTCATGCCGTTAATTGTGTAGGTTTTAGTTTTTGGGGTAGTGTGTGTGTGTGTGGCTACGTCAGGACTTCTTGTCGCCAACAACCTGTTGAAATTGAAATGTCCACGAGAGATTTTTTATTTACATTATACTGTTCTAATCAAATAGCAAGATTTGCCTTGTGATTGAAGCAATGTCTGCTTGGGAGGCGAGGAAGTTGCCACTTTATGCATTCAGCCAACACCTGGTGTCAACGTCATGGCAAAGTATCACCATACGGTTTTCAGGATCAATGCCATGGCATTTCCACAGAATAACAGTCGAGTGTCAGATGGGTGTGGGGCATGGACATGGACTCAGACACAAGTGCCCGTTGTATGCAGCAAAAAATGTCGACACAAAAAGAAAACGATGCGAACACTTATCGCAATATGAGTTCTTTACACCTCTTTGTCGATGTTCACTGAACATAGCGGCAGTTGCTGCGCTGCCACAGACTGATGTACAAAATAAAGACCAAGCACGAATACTTCACCGGAAAATACATTTTTGGCAAAAAATTCGTCCTTGCTTTGTTGCAGTTTCTTTTTGGCCATGGCCGAATGTCGTTGTATTCTAAAAAAGGAAAGAAAGCAAATCCAGACTGGTTCATTCTTTTTCCTCTTTCTGACGAGTTGTTCTTGTTATGGACCTCATAACGACAATTGAAATGTGGGTCTGTTAGCTCTTTTCGTTCTGTGTGCGTGTGGATGTGTGTGCGCAAGCATAGCACATTGGCCTTGTAGCCATGTGGGGACCACGAACAGTAAACAAAACTCGGAAATATGTATTAGGCACCCAGAAGAGCGCACTGCCCGCGTAGGTGTTTGCAGGATTTTCCAAACATGGATTCGTCTGTGTATGTGAATGTGCATACATGTGTGAATATGCAATAGGGAATTTGGCTGCAGGAAGTTTTTTATTGTTCGCAGTGACGATTGGATCCTGGAATGGGTCTCGTCCTTGTTGCTTTTTACATGTGAGTGTGTGTGCGTGTGTTTTGCCGGTGTCTTTTTGTCCTTTGGTACACTTTAGAATGGGAGTGTTTTGTTCTGTGCGGTGCTGACGTGCAGCATGGTTAGGTTTTCCTTTTTGGAAGAAATCGTTTTGGCCGAATGTCATGCGGTTGTCGGAGCATTGCTATTGATGTTTTCGTTTGTTTTCTTCCATTGTCAGTTAGACAAGTTGAGAGCACTTTTGACACGAAATTTGTAAACATTTCGATTTTGGCCATCTGGTTACAACAGTTTGTACATGTGTGACGTTGCACTTCAACGAATGGACCATCATCGCGATAACGAGAATTATCAAAATCAAATTGACAGTTAGATGTATGTCTTCGGCGTTTTTGTTGCTCCAACAGGATCTAGCTGATTGCTCCGCTTTGTATATGGTTGCGATTTGTTCCTGGTATGTTACGGTGGTAGGCTTGGGTTTTCACAAGGCTGGTAGGGGGCAGTTGGTCATTTGTTGTGCATTCGAGTGACTGCGATTCATTCTAGCTTGCAAATTGAATTAGTGCCGTTATTTTGAGCATTTCATCAGATTTTGTTGGCACTTTTACTAACAATACATTGCTTTAAATGGACCCGTTGTAGTGCATGTGTGTGTGTTTGTGAGTAGTGGTAGCAAGGGTCGTGTGTAGTGTTGCGGTGCTGGGCCAAGTGTTTTGGAGGATTTAGTTAAACTCTGCGAAATACGTTTGATTTCAATTTGCCCGTTGAGTGTTTTTGCTGGTCGACCAGGCAGCCGTCCGACTGCATTGAAACCACAACTCAAGTCGGCACCACGGAACAGCGCACATCACAACAAGGCACACAAAAGCAAGTGCCCTCTTAACTTTCTGCCTAACTGGACATAGAAAAGTGTTCCTGAACCATGCATGAGTTGTAACAAATTTGTAAAGTGTGTGAATGTGTGTATCTGTTTGTGTTTTACTCCAAAGCAGAGACTTCCATTTAAATGCATTCCTTTTGTGTTTCCTTGTGGTTTGGCAACAGTGGCCAAATCGCTCTGTGGCCTCTGACTACTTTGGCATTCTCGGTGCTTTGGATTGCAGATCTCCGTTTTTTTTTTACGAATGCATCATTGTGCTTGTAAGTATGGGTGTGTGTATTTGGTTCATTTTTTTGTTTTACTATTAACATTTTCTGTTAATGTTAATATTTAAAATTAATTTAATGCTTTGTGTGTGCTCGTGTATGGTTTGCTTTCGTTTTGTCAGCAGCAATGGGAGGGAGGAGGACGTGGCGACAGGAAAAATGGAGTTGGGGTCAACATAATTTAATTGATTTTAAAAATGCATAAAGTTACGAAGCACATTTAAATATTTGTTTGGTTGAAGTATTCGTGCTGCTCTTAATTAGTTTGGTCGAAAGGGATATTTGGTAGTTGGTGCAATTTGTCACATTTGCAAACATTTGTGATCTACCAACGGATTTGTTCGAGTTGTCTTCCTCAAAACTACCTTAATTCCATTATATGCTGAAAATAATATAATATAATGATATACTAAAATAATTTAATGGGAATATTAGTCCTTGAATAGAGAAAATGTAATTTATCGTATGCAAATTAAATTCAAGTTGATGATTTCATTGATGGACAATATTTCTCAGAACTCAGATTAAAGTATTATTCGTTAGGTTCGAAAACTACATACCAATAAAGTTATGTATAGAACACGAAATGGCAGCTCAATCAAATAGTTTTAGAAAATAGAAAACATATACAAATTTAAAATCTTGAATGTTTGCAATATAAGGTATGTCTGCGTATTTTTCCAGTAATAAATACTCAGTACTTTATTTTGTGGGAGTAAGAGAGATTCTTCTTCTTCAAACAGTAAAATTACAAAAAGTAAAAAGTCAACACTTTGTAAAAAAATTCAAATTTGTTTAAAAATACATGAGTTGACATTCATATCCTTTGTTTTTTGCTTGTACAAAATTTAACTGAGTAAATTTTCCCAGTAAGATTTTTCAATACTCAGTAATACAAAATTCAAAATAGCTCTCTCAATTCAAACTCTTACTGAAGTTTTGTGTAAAAAGACAACATTTAGTAACAATTGTTACAAAATATCGAGTACGCAGACTTACTTTTAAGGAAAACAAAAAGAATCATGTCAACATCCATAACATTTGCTTTTGAAATGGCAAAGAGGAAGAAAATTTAACAAAACGGGTATTTTCTTATTTCATTGAATGCAGCAACAACGTTTTCAAAATATTTAGAAGTTATCCTAGTTTGTTCATTACTTTTTTATTTTATGACATGGACGACTACAGTTTTGGATCTCCCAGTTCCCAGTTAGGAATATTCTCCTCAGAAGCTATTTTTAATCATTGATTTACATAAGAACGTTGCATACATAAATGTCGTCTATAAAGTTATGAGAACTAGTAGATCTGAAGCCTCAACCGCTGGCGAACAAAGTCATGTAAATGTGACTTTGGTTATAAAACGACTAACTCATATTAAGCCTCAATATTTGGTTCGTCAAAATCAGTAGATGTGCATTTGGGTTATGACTTTTCTGTATTAGGAATGAATGAGCTTTTGCCTACTTATGGCTACACTAAGGTTTATTCCATTTAATTATTAAAAAAAGGTCGCACCAAAACTTCCAAAGCATATTTTGAATCGATTGCATGTCTTTGCATGGGGCACTGAAACCTTTTATGATTTTCAAAATTAAATACTGCTCAGCAAAAAAAAAACAAAAAAAAAATTTTTTTGGAAAATAATTTTGGGCATGAGGATCTATTATACAATTAAAAATCTATTATACAATTAAAATAGTCATTATATATCGACGCCTCCGAACCATAGTGTGCTAAGTCTGAAAATTGAGTTTTTCAGTAGAAGGTTTAAAAGTATGGAAGTTTCTTCAATCGTACCTGCTAAGTACATTTTTGCTTATAACTTTGGTTTGGATTGGCCGATGATTACCAAAATTTCGGTGAATTTAAATTAAGGACCGTAGTATCTAAAAACGTGAAGAACTTTAAAACATGCTAAGTAGACTTACCATACTATGGTTCGGAGGCGTCGATATATGGGCATTTCCGGAAAAAGATAAACCAAAGTCGAAGAATTTGTTTCTATAATTGTGCTTTAATACGTGAAGTAACAGCAAAAAATACAAGGAGTGATCACATTTGTGATTTTTTCTTCTCTTTCTTAGCATAATATATAATTTATAATATAAATATAATATATAATTTATAATATATAATTTAGACTATAAATGCATACACTGCAGAAATAAAAACTGCAAAATCAAAAATATCGCGTGAGTAACCGAGAAAATTCCTTCGCAAATAAAGGATATGGCAATTTTTTTTAAATTTTGAAAGTTCAATAATAATGCGTTATATCTCTTATTCATGTAGAGAATATAAAAAGTTCAAAATATTCACACAATTCGCAGAGTTTTCCCATTATTAGTAGTGGTGTCTAAAGTCATGCATATTTGAAGTCGCGTGAGTTATCTCTCTTTTTTGGCATTTATCTCGAAAGATAAAAACCGGAGGCCCTCAAATTTTGTTACCACTGATAGTACTTCTAAAGTTCTGCAAATAAGTATTAAAGTAGAATTGTAAAAAAATTTAATTGTTTTTGATTTATTTAAAATTTAAAGTTTGATTTTGCCTCTGAAAGTCGTGTAAGTGACTGCGGAAGTGCCCATATACATTTTTTTTTATAAAATCCTTCCGTGCTATATTTTGTTTCTTAATATCACAAACAATTAATAATTATTCATATTCACATATCACATCGGCTCTAATCTTGGCAACATTTATGTGATTTAACACTAGAAAAACTGGAATTTTGTATATTCTGAGACAATTTTTATTGTGTAAAGAAATTTTTAAACTTATTTTTTAATATTTTTTACATTATTTACAATCATACAAAACGTTATTATATTTGTTTTCGTTGGGAGGGCTCTCAAGTTTCCCTTTTTGAAAAATAAGAGCACGGACAAAATGTTCTAGAAAGTGTAAGTGTTTACTCTAAGAGTGTTTCCCGATTTTTGTGTGCGTTTGTGTTTCTATAGTAGCAAACTGGTTTCGATGTTGCTGTACTGATATGGTCATATAAGAAATTTACTTTATACAATAATAACAGAAGTTTGATTATTTAATATTTCACAAGAGGTCAAAATGACCGATTTTAGACAATATAGGTATATTACATGTGAATACGGGGAATGAAAGAGGGGGAAGCAGCTACTATGATTTATAAACGTAGTTCTATGTAGTACAAAAAGTCACCAAAGTTTAAAAAGCTGTGTCATAATATACACAATTGCTTTTGTACTTGAAATTGAAAAACGGTCAAAATGACCGCCTTCGGCAATCTAGTGTAAATGAATGAATGCATTAGTTAGGAATGTGGGACATGATGGAGTTCCCTTTCTCATCAAGGTATTCTAACACTATGTACAGATGTGCGTTAGTGATTTCCCCTGGTCCAACAATGCAACCCTTATCGCTGCAACACAACACGTGTATGCACGTTTTTTTTTATTATTTTCGATATATTAAGGCGATGTGGAATATAGTCTTGGTATCCGTCATAAAGTGTGTAGTAAAAACTTTTTACGGCTTACCTAAAACTTCCCAAGTAAAATTGACGATTAAAAATAAAAATAAGAAATTCTCGTTCATAATAAATGCGAATGTGAACAATACAAACCGAAAACTCATCTAAACAGTTTATGCCGTGGTGTAAAAATGAAATCAAATGCTTAAAAACTGCAACAATAAATTTTGTTGTTATATTTCTGTTTTGATGGCGGCGGGGATTAGAATTTTCTCGGACGTCGAGCAAAAAAGCACTTTTTAACTGTATAAGTGTATACTGATTACTGTTTAAATAAGGACAAGGCCTAACTTTAGACTGATAAAGTTCCACATAACTAATTATACCTCGCCATTCAAAGAGAATCTTGCACACCCGGAGCATTGCTTCAGTAGAAGTTACACACTGTGTTTTTTATAATGAGAGTTGAATGTATTCTAGTTTCCTTTTATTTTTATAAATAACAATTATGTTTTGTTAATAATAAAACCTGCAGACAATGATAAACAACATTTTGTGCTCGCGTGTAATTGGTTAATCGGACAACACTCATATTTTACTTGAAGTAAGTGCTTAAATTATAGTTAATGGACAAGCAATTCGGCGACCCATTAATATTCTAACTTGTACTGAAGGTGTATTGTGCCTATACTGTTGGCGTACAGTGTGATAGTCATAAGAAATTATTTATTGATGTTTTTGGTTGGGCCATGATGAATGGACGCCTGTCATCTTAAGCCCATACATCAGATGTATGTGTGTGTGCGACTCGCTCTGGCAATCATGATGAACTTGATTAGCCATTAATGTTGTTGCTAAATGGAAACTTTGGCATTTTCCTATTAATCGAATTTGGAAATATTTTGCGTAGAAAGCAAAACGATTTTATTATTATTGTTTTTTTTTTTAAGTTTATGAGCTTCGAGATTATCCAATCATCCACCGGAACATCCATGCCGAGCTATTTCGTTGGCATTTTGAGGCCAGAGTAGTGAACAATGCATTTCTGGTTTCAATTTGCCAATGCTACTGTTGTTGCTTTGATGGCAGTCATGAAAAAATAAACAAATAAAAAATATGTTCAAATATAAAATAAACATTATGGGGAGCAATAAGAATAAGAAAATACACAAAGTAATGGCTGTAGGAAAAGTTCAAATGTCTACGCCGCTCTCATCCACCTTCGTTGGCTCGATGGCGGCGGTTGCTCATGTAAGCGCCATTAAAAAGTGCTGATTATGACCATTGCAGATGAGTGTTACATGGCAGGATTATAAAGCCTGCTCTAGTTATGACTCTAGGATGCGGGGAGTCGATGGGCGAAGTCTTGTTTTGTGGAATTCAGATGCGAGTAACGGCAGCCATTACAAAGTTTCTAAACTTTACGATTCCGTGCGAGCTGAGGGAAAAGGGGAATGCAAGAATAAGTTAAAACGCCCATGATATTAAAAAATGCTCAGTACCGCAATAAGTTCTCGCTATAACTCTGCTTTTATGATGCAGTCAAAAAACTGCCATAACCAAGCAGTGGAATATTCTCTGCCAGGCGTTGTTGATGTGTGCGCCGTTTCTGATCACAGTATTGAGCTGATAGAGGAGAAACAGATAGCTGAGACAGTGGCGTCATCCTATAGAAGAAGGATCTGTAAAAAATATATAAAGAAAATAACGCATACTAGGATAATTAGTATATCTACCATATAATGGGTGCTTACAATTTCACTGTTTCGTTAATATTGAAAACAATTAGACGAAAATATTTAGGGGAGAGGGGGGCACCTTTGAACGTGGGGCACCTTTGAACAGCGCTCTTAAAATCTTGGTTTAAAATTTTTCTGTCCCGCAATTACATTTTTGTGTATGGCAGGCAATCTTGTTCTCTATCTGCGTAAACCACATTGGCTAGCTTTTTCAGTTGTCGACAAATTGTGCGTGGGTGACCATGTTTTCGCAGTGCAATTGTAAACTTTTAATCTTTTGGTTGTAAGGGCGCAGGATGAATTCGGTGATCTTTTTCTTTCGATAAACATTTTTTTTGCATTCCAACAATCATTTCAAACATAACTAATGTATTTTCTTTCATATCTATTTTCTACAAAAAAAATTATTATAAATTTACGTAAAATGCCACAGGTGGGGCACCTCCAGTAAAAGTTTTTAACTTTTGGCTTCGATTTCTCAAAATTTCAAATGGGCTAATAAGATTACGAAATTTACTGTATTTTTCACACTGTAAAAACCATGTCGTTCAAAAATGCCAACCCTTGTCCCCTTTGAACACTTTGAATTCGTCCATTAAAACAGTAATAAAATATATTTATCAAGCTTAAAGTATGTCATATGTATATTCATTTTAAAGATTACATATCTAACTATTAGTTAAAATTTATAAGAAACCAAATATTATAAAATAAAAAATGTTATAAGGCTTGAAAAAAAGTGTTCAAAGGTGTCCCCCTCTCCCCTACCAATAATAATATTTGACATACTTTATTAAATACATACATTACTGATTAATCTGATCATACTAAATAAATATTAAATTAATAAATATTAAATTGAACCGGCTCTGCCACATTTTCGGGTATCTTTCAACTGGCAGTTCCTAACTACGTTGTGGCATTGCTTGCGAAAGTCATAGCAGAGGTGATGTGCTGTATTTGACATATTTGATGTCATGAACTAAAATGTTTCAGTATGTACTTTTCCCAATGGCAATATTTGGGCGTCTTCTTAATTTAGGGAAATCATTTTCCTCAAGAAGTTCCCAAGTAATTGGCTAATGAAGTATGCTATTCCAACATATCAAATCAAGTAGTTGAACATTTTATGTCAATATTATTATTCTCTGGACCCACCATTATCCTTCCTATTTGACCCTCAATGAATTATGTAAGTTTAGATATAACATATGACATAGGTCGATCCTTCACTTCTAACCATCTCATTAATGTATCATATTTGTTAATAATATGATAACTTAAAACATTAATAAGTTACAGGTCAGCATACCTCAGCAACTGAAACAATCAAATCAAACAAAATTCAACACTTACTTTAAAAACTTGGTTCGGGTCAGTGTAAACACCATGTGTTGACTATGAACACTTGTATAAGTTAAATATTCAAATTGCCAGTTTTGAACCCTCTTAATGCACCTTTACATTATACTAGGTTTAGTAAATCCAGAGGATTCCAATTGTCAATGTCATTGCATAAAAGTTACATGTCGTTTTATACACAAAACCGGGTAATACACTGTGACGATTTGTAAAAATATAGAGGTCATGGTCTAGATTACAGCTTTGAATTGTTTATTTGATATCCCAGATAAAACATAGCTCCCAATTCCCAGCTGTTATATCTACGTCCTTGTCTGGTGCGGATAAATTCTAGTTTGTGTCTTTCGCATTCGGCTAAAAAAGTTGTTAAACGCGTTACATTTTTAATTTCCGCAATTTCAACTTAAAGAAGTCTTAAAATAAAAGAATATCGAAATTTATAGACATTGTACTCCGGCCTGAGAACTGTATGCAACACAACAATTCAACGCTACTCCATCATGGTAAGACCTACACACGTTATAATGTTGAATAAGACAGGCATCCATGGCGTTGGGCGGAAACCGAACGGTTTCCATCACTAAATAAAATAAACTCCGAGCACTTTCCCAACATTTTAGACGCTTTAAAGATGCCACAAGTACTGAAAAAAAAAAAACGTAACAACAACAGCTCCGATACCCATACGACAAGCTCAGTTCAGTGGAACATCTCAGACGTTAGGCGTCGTCCGACCTACCTTGGAATCCCCGCCATCAGCTCGCTTTTAATGACAACACTAAAAAGTTTAAGCGTTATTATTTCTTGGTTAAAAATTATGCGCCAAGGAAGATGTACCCCCGAAAAAGTGCCCTCGGAAAACAGCAACAAATAATCCTCGTGATGGAGAAATGTGTGTTCCAGATTGTAAAACGGCAAACTTGTGGCCCAAACGGCAACCTTTTACACTCCAGCAATAACCTAAAAATCATAAACTATGTGCAGTTTTGCTTTCTTGTCAGGGTGGCTGCCTGGATTGTTAGTAGCCAACAACCCTCCCCGGTGGAATGGCGATGTCGCTTGTAATAACATTGCTTGTTATTACCTTTATATTGCTCTAGCGAACGCAAAATAACGCACATAACTCAATATTCGACAACATCTCCGTTGGTTGTTGGTTACAAATTTGTGCATGTTGGCGCTGATGTTGTTCCTTTATAGCTTCCAGCGCAATTTCATCGACTCATCTCGAGGTTTATATCGTAAATAGTTGCTGGAAGAAACAATTTTACAACTTTGTTGTGCAGCATTTCCCCGCTTTTCCTTCACCATCGATCTTAGACTGGGAAGAATGGTAAATAGGAAATGTTTTTACTGTATTTCATATCCTTCGAGGCCAAGCTGCTGTCTTGCTCTCAAATAGCTGCTTCTAACAGTGTGACCGGTCTCTCCGTTTGGGCTGTTGTGTACTTTTGGTCAGTGTTGTTAAAATGCGTTTTAATGACTCAATAAAAGGCAAAATAACAAAAAACAAATTACAGGACCTACAGAAGCGTTGTCGAACATGTATCAAGTTTGTACTAAATTGTGGAAAACAATTAGCGTAAAAAGGCTGTTCCAAGATTTAGTCGTTTTCCCTCATTTGACCTATTGATTACTTTTCCTCATCGACTGGCTAGTTTACGGTCGACGAAAACACACAAAGAAAATGCATCCCGAACTGATAGACGATTGTAAACATTGTATAGAAGGCGTTGACTACATATTACCAAACATGTTGGACAGTGTAATCTTCGTACAGAAACAAACGAACTAACCTGGAGCGTTGATGGTCATACTTTTTTGATGAGTAGGGTATATTGAAATTTGTACATACAATCCAGCATAAGGCTGAAGTGCAAACGGACTAGAAAATTCCGCTTGCAACTCCTCAAAATATTCACCGGAGACTCATAACGTATATGTTCTTGATCATAATAAAGTATGTCGAATTATGTTGGAATCGCGATAGAGCACGCAATATTCAACAAATGTGTTGTATTAGAAATAAGATATATCGGTGCCCGTTTGGTATACATACCTGTGGTTTCTATACATACCTGTGGTCTCTTTACACTTTCAATCGACCAATTGGTCTTTATTAAGATCTGAGGTCTCTCTGCAGACCTTTTGGTCTTTCTAAATCGAATGGTTAGGGGAAGTGCTTTCATAAACTCTATTGAAAATGCATGGGCTATAGTGAAAAGGCGGTTATGGAATGAACTCCAAATAATAGGAGGAAAATTAGTAAAATGTGGAAATCTAAATATTAATAAATTCGATGAATAATGGAATAAAGACATTAATTAGTGATACCATACAATGCACAAATAAGTTTATTAATGGCGTACGAAGCTCTTATGGCCAAAAATAAAAACATTTCTTGTGTACCTCGATTCCTTTTACTTTTATTAATAGTAGACAATTCTTAAAATAAGCGATTTTACACATTTTTAGAGACAACTAAATTGCCTTTAAAAAAAGATGGTTGGTTAAAGTTTCAAATCGCTCTGAAATTTAAAATGTTATATTTCAACATGGGCTACGTACCTTAAGCTTATAGTTTGTAGAATTTTATACGCTGTATAAAAGGCACACCCGTTATTCAAGTCCAAATTTCGAAGCTTATAAGTTTTGCATCGTATGAAAGCGTACATACAACATTTAATTTACAAGATTTAAGAAAACTTCAAAACTAAACTGGATATCCAAAAAGTAAAAGTATATAATGCGTAACGATTCAGAAATAATTCGAATGTATTGTTGTGCTACACATTTTCTCAACATATTTTATTTGCGCTTTTCGTTAGCTATGTTCGCGAATGTATGTCACTTACGCTATTGGTTGTGACAAGATATCACAGGTAAACATGATAGGCAATGCGAACCATCAAGGGGTTTTATATTCTAAATATAGAAAGCTAATTTTTGCTACCAATACCACAACTTACGGATGATAATTGTATATATTATTTTTATTATTTACTTACAAAACAAAAATGAACAAAAAATATACAAAAAGGACATTGACATTAAGTCGGTGACGTTGTTCACAACGCTGCTTTCAGATGACGGTGTTGGCGTCGTGAGTGATACATTGTGTCTTTTACGCTTAAATGAATTGCAATTGGACTTAGAAGCATTTACGGTGGACAATTCCGGGACCAGATTCATCGTATTCCTGTTTTGAAATCCACATTTGCTGGAAGGTGGACAATGAAGCCAGGATGGAACCACCAATCCATACGGAGTATTTTCTTTCTGGTGGAGCAATGATCTTGATCTTAATGGTGGATGGAGCCAAGGCAGTGATCTCCTTTTGCATGCGATCAGCAATACCTGGAAGAGATTGCATTGAAATCAGGTCGGTTTTTGGACTACATTATGTATGTCAACTTACCAGGGTACATGGTGGTGCCACCGGACAGCACATTGTTGGCATACAAATCCTTACGGATGTCGACATCACACTTCATGATGGATTGGTAAACAGTTTCGTGAATACCGCAAGACTCCATGCCCAAGAAGGATGGTTGGAAGAGAGCTTCAGGGGAACGGAAACGTTCGTTGCCAATGGTAATTACTTGACCATCGGGCAATTCGTATGATTTTTCTAATGAAGTGGAAGCAGCAGCAGTGGCCATTTCTTGTTCAAAGTCCAGGGCGACATAGCACAATTTCTCCTTGATGTCCCTGACGATTTCGCGTTCAGCTGTAGTGGTGAAGGAATAACCTCTTTCGGTCAAAATTTTCATCAAGTAGTCAGTCAAGTCGCGGCCAGCCAAATCCAAACGCAGGATGGCATGAGGCAAAGCGTATCCCTCATAAATGGGGACAGTGTGCGAGACACCATCACCGGAGTCCAATACAATACCGGTGGTACGGCCGGAGGCGTATAGAGACAAAACGGCTTGGATGGCGACATACATGGCAGGTGAGTTGAATGTTTCAAACATGATTTGAGTCATCTTCTCGCGATTGGCTTTTGGATTCAAGGGGGCCTCGGTCAACAATACTGGGTGTTCCTCGGGAGCCACACGCAACTCGTTGTAGAAGGTGTGATGCCACACCTTTTCCATGTCGTCCCAGTTTGTGATAATGCCATGTTCAATGGGATACTTCAGAGTGAGGATACCACGTTTGCTCTGAGCCTCATCACCAACATAGCAGTCCTTCTGACCCATACCTACCATCACACCTTGATGGCGAGGACGGCCAACAATGGATGGGAAGACAGCACGAGGGGCGTCATCACCAGCGAAACCAGCCTTGCACATGCCAGATCCATTGTCTACGACGAGGGCAGAGGGTTCATCGTCACACATTTTGGCAGTTGTTTTTTGTTCTGTAATCCACACACAAAGCAGAAAATATCAAATGGTAAGGATATGAACGCACCGATCCGTAATCCTTTTGCTCCGAAAAACTTACAGACTGAAACACACAAGAAATGAACAACGGATGGTATGTTTATGCGAACGTGGCAGAGACCAGAGTGATTCAAGATTCTCTAGACCAACCTCTTTTAAACTTTTTTCACTAAAACCCTTCAACTGTCACTCGCATTCACCAACACTTGTCCGCTCACTCACACCTTCACACTGATGCTCACCTACTCACACACACGTATGCTTCCGAAACAAATCACTCAAAACTACCAAAATAACATTTAATAACAACTAAAATCTTGCAAATACAGCAACAAATCAACAGTTCCGAGAGTGCATTTCGTCGCATAGAGATGCCAAATATGCGAAGAAGTAATGCTGGCGAGGTGGGCGGCAGGGGCTTCCCGAGGTACTATAGGCGCAGGACAAATGTCGAATATGTATTGTGCTAAAATTATAATAATACAGACAGATCGTTTTGTTCTGCTCTTCGTAGCACCACCATCGCTGCATTTTCGTACCGAATGCCCAATGTAAATTACCAAAGATGGCCTGGTCCGACGCATGCACATCACTGTGTCTGTCTATTGTTTATCTGTCCATTTGTATTCGTCGAAGTGCACATGGTCATCAACCAACCTAATTAGGTGTTTCTTGTAATTTGTCTAGAATTGAATAGAAATCTGACACACAAATTTGGTTATGTTTGAAAGAGGAATAATTACCAGCGTCTTCATAGGTTCGAAACTTTTAAAATCGGTATATATATATATATATATATATATATGTAGCGTACAAAAGAACAGAAATTATGTGCTAACTTATTTTCAAGGCTGTGCCCAAACAACTGGTAGATACGTGATATAATAAAATCAAAGCACATTCCACATATTCGCAAAACGTCAGGATTTCTCGAATCAACTGTAACCATTAATATGTTTGCAATAAACTCCACAAAATTTAAATTATAAGCCTATAGGAATGTTAGTAGCTAGAGATCTCGCTATTGATTTTGTCTAATCTAATGATACTAGAGTCTATAGAGCAGGACAAATGTAAAATGAGAGATTTCCCCAATTCAGGTTTCTTCAGGAGCCTCACAAACGAGGTTGTCAAGCTGATCATTGCTCGAAATCGGTTATTAAAATTTGATTGTGAATGGCCTGTTTAATGGGATAGAAAATCATGATTTAGCCAGATAGCCCAGAAGTGAGCTTGGGAAGCTGCAAATATGATAGGATCATATTCGGGGCTGTCAATTTAAAAATCTGAGAGTCGAAATAAAACCTTCGATATTTTAGTGGTAAAATTTGCAATAGCCTTTGATAGTGTCTTACATCGAAGAGTTCCGTATGAGATTAAGTCCTTGGTTTTCAATGAGCTTATATCCAGTTTACAAATTGAAATAACTTGCCATGGTTCATTTCAACACATTACAGTGAGGTGAAATAGAGCCTATTATATCAATGCGAGCAAGAAGTAATTTATTGTCAACAAGCATCCCGGTAATTTTCAAAACTTTCAAAATGTTATTCAAATTCTTATGGGAACAATAAACTCAAGTTACACTAGAAATTTTTATACCCTCCACCTTTTATAACATGGGATCTCCTCCTAACAAAAAGGGGATAAATATTTATCATTTCGGGTAGTGAAATCATGTTTAATACAGAGAGGGCCGGCCACTCCTCAATTGTTTGAAAAAAATTAATTAATATAAATTGCCGGATATATATTGAATGTATTTGCATGTATAAGTATTTGAAAACATTAATTTCATAAAAACGTAGTTTTCCATATTGTGATTGTGGTGATTACTAATATAAATCGGTTCAAACATTAGTCATAACGTGAGTGGGTTCAGTTTTCTAAATATCTGTTAAATAAGAAGACATAAATAAGAAGGGTTCAGACCACAAATAAAAAATAGAAAGAGAGTGCATTTAACATAAAATGATTCGATCTCTTTTTTGATCGCATATTCATATTTAGCAAAATGTGCTAAATGTAAAGTCTGCATGTTATTTGCAAATAAAAGAGGGTGCGGAAAGGGCAACCACCAAGTCCAATAATTACTAATGTCGCACCATTTAAAAATTGGAAATTTATTGTGTAACATAGATAATACGAATGAAGGAAAAACTTAGAAAAAGTTTGGAGAGTACATACAAAAATACAACATACCTGAGTCCCAGAATACAAATCGAGTTAAAATAAATATAAAAATAATTGGAGAATACATCCACAAGTATATTGTTGAAGAAGTGAAAACTGCTGGTCAAGGATATGACGGCGCATCTAACATGTCAGGCAATTATAATAAAGTGCAAAATTCACTTCTGTGGTACACAAGTTTCAATGCACCCTCAAATATTCCAGAAATTCAAAGTAAATTTTCTACAATTTCGGCAATTTACCTATTCTTTCGAAAATCTCCAAAAATGTCTGCTACTTTATGTAAAATAATTCGGGAAGGAAACAAACAACTAAATTCATATTGTGAAACACGATGAGCGGCATGCTTGAAAACAAATATTTAACGAATGTATAGAAGAGATAATACAATCGTTGGAAGAAATGAGGGGAATGGATAGATTTAATTTGGATTTATTCCTAATATATAACTAAGACCTATACACATATTAGGTATTTTCAAAAATAAAATGTTCCTTTTTTAATTTCGCACCACCTGAAACTTGAGTTAATATTAATAACCAGCATAGGCCCGCTACGTCCTTAGCGGATTTAATTTAATTTAGTACACAGCACACTTTTGGATTAAGTATAGATTTGAAATATTTCGAAAAATAATAGGTGCTATATTTTCAATTTTTAAGAAAATCTCTTTCTTTTATATTTATATTTTCTGATCCTCCCAATGGACCAATGCAAATAGTACAAATAGTGAGTTTTTTAAGCATGTATGTTTTTTTCGAATATTTTGTACAAATTTCAAAAATATATTACTGTGTTTGTAATAGATAAATCTACGTACCGCGTTTCAGATTTCTATTTCTTCATTATTTAGTATTTTTATCACAACTTTAGTACTAATTTCGAAAAATTACAGATATAATACCATGCATATTCTATTTGTAATATTTAAAGCTTTTTGCGAAGATTCGCATTTTTATCTCTATCTTTTATATTGCAGCATAATATTTACAACTTTTCAGTACTAATTTCCGTCAAATAAATTTGCCCATCATTCTTTTGTAACAGCTTAAGTTATATACCAAATTTCAGATATATATATATACCTACCTGTTCTATCGTACCGATATTTAGTAGTTTTTAGTGCTATTTTCCAAAGTCTGTTCACACATTCTGATTCGTTTATCATTGACAAAGCTGCATACCAATTTGTAGAGTTCTACATCCAACCGTTCCGGTGTAATAAAGATTTAGTATTTTCAGTACTAATTTCCAAAAATTGTGCCAAGTTTCAGATATGTATCTCTACCGACTCCATTCAAATATAATATTTAGTACTTTTACGTTTCTAGCTTTAGTCGTTTCGTCTGGGCGTTGATGATCAGTCAGTCACTTATAACGCAACATCGGGTAATGTGGACTATGCGTTTAATGTGGACCACCACCATATCTAAGAATACGCTTGAAATATGTCAATGCCGCTTTGCTATATGTTTTATATGTAAAAACAAACATCCAATATGTTTTTATTCGCAGTTCGCAGTTTTCAGTTTTTTAAATATAATGCAATAACATTTTTATAGTCAAATATTTAATGTTTGACCTGGAATATATTTAGACGACAATCTACTATGTCGTGAAAGCAATTTGTTTTCATTTTTTACCGTTGGTACGCCCACAATATCAAAAAAAAAAAAAAAAGAGAAAATTGTGGTCCATATTACCCGAAGTTAGATTGCTGGTACTTACATGTGCTATAGAGTGAGAACCCATAATACTTAATATTGTGATCATTATCGTGATACCAACAGGCGGACAGACAGACTGCAGATACGTATAAGTCAACATAGAATTTTATTCTGATCAAGAATGAATACACTGTATGGGGTCTCCCGTGAATATCTCGAGGTGTTGCAAACGAAATTAAAAATTGAATATACACACACCCTTATAAATACAAAATTATGAAATGTTTAATTTGTATGCAAATACTTTGAATCTTATCGGCAGAACATTTTGCGGATCTTAAAGCAAGAAAAACGGAGTCTATGCTTTCTTCCACGAAATCTTTCTGGAATTGCAAGCTAAACATTATATCTTGGCATATCAACGATATGAATTTGTAAATGACGTTAAATCATTCGTATCTATCCTTATATTTTTCTTTTATTTTCCAGACAATGATGTCGTATCAATTATAGCATTTGTACGTATTTTGATATACGAAGGGTCCATCCGGTCGAACATTTCTTTTTAGAGAGTGTCCGGTAGGTGGATGTCGTATTTTAAAAAACATTTGACTAGTACAACAATACTACGTAAGTGTTCTATTACTTCATGCTTTCAAAGTTACAGGTTTCAAGAGACTACACAGAGACATTTCCTTTTGAGATATATTTTGTCAAATTAAATTCAAATATAGCATCTCTATGGCATGAGAGCATACATACTCAGAATGTTCTCCGCTGACATAATTTGAATTTTTTATTTAATGAAAAGCATTAATAGTGAATTGTACATCATGTATTTACAGACATTATAGTCGATATAATTTGAATTACGGAGTGAAGGGATCGACGGACGGACACACAGACAGACACAAAACCATTGTATCTGTGCACATTCAATCCACTTGCAAATGCACATTTATATTATTCCCTTGCACATTCGCAGCGATCACAAAAATAAACCTAAGGAATTTCGGAAGATATTACAGCACTTGATATGCTACACAGTGTGATAATAAATGTGCTGATAGACCGCACCCATAACAAAAATTAACAAACGAAAATGCTTAGAAATCGCATTCGTATACAAATGCAGACACTGATGCAGATGTTCAACAGCCGCCAGTCGGTGATGAAAGCTCTCCGATTAATGTTTGAATTCGTTAACAAAAATTGCTGTGACTAGGGTAATGCTATGGGAACCCGAAGCTACCTTAGACATTTGTTTCAGAAACTCCCATAACTACATCGATAAATGGTCACTTTCGGTATTTTGAAATAACTAGCCAAGGTCTAGGTGCTTCGGCGAATTACTATAACAAATTAACTGCTATGTTAACGTATGCATATGCATTATATATAAAACGAACACCGTTTAAGAGAAAAAAAATAATTTTTGTAAATTGTTTTTTTTTTTTTTTTAATTTTTATGTGCAACCCTAAAATTATGTTGCCCATTTTTCCAACCACCCAAGAAAATGGCTACGAAAAAAATAAGTTGTTACTCAATTCATTTCATAATATGATTTATAAATTTCACGATATTGATTAAAAAATTTCGTTTAAGGGGACCCCCCATTCTCGGGGTCAAAAATTTTTTTGATTTAATTCGATTCTACACTAACTCAAGAATGTCCCTACAAAAAGTGAAAATCTCAAGAACTCTTGAAAATATAGCCGATTTATTGTGTCAGCATCAAGTGACAGCTAAAGGGCTTCTCAAACTTTAAACGCGTTTTTCTCTTTTGCGAATGGCGGGCACGATAACTCAAAAACTAATAACCCAATCGATTCCAAATTTTTACATGTGTCTCTGTGCAGGGACGTACGCAGGGGGGGGGAGCCCCCCCCCCCGAAATGAATTTTTTTCAGAGTAAATTTATGTTTGCAACAGCATTTTTTCATTTTGTACGACCGGCCCCCCCCCCCCCCCCCCGAAATGAAATCCTGTGTACGTTGCTGTCTCTGTGAGTGTATAGCTATAGTATGAACTAGGATAAAGCCAATCGGTGAAGATCTTCCTTAAGGGGACCCCCCCATTCTCGGGGTCAAAAATTTTGTTGATATAATTCGAATCTACACTACACAACTATGTTGTCAGGGTATTATAGCTTTGTGCAGCCCCAAATGTTTGTAACGCCGCGAAATATTGGTCCTAGACCCACCTTTAAGTATACCGATCGTCATATCTCGACTAGATGAGTCGATCTAGACATGTGTGTCCGTCCGTCCGTCCGTCCGTCCGTCCGTCCGTCTGTCCATTATAATTTGTAAACACGATACAGGCCACAGTTATGGACCAATCTTCACGAAATTTTGCATGTAGGATGGGTTCTGGCCAATGAAGACCCCTATTGTTTTTGGAAAAGATCGGTTAAGATTTAGGGGATGAAATGGACCAAATACTAAATTTTTGTCGGTTTTTCTGGTCGCTCCAGAGGCCGCAATTATGGCCCAAACACCGCGAATTTTTGCATGGAGAAGGGGATCGGGTCAGAGAATAAGCATGCATGTTTTGATAAAGATCGGTCAATATTTAGCGGGTCAAATGGACCCTGACTTTTGTGTGAAAAATGACAAAATTTGTATTCTATGGCATACATATTTACTCCTGGAGGATGTAGACCCCAGGAGTTGATAGCATATCCAAGAGGAGGGGTGGGCCTTTAAATTGATACCAAATATAGTGATGTATCTACTCAGATGTGGGAGTTACAGTCAAATATTTACAGGTGCTTACGTATTCAGATATTATTCAGTAACCCATTACCACATTAGAGGGAGAAATATCGCGCTGATGGCTTAGACATTTTTCATGAAGTTCCAGTTATGGTCAAGAACAACGCCTACAATTTTCGGTGATGATCAGATTAAAATTTTGGGATGAAATGGACCGAAAACATAATTTTTTGTGTGTTTTCGAGTAGAGTATAATCCGAAAATCACAACACAACCCACCGTGAAGGTAATCTGGACAAGTAATTAGAAGGACTGTACTGAATATTCGAAAAAAGTAAGGAAGAGGTGTTGTTAACCTCTAATCGGACAAGAGGGGGCAAATATCACGAAATATTACTCAGACTCGGAATAAACATCCTCAGAAAGTTAGAGTTCGTGGTAGTTGTGTAGGGTATCGCATGGTCGGCCCCGTCCGACTATACTGCTCCGCCGACCATACGATACCCTACACAACTACCACGAACTCTAACTTTCTGAGGATGTTTATTCCGAGTCTGAGTAATATTTCGTGATTTTTGCCCCCTCTTGTCCGATTAGAGGTCAACAACACCTCTTCCTCACTTTTTTCGAATATTCAGTACAGTCCTTCTAATTACTTGTCCAGATTACCTTCACGGTGGGTTGTGCTGTGATTTTCGGATTATACTCGACTCGAAAACACACAAAAAATTAAGTTTTCGGTCCATTTCATCCCAAAATTTTAATCTGATCATCACCGAAAATTGTAGGCGTTGTTCTTGACCATAACTGGAACATCATGAAAAATTTCAAAGCTATCAGCGCGATATTTCCCCCTCTAATGTGGTAATGGGTTACTAAATAATATCTGAATACGTAAGCACCTGTAAATATTAGACTGTAACTCCCACATCTGAGTAGATACATCACTATATTTGGTATCAATTTAAAGGCCAACCACTCCTCTTGAATATGCTATCAACTCCTCGGGTCTACATCCTCCAGGAGTAAATATATATGCCATAGAATACAAATTTTGTCATTTTTCACACAAAAGTCAGGGTCCATTTGACCCGCTAAATATTGACCGATCTTTATATTAACATGCATGCTTATTCTCTGGCCCGATCCCCTTCTCCATGCAAAAATTCGCAATGTTTGGGCCATAATTGCGGCCTCTGGAGCGACCAGAAAAACCGACAAAAATAATGTTTTTGGTCCATTTCATCCCCTAAATATTAACCGATCTTTTCCAAAAACAATAGGGGTCTTCATTGGCCAGAACCCATCCTACATGCAAAATTTCGTGAAGATTGGTCCATAACTGTGGCCTGTATCGTGTTTACAAATTATAATGGACAGACGGACGGACGGACGGACGGACGGACGGACGGACGGACGGACACACATGTCTAGATCGATTCAGCTAGTCGAGATATGACGATCGGTATACTTAAAGGTATGTCTAGGACCAATATTTCGCGGCGTTACAAACATTTGGGGCTGCACAAAGCTATAATACCCTGACAACATAGTTGTGTAGGGTATAAAAATGTCTCTACAAAATTTCAAGTGAAAATCTCAAGAACTCTTGAAGATATAGCCGATTTATTGTGTCAGCATCAAGTGACGGCTGAAGGGCTTCTCAAACTTAAAACGCGTTTTTCTCTAAACATTTTTTTGCGAATGGCGGGCACGATAATTCAAAAACTAATAATCCAATCGGTTCCAAATTTTGCAACGTTTCTCTGGGAGTATATAGCTCTCGTATGAACTAGGATAAAGCCAATCGGTGAAGATATTCCTTATTTTTTAACTTGGTTTTTGGTAAAAAATCGGCGATTTTCCAAAAATATTTTTTCAAAGGTCCACCATTTTGTTAATTTTAGAGCGAAGTCAATAATCCTAGTTCATACGAGAGCTAGACATGTACTCTTTCTAACACCGTTGGAATTTTCGGATTCCGATGTTCCAGTGAGGAGTTATCATGCCCGCCATCAAAAATAAGGGCTTTTCTTTAATTACAAAAAACAACAACAAAACAATAACAAAATTTTTTTGTAAATTATTTTTCTTCTCTTTTAAATCTTCAATTATATATGTGCAAAGTTACAAACCTTAACAAGCATTGGTATTGATTTACCAGCCCATTGAAAATCTTGAAAAATTAAAATCGAGAATGGGTGGGGTTCCCTTAACTTGGTTTTTGGTAAAAAATCGGCGATTTTCCAAAAATATTTTTTCAAAGGTCCGCCATTTTGTTAATTTCAGAGCGAAAGTCAATTTCCTCGGAAAATTAATCCCCGTTTAATTGGTACAAAAAATCGTGTCATCAAAAATATTGAAAAATAATCAGGCATTTTAAAGACCCTTTTGAGAATATGCATAAAATCACTTTCTGAGCCGATTTATGCATGTCCGATGTTAAATTGTATATTGTAAACAAAGTACAGGTTGCATTTATAATGCGATTTAGATGAAATTTGGTACACCAAATTTATTCGGTCCAAGGACGAACCCTATTGAAATTAAGAAAAATAGGTTCAAATTTAAATATAGCTCACATTTACCGATTTTAGGTAAATGGTGCACAAAACTTCCAATTTGAAATTTAGCATAGGTTGTAGAATGGTTGTATGGATTGATGTTAGTCGGTTCTCATAAATAATATAAAATAAAGATCACATATTTAAGTTCATTTAATTCCATGTCAATATTCCTTCGAAGAGTGACGTTTGTTAGGATACTCATGCATGTACAATTATTATTGCTAAGGAAAACCCGCAAGAAAGCGTAAATGTGATTTCTGTAATTGAGCAGACAGTTCAATTAAGCGGGTATCGGACAATTGGTTCCTCGGTTAATTGAACAAACAATTGTGCAAATTTTTATGTGCAATTAACTGAAAAATACTGTATATAGACAAATGTTCTAACAATATACTTTTAAATATGAAAGCGTTTTAAGTATGTAAGAGTAGATCTTCTTCGGAGCCCTGATAATGTCATTAAACATAATTTGAATCTTCCGATAATCCCTTGTATAATGTGAACTGCGTTTATGTGGCCTTTGTTGATTCCACACAACGTTCATGAGAATGATACTCAGGTTTCTGCAAAATAATCAAGTGTAACAATTCAATCCCCATTAGTGTGTTTTAGATGAACTTGCTGCTAAATGAGTTCTTCATTTCTGATCATGACAAAGAAGAATATGACAATAATACCAATAAACAAGATCATGATGACAAACATCATGATGCTGTCTGCAACGTAGATGATCATTCTCAAACTTACGCTCCATTGACTTGACAAGTGGCTGGGTGGTTATTTATAGATGAGAAAGAACTTGCGAGCATTCATTCGTTCGCTTGACAATGCATTTCGAGCAGGCGGCGCATTCGTTATTTCTCTGCGGTCCCATTGACCATGTGAACGCGTACAATGTTCCGAGTCATAATTTGTCGATGGCATCATTGATCAAGTTGCTTAATGGGGGGTACTGTTCTGAAGATTAGAATGGATCATGAAGGGATGAAGTGAGCAAGAGCAGGAGTAATTAACGCAACTTTTGAGACCGTTGTCTGATATTTTGTCCTTTTTAGGTAATATTACCTTAAATGGTAAAAATTAAATGTTGGAGCTTCACGGATGTCTGCATCAATTTTTATATTGCATCATAAATAGGAATGCGATAGTGTGCGTAGCTGCTGGCGCATTTTAAATTAGCATACGTTCATCGGACGTATGCATCGGCTCTCTACCCCAACATCGTTAACGCTGAACGCATTTGGTTTTGCTGACTAATATTTCGTTTTAGTTTTTTAGTTTTTTTTTTTGGTGAACATTTTTTGCACCACTCTCTTGCAGTTGCCGGGCCATGCGACCATTGAGGGGTTGGGTTGCAAAAGTAGGTATATGTGTGTAAGTAGTGGCGAAAAAATAGAGGGCGGAGTTTTTCCAGTTTTATTTTATGTAAAGTCCAGATCTACGCACACAAATCCACGCACTCATTTCAGACCTGCCACTGCTTAACTGGTCACTTTTCGCTGCTATATGCATGAAAAACAAAAACACTCACACACATACATGCAGACGAAAAATAATGTTTTGTTTTGTTTTTCGCCGTTTTTTATATGTTGTCGAATTTTTGTTTTATTTTTTAAGAGAAAAAAATATGCACTTCCCACCAATCCTCCTCTGTAGGCGATGACGATGAAAGGGGAAAGGTGTTCACATATGAATTGCTGCATTCATTCGGCTCCATAAACATTTCTCTCCCCGGTTGCAGCGAAATAGTGAAATGTTGTAGAGGTTTTGCAGTCATCCGGTCATTATTCTGCCAACATCACGTCGAGCAAAAAAGGAAAAAATCTAAATGAGTTTTTATAATTTTGTATATGTGTGTGTGCTTGTTTGCAATAAAACCTAAAAGTTGGAAACAGCATTTGAACCTGTAGCAGCAGAGAACCAGAGTTTGGAGTTTTGTTATTGTCCAAGCTGTAAATTTGTGGATAGACGTGCAACATGATAATAAATATATGTATATATATAGGAGCGTACGGAACTCAAAAATTTACCGGATGAGCTATGTAACCAATTTGTCGTAGAATATACACATTTTCAATCAATCGTAAACTTGCGAACCTAAATATATGGAAATAAAATATCTATAATTGGGACCTCGCAAATCCGAATTATCCGGTAAACCGGACTGCATTTCACAACCCATTGCGTATCCTGTAAACCGGATTGTTTGCATCTATTTGTCCCTGTAATACGGATTCTGTATATTTATATTTTTATGAGTATTTGTTCGTATTACGATCGTAGCATGGGACGAAACTACAGTTAGAATTATGAGCAGTTAATGTTTTCGTTAGCAGTGTAAAACTATTTACATTATCACTAAATTTATAGAAATGTAAACCAATTTTAAAACCTCGAAAGTACGGAACATTTGGCAATTCCGATGGGAATAAAAATACAAATTTGTTCGGAAATAACAAGTTTCATCAAATATGAGGGTTTTGGATCTTGGGTCAGGTTGTAAAGTTGGTGAATTGCTAAAAGTCGCCCATTTATGTGCTGGTCTACCAAGCTTGTTGAATATGTTTGTTTGATTTTGCTCCTGAAACCGATGCGTATTACTTTTATAAAGCTCTGACCGTCATACGCCCCATAATACGCCACTGGTCGATTTCGTTGAAGCCCATCTTCCATATGATAACAATGAAGTCAAATATAATTTTCAAACTATGTACTATATGTCCGTGTGTGTGTGTGTGTACAGTGTGCATGCGTATGTTCGTGTAAACATCAATGTTACATTTGTGTGTGCACCACCGCATTTGGAGCTTAGGATATGAATATTTGCGTGTGTGTTTGTGTGGCGAACATTTTACTTTTTGGTCCAATTTTATTTTTTAACAAAACAAACATTCGCACGCACAAACAACAACTCCCACTACCATTCTCTATTGCATGTCCATGTGCACAGGCAAAGGCAGTAGATAATCGTGTGCGTTTGTATATCCTTGCAATACGAACGCAGATCGGAGACGAAAGGGTGGTCGTGCTTTGTTTTTTACTGGTCATAGTGGCCTGGTGAGGTTGTGGTTCATTTTTGTGCGTAAAAACATCGCATCGCATTGCATCGTATATCCTCTTTTTCCATTTGGGCATGGCTGTGATGTCATTTCACTCGCTCCACTTTGTCTGGCCGATTCAGAGTTTGTTTTAGTTTTATTTTTGAATATTTTTTTGCAAACGATTTCGTTTTGTTTTGTTTTATTTTTGGTGAATTCCACGTTGTTGATTTTTGTGTGTTGGCCTGGGAGAGAAAGTAGGACGGGCGAGGGGAGTACAAACTGCATTGTATGCAAGCTGCAGTTGCATTCGCTGCAGGCCGCAGCAAAATAACAGTTAGCTGCACAGTAGCGAAAGCAAAGTGCATCCTATGTTGCAATTTGACTGAATGGTGAGTTGGTGAATTTTGTTGTCAATGTGTGAATTTCGCATCTGCATGCGTAGGCATTTCGACTGCGTAGTTTTTGGCTGCTGCAGATGATGGCACCCAGGCTTTACTAACGTCGATTTTTTACAAAAAAATAAAAAAAAAATGAACAAATAAAACAGAGGAGACCAAATGGTTCTCAATAATGGCTGAATTTTTATTGGCTGATTGAAAATAAAAATATTCTTAGTTGTGATGATGTTTTTTAGTTTTATTTTTTGGCTCGTTGTTTTCGGCGTTTTGGATGGTCGTTTTTGTGCTGCACTTCTGGTCGTCGATTTTTTTCATTTTAAACTTTTTTGTTGGTGCCATTAGTTGTTTGTTATTCTCTTTTTTGCATTTTTGTTTTCATAGGATGCGTGCGTACTTGTTGTTGGTGTCGTTGCTGTTAGCGTTTGGCATATTCACTGTTGTTGTAGCATGGATGCATGTTTACTTTTTGATGCATTATGTTGATATGTGGTCTGGTCATTGATGTCGTTGTTATGTCGCTGTTTTTGTTGTACAGCAGTGGGGCCGTTTTGGTATTGGGTGAGGGCAGCAACGTGGGGTGGGTTCTTCGTTTTTTATTTGTGCATTTTTGGCTAGATTTTCCTTCTTTTTGCTGTTTACATTTTATTTGTTGTTTTCTTTTTGGGGTTTATGAGTAAGTGCGTGTGTTACTAACACACACACAGAATGTTTATGGTAAATGTACACAGACGCCATATTTTATTGTCAGCGTAGTTGAAAGTGTTGTTGTATATTATTATAATTTTTTGTGTGTCTTTGTTTTTTATTTTTATTTGAGATGCCTCTTTTTGCAATGCATTATGATTTTTGGGGAGGTGGGGATATCTCCCTCAAAAATAACCAAAATAAAAAAAAACTCACATAGGCCTACTCCTACTTTGGTGTTTTATTATAACGACTTCCCTTTTGTGCTTAACCTCAAACCCGGCCGATGACCAGTTGGGTGCATGTTTGGGCTCAAGTGTTGGTCGGTTGCAGTTTTCGCATTTAAGTGGGTCGTTTGTTATTTAGCGCCCGTTTAACAGTTTAACAAAATTCTCTGTTGTTCTAGGCATCGTTTTCATTTTTGGCAACAGACGCCGCACACTCATCGCTCACATTATGGCGCGAGAGGAGGCACATGGAGGAATGGACGAAATGGATTGGCCCTCAGTCTGCAGAATAAGCGGCGGTTTGAAACCTAACAGGAGGTCACAGTTTTGGCAGGCAACCCTTCTCATTATGTTCCGTTAACACAAAACAAGCCAAGTGCCTTTTTATTCCGTTTTTGCAATGGGCCTCAGATTTCCAGATTTAACAAAAAGGGAACCCAAAACAGTTTTATTAATTGCAGCATTCAGTACTTTTGAGTGGACAGAAGCTGCTTTGCTACTTTTGATGAGGCCTATGATAATGTTTATCTGAGGGTGATGCTTAAAGTGGCAGTCTACAATAATTAACCACACTGTTTTTGAGTTGACAATGAATCGATATCGGTCAGCAAACAAGTACATATGTGCATCTGAATCTGATGCATTTGGTAGAGCCGCTCATAAAAGATTCAGTTGCAAAAGGTTAATAAACTGCAATTCCAATGTTGTCTTCAGATAACGGCATACCATTTCCAAATTAGAAACGTTTTGTATATTTAAACATTTTCTATTAAAAACAAGTATTGTTACTTTCTAAATACGAGTTGTAAGTAGCTTAGGATAATCTATCCCATGCAAAATATTCGTATTTATACCCTCAATCGTGTACAACACCAATTTATTTTTTATAAAATAATGATTGGTTTTTTATAATTCTTTAATAATGTAGTTGTATCCTGAGTATACAAATGACATCCTTTAAGTTCGATTTATGTATATTGTGACTATTTTAATGGACGAATTCATAATGTTCAAAGTATAGTCCCAATATAATGGTACCCCAAATATTCGGGTCTTAGTGATTCGGGTCTTATGGTTTGCAGTGGTGGAGGTACTAGAGGAGTGCTCTGATATTTCCCATCTTCGAACTTGATTTAAGTTTGAACAAAAATATCACGATGTAGAAGGATTGAATGAAATCGGTCGCTCTCTTCAAGATTATTGTGCGCACCATACAGCCAGACGGACATTTGGTCCAAAGGAACATGAAACCTAAAACCAATATTTCGATTCTATAATGTGAACTCGACAATAGTTAGGTAATTGCAACAATAAAAAGTAAAACTTATATGTACCCTCCCCCAGGGAATATCGTAATTGACTAAAAATAAACAACTGGGAATAACAAGTACATAATTTCAGGTAATTTAAATGGAAAACGTTACAACGAAGTGATATCTATTTAAAAATGTATAATATAAATTCTAACAGTACCGATACAGGGTTTTTGAGTGGGCAGAACATTTTCCAAAAACTACTGATGAGTTTAATGTTGATTAAACGAGCTATAAATATTCTGCAAGGGGATAAATTCCGCTTCCCACCAATAGTCATGTAAGTAAATAAGTGATATTCATTTCGGATGTCTGATCTCAAGAAAAATATGCATTAAGCTAAATTGATAAAATATAATCACTGCATCCACCCAAAATGGATGCTGACATTTTGAAGTCGGATTTTCGGTGTTTTTGGAATTTTTCTTATAATTAGGATGCGCATCCAGATAATGGACTAACCTGATTATAGGATTGTAGAACTCGTGATTTTGCTTTGTTTAGTGTATATCTCATGAATGTTCTCTCCGTAGCTACCTTGCAATTAGATTCCAAAGACGAAAATTTGGTGCGTAAATTTTTATAAAAAGCCTGTTTTTTTGAGTATAAATTTAAGATGGTCCATGGTTCCGTGGAACCCCGCGTGATTTTAGTTTTTTTCGTGCCGAATCTAATGAGCCCAGCCATGTTCAATTCCGCCCAATAAAACGGCGGATACAGGTACATTGAATTTAGGAAAAACTGCAAAAACTTATTTTGAATAATTCGCGTATATAATCGCTTTTTTCTTCGAATTGATTTTACATACATTCATGTTTGTATTATCATATTCGCGAATCTGTGTGCAAATAGGTCAAAAATACATCGATACGTGAATAATATGTGTATTTAATCCAAAATTGATTGTGGCGGCACATCCGCGGTTTTTAACCAATCCTTTTAAAATTGGTGTACTTTTGTGTATTTTCACTAGCGATTGCTGAAATCTGATGCGCATTAAAATCGTGAAAAACTAGGGATCTTACGCGGTTATTATCCGAGTGAAAGCACGTCTGTATATTTTGCTGTGCATTTACACACTAATTTATTAATAAAAAAGTGAGCCTTAAGAACTAAGTATTACAATATGACTTAACCTATCTTAGACTAATGTGTAAAAGAAAGAGTGCATCTGCCATAACACATGTAGTGGACACACACAATTCGTTATCTCACATGTGGCAAGCACGCTACACATGCTTATCAGTCTGTAGTGAATGCGGCAATAGAAAACTCCTATTTTATTATTGTGTACTAATATTCAACCAAAATAATCTCTTATCTCAAGTGGACTGTAGACAAAAATAGATCCCTGTTTAAAAACCATGTTCGCTACGTGAACATCTTGCGGGCCAGAAAATGAATATAAAATATAAACTATTCCAAGATATACAAATTATAAAATACAAAAAAATTATAAAGAAATCAAAAAACAAGTGGCTTGTCCGCACCTCCACCTTTGTCCGCCGGCTTATTCTTCCAGCCTGAACCCTTGTCCATCGTCATCCTCAGCTTCTTCATACGGCTTCCAGGCTGAGCATCATTCTCCAGGCTGTGACATTTGCAAACCTCATCATAGCCGCGGCTTCATTCTTCAGCTTGTTCCCGCTTCTGACCGCAGACTTCGTTTTGGTGGGAAAACCTTCCCCTTCTGCTTCACCATCTTTCTTGGCACCAAATTCTTTCTTCTTCGGCAGAACGTCGTCTTTATTACGTGATGCACCATCTAACGTTGGCTGCGTATTGCATGTGACTGCTGGATCCGCATTTCCGCCATTTATATCGACAATCTTCCTGGCCGAAATACCCGTAATTAGCGGTTTCTGCTTATCACCACTATCACAATTTGCTGTGGGTTCAGCGCCATTTTCCGCCGGCTTCATCTTCCTACAGGCAAAACAAGTACCCACTGGCGACGCACAGTACACAGCAAGTCTTCCTTTATGTACCTGCTCCTTGTTCACCGGCTCCAACTTCCCAACTGGACATTGTTCCATAATTGGTTTCTCCGCACCAGCCACCGCATCGTTCTTTTTCATGGCCAATTGCCGCTCCTTATTGTCATTGGCAACCATTCGTATCACCAACTGGTCACGTTCGGCCTCAACTGCTTCTCGTGCCTTCTTCGAAAGTGCCAATTCTTTCAAAAGATTCCTTTTCTTTTCTTCCCAGGATTTTTCTGCTGCCTGGGCTTTCTCTGCAGCCGCCACCAATTTACCTTTAAGCTCTTGAAAGGTCAAGTCAATTTATCTATCTCTTGCCTGTGCCCTTTCTTGAAAGCAACCATTGGCGTCTTCCGATCGTTTTAGACCAACTTCTAGCTCTCCAATGCTCTTTGAAGGCTGCCCATTTGTTCTTGGACTGGCCTAAAACCTCCTGCCATATTGGATTTTTTCTCCAATATCTCCATCCACCTATCTCGCACCACCGCCTTTTCTTCATCGGATGCGTGCCTCACTAGACTTTCTGTAAAGTCATATAGGTTCTGTACCACAGTCGTATCTAGTCGATCGATATTCTCTGCGAACATGTTAATATTATTTAGAAGATTGTTTATCTCCCACTCCAGGGTCGGTGCCGAGGCTCTGACTAGTTTATCTTCATCTGTAGCCGCTATGCTCAGAATCGAAGCTTCGCTGGCTTGTTCCTTGTCGCAGTCAGCATTTTGTTTTTCAATTATTTTTTTGTGGATTTTTCACCAAGCTGACAGAATTTCCTTGACCGTTAAGTTAAATTCTTCAGCATCAATTTCCTCCACAATCGGTCACTGATCCGGCTCAAAGGACCATTGTAAAACTAGGGATCTTACGCGGTTATTATCCGAGTGAAAGCACGTCTGTATTTTTTGCTGTGCATTTACACACTAATTTATTAATAAAAAAATGAGCCTTAAGAACTAAGTATTACAATATGACTTAACCTATCTTAGACTAAAAAGAGAGAGAGAGAGTGCATCTTCCATAACACATGTAGTGGACACACACAATTCGTTATCTCACATGTGGCAAGCACGCTACACATGCTTATCAGTCTGTATCTTATTATTGTGTACACACATTCAACCAAAATAATTTCTTATCTCAAGTGGACTGTAGACAAAAATAGATCCCTGTTTAACTAAATATTCTCTCTTCTACACAAGAGACCCACAGCAAGATATTCACTATCTTTATTATTTAAAAACCATGTTCGCTACGTGAACAATCGTATGCATGTTGCGTCATTTTTAGCCATTTTTAGGGTTTTTGCATAGTAAAGTGCATCGAGCATCGAGCTTTGGCCGCTAAATGAAACATCGAAAATGCATAATTATTGGAAGAGATTGATTTAGTTTATACGAAAACCGCATGCGCAACAACTGATTATATTTCTGTATTGTAAGTGCAATATATTTAGTCATTTTTACAGTCGAAACTGTTATCAGATGAATATACCGATATTCAACAATCATCTAAAAGAATTTGAAGAAGAAAGCGTCGCATATTTTAGAATATTAAGGCAAAACCGTATTGCCTTAACCATACTGAAAAAATCGAAAATTAAAAAAAAAAACGTTTTGTTTTAATTAAAAAAATAATTTGTTTTATTTTCAGATATATTCATGCTTCTATTTGTTTTTCGCGACAATATAACCGTAATTCAACGTGATTTGACAAGTATGCAAAGAAAACAAATGTGTTTAACCATTTGTGAAGAAATTCGCGAATTACAACAAATAGAAAATCATTTAATTTATATTTGAAATACACGATTTAAAATCGCTATAACTTTTGTGCGCAGCATCCGAATTTGTGAACGCGAACAGATTTCGAATCAGCATGTTTTTCTTAACCCATGTACCAAAAATCATGAATGTGCTCGCAAAAAAAATTTTCAAATTTTTTTTTATGGAATTTTAAAAGAATTTTGTAATTTCCCATATACCCCTTTCTGAAATACACTTCCATGACATACATTGTCTTATCGACAACTAATAGATTTCCAATATGCCATTCTCTGAAGTTACGTATTAGTAGCAACTGGGCCCGCCCAACAGCAGGCGGGCTTTGCTAGTCTTATGTTCGTGTTTCACTTTATTTTGAGTTTTAGATTATAAATTTTATTGCAATATTTTCATTTTTACTATTGAGCATAAAACGTAATAGGTTTTACATTTGTCAAAGCCTGCTTGACAATGATGTTATTCTATTCTCAAATAAATTAATGCCAGCCCCTACCCTTGATGTAATTTTCACCGGCTATGCCGTATAACATTCAACTAATGCTCGTTGGTGTATTGGTGGTACTGTTGGCCGATTTGTTGGCGAGATCCTTCGGCAATATATGTTAAATGTGAATATTCACGTACGCATCCGTACTTGCTTTTCCACCCTACACATTCGCTTAGATATACATTTTGATTTTTATTTCTTAAACAAACACATTTTTTAATATGCATACAATTTTTATGAGCGTATATAGCAATTTTATTGCTAAGGACATGTTTTGTTCATGCTTATATTGTTCTTGTTGTTCTTGGATTTTTAAACTAAGATATAAAAAGCAAACACACAAGACACTGTAACTCGATGGGGCGGACCGTGGTGGGTGTTCTGCGAAGTACACGTGAAAAGTTGTTGTGTGTGTGCGTGTGCGAAGTTCCTATAGGCCCGCACAACTTCACCACTTCCAACCAGCACCACCACAAAATATGACTTTTGCCTTTTAATGTTTTTTTAGAATAATAAAATAAAATGAAAATAATTTTAAATATTATGACATTGCGAAGAGAGTCTATGGAGTGGGCGAGCGAAGGAAACAACAACTGATGGCGAATAATGAAAATTGCAAATATTTGGAAGACAAACAAACTAACGAGCGTACAGTAAGGAGTAGGTGGGCGCATCAAACTAATGTAGCAAAGTGGTTAAAAATTCCATTTGGGTACTCTCGAGACCCCCACATGTATAGGTCATATTCATTTTCATATATCCACTTAAAATACGACCAATTCAATGAAGTGAAGTGACACTACATCGCGTTTGTTTTAAGTTGTACTCTCTTTGCGAGTCCGCGGTTTTTTGTTTTGTACTTATTCATACCAAATGATGTAGGCTGACAAAACGATGCCCCTGCTCTAGAGCGTACACCAACAGTTATGCCGACATAGAAAATGAGAAATTTTTATTGCACAACATTATCCACATTTAAGTTAAAAATAATAACCATAAAAGGCAAACGACGCAGTTAACCTTTAGTCGCTGTAGTTGTTGAGGACGAGAGTAGGTAGTGGGCGGATAGGTACCACAATCACACATAAGATCGCAACTGCCATTAATAGCTTGCAACATATATTCTTTATTTGGCAGAATGTATCACTCACCTTAAATGTATGGAGAACAGTAAACGAATGTCTCAGATGAAAAAAGATTATTATGGACAAGCCAAGCCAGGCTAACATTGGCTAAGCTGTCATTGAAGGTTTTAGATTCAAAGAGTTGTAGAAAGTCAAATGTTCCGGTTGGAGATCGCATCTTCATAGAAATAAAAAATAACTGTATATCAAGCCAATAGCCAATTTATGTAATTTGGATACCTTGACTACATTTGTAATGTGAATGTTTTCAGTGGATAGGAACCTCCTTCGTAATAATATATTTTATGGCATAGCATTTCATGATCAGTGCTTAGAAAACAATCTTAAAAATTGTGATTTGGTCCACATAGAATATGCCTGTCAATTTTTATAAAAAAATATGCCTGTTGACGGTTTTGTTTCTTCATGTCACTTTTTATAAAATTTTAATTTTGCCAATAATAATAACATCATTCACATCATCCAATGTATTTTCGATCAATATTTAGCAAAGTCTTTGAGTATCATTCTTCATATGGTGGACATAATACGGAATGTAGATTGAGATTCCAGAACAATAGAGTCCCATGTGCAGACTTCTTGGATAAAAATCAAAGCATAATAAAACGGATTTTTTGCTTCTCTCCCATATGTGTATGTGGCACATCTCCGGGGACTAAATGAAAATTATTACATTTTCCTGATGCTAAAGCGATAGCCTAACATCAAATTATTTGTATGAAAATAAAAGCCATTATAGTTATATGTTCGGAGCTACTCGCTGCTACAAGCAACAACCGTATGGGCGTCGATGGAAGAGGCATATTGTTAGACCTTTTGTCATAAAAAATGTAAATAAAAGGAGTGAGGATTCCTTTGTTACCGACTAGCGGATGCCAACGAGAATATAATCATATTTTTATAGGCACGTCTATAGAGCATATGAGTTGGTTGTGTGTGTGTGCATGTCAATGGTTGTGTGAACGCGCAGACCAAAGAAACGAAGATACATTTATGGAGTGTTATTAAAAAAGTGTTTTGTGGCCCACTGCTGAAAAACAACATTTGTTTTGTTCATACGGTTCAGCGTTTGGAAATTGTCGGCTGCATTGTGTCATTCCATGTTAGAATACATTTATTATCAGTTCGAATCATGGACGTAGCTTGAAGACCGCTGCCACAGTACAATATCCTGAACCACTTTCCTGACATCATAATATCGCATCACACACCACACGTATGTATGTATATGTCCATTATTTCACTGCATATGTACTCGGAGGCCTTCGTGCATTTGTGTATATATTAGAAAGAAATGCCATTACATGAGTTTTGATGTCCTCATGTCTGCCAGCACATCTTCAAGGGGAATGTCGTGGCTTTTCTCCTTTATGTTGTATTATTATTATTATCGACATTGTCATCGGTGAAATGTTGGATTTTTATGATTTCAAAATTACGTTCTATCGCCAGTTTTTTTTATGGAATATCGGCTATAAAAACAAAACACACACACCCACAAAAATGCAAATTGTAAATTACAAATTTGCAATAAAAATGTTAATGGAAAGTTCTTTCGCATGGCCAAGTGGGAGAGAATTTGGGACAAGAACATATTCGGCTTCTGTCATGAAGTGACTGTGACTTTTGTGCCCTTCTTCTTTTTATGACACAACAAGCACTGCCGAGTAAAATATATCATAACATTCGGTAATTCTTCATTGCATTATCGCAAATACATTTTGCAACATTAAGTTAATTTTATTATTGAATTTATCGGTTTTTCCATTTTTACGATCTTCACATGGATGGGGAAAATATGAGACGCCATGAGCATGTTTTAGATATCCCATTTGTAAAATTATAGAAATAATATTATCCGAAAGCAAATGAAGAAATGTCAATGCGTTTGCATGTAATATTTGACCGTGTTCATAAATATAGTATCATGGTGAGGGGTTAGACTTAGAACCCGGAAAATTAATATGTGATCTTATCGGTTTGTCTATGATTAACATTTGTTGTTGCGTTAAAAAAAATGATATATCAGTCTGCTCTTTTACGTACACTTTAAAAACAGGTTAAACAAAAGAACTGGGAAGAGAAATAAAACTGTTTTCAAAACCTGGAAAGGTATTATTCAATGGATACAACGCAGGGGTCTTAACAATCAGTATATGTTGACAGTAAAAGAAGAATTCTGATTGTCTTCCAGTGCCCTCTTATGAGTTACTATTTTACAGATCACACATTGGGTAATTTAGATATTCGTCGTAATTAGCAGTGATTTTTTAAATAAATTCATTATGCATAGGGCAGATACACCAGACAAACATATCTACATATTATTATAAACTTATTGGGATGTAAGGCAAATATTTTGAGGAATAGCAATTTGCAAAGCACTAGTGCACAAAATAGTACGATACAGGTGATGGCTAAATACGTTTTCGCTTTTGGTCAGTCATTTTTTAATGATTTTCTCTCAATTACGCTCTCACACACTTACTCTCAATTTAGTTCTGTTCAACACTGCACTAAAGTCACATTTCATTAAAATAAGTCAAACCCAAAGTAAAAGCCAGATTATATCGAGCAATATTCGCTAAAAAACGTAACCCTCAAATTTTTAATTTAACAGGAGAAGGTTTTTTTAATAAATTCAGATTTAATAAAGCTATTATTTTGAAATTTAGAACTATAGATTTGTGGTAAACTAGTTTAGTTTTAAACTATAGTTTTTTTGTTTTTTTTCTTTGTTGACCTTGTATAATTGTGCCATGTATCCAAACAACTATTGGAATACTAATGAGAACAAAACAAAAATACCATCCCATTACATTTTTGTGTGGTTATTATTTCGCGAGAAAATTAACATAATTTTTAATTTTAGAGTGTCCACGTTAAGTTTGTTCGATACAACTATATTCATCAACGATACACAACGATATTTGTTTCATCACGTGTATTAAACGAAATCTGGCAACCCTGGAAAGCATAACTATTCATTGGAAACTTTCGACGCTACCAATGACATGCTTAGAAACTCCAACATGCACATTTTCATCAATGCGCTCCAACCAACGTGTCTTACACCTACTCATGTTTGTGTTTTCTTCTTGTATGCGAGTGTATGTGTGTTTCATATGATGTGCAGTGTACACGACATACGACGGCCAGTCCGCACTAGTCACAAATAACCCCGTCCTTTCTACTCATCTAATCGGCATTAGTTGTAGTTGTAGTGGTGTGACAGTACTCTAGCTTCGGCTGTTCTCTCGTCAGTTCGTATTTTCACTACTCGAGATACGTGTGTGTGTAGTTGTTGCCAAACACGAGTGTCGTTTCTTTGCCGACGGAGTATAGTATCCTTTCCATGTACCATGGGTGTGTGATTCGTGTGTACAAATTGTAAGTGGAGGTCGGTTGTAGTCGGTGCTCGGCTCGAGAGGTTTAGTTAGTGAACGCCTTTTTGCTAAAAGCTTTGATATTTCATTTTAGGGAGTTTGTTGGCATTTGCTGCGTTTGCTTGTGGGGCATTTGGCGTGCGGGCTGCATGCCAGGGATGGCTGGCCTAGATTTGTTTAAATGCTATGCGATAGTTTGATTGGCTTTTAGTCTAGTCGCACACACACTCATATCGTTTTAGCTGACTACATAACAGAGCTTGTGCTGGCCAATCAGAACGTTGTAATATTTGATTGTACAACAAGTGGGTTTGTGTGCGGATATCTAAACTGCACCAACGAAATAGATTTTAGGATGATAGTTCTAAAGGCGTGTCATCCTATAATATACCGATAAAATGTAGTTTCATCGTGTGTTTGTAAAATGCTTCTAATAATATCTACAGTTTACATATGATTATCCTTGCTTACGTAGGCCATGTGTCGGTGCACAAACCCTGAGCCCCACCGTCAATATCTCAGACTAGTCTACTATGTTCAGGGTCTTTGGAATATCGGGGTCCTACTGAGTAGAATATATTCAATATTTTCGATTTGTTGAACGCTTTTAAAATGTCGATTGCGGTAAATATATATTTTGTTTTCATTTTTGAAAATCTTGATTGTGTCATGATAAATCATGTTTTTCGAAAAATATGCATATATCGTATATATATTTCAAATGACACAAAAGTATGTGATTTTATAAATGAGTTGTGGTATAAGAATAATGACAATAGGGTTCAAATAGTAGATTTGGATCATTGTTGAACAAATTTCTGTATTTTGTGGATTCCAATTTCGATAATAATCACTATATGGCAAAAGATCAGCCAAAAAACGTAGATCTTGATTTTTCTAATTGTACTTAGATAAGTGAAGTCAAGGTAAAAAGTACATTTTATTTCTTCTTGTTCATGACATAATGTAGATACTAAAGAGATATGGATGGAGTGATGCTAGAAAATCATTGCGTGTAATTTTCCCATAAATAACGTTTTTTAACATCGACTTGGAAGTGGCCACGTAATTAAACATGATTTGCTTATTTACATTACTACAATTTATATGAGAACATAAATACTTAAAAAGCCACTTCAATTTGGTATATTAAGTAAATTAAGCATCGATAAACCCATTTGCCGATTAAAATATGTAAGAAATCAAGTTGGTTGACAAGTTGGTAAAATATATCTAAAAACTCAACAGATAGGATTTAACCTAAGGGATGGGGAAACATCGATTAATAATTACATTTATTATATCAAAATGATTGTTGGAGTAGTACAAAATAAATGTTATTAAAGAATATGCCACTAGAATTTTTATATAATTTGTACACATGTTGAATTCGTATATGTTCATTAAAAAATATAAATAATATTTCTGTGGAAAGGCAATATTAAACGTGAAAAAGTACTTAAACTGAAGACAACATTTCATATTCATTGGAATCACTAAAAATGTATAAATTCATTACTTTATATGTATTGCGTATATATTAAATGTATAATCTGTATTACAGGGTTCTTTTGTTTTTCACGTAGTGATCCAAAGCAGGGATGCGAAATGAAATCATTTAAATTGTACTGGATTTCAATAAAAAGTGTACTTTTTTCAGTCCGATTGTACTTTTTAAATATTTTTTAATAAAATTTTTATTGTTATTAACAATTAATAAAAACACACATTAAGAAATCATTTTTATATACACATAGATAAAATGAAAACTTAGAAACACTTCCATAGGTATACTGGCAGATACTTGAAATGAAAATATAGGGAACATACCAAAAAGTGAACCTATACCGATAATTCTACAAATACAAATTTCAGCAATTTGTAATGAAAACCCCAAAGGGTGGACTTATACTAATAATGTATGGAATATACAATCCTCAAACTACTGCAATTTAGATTACATAGTGTAGTAATTAGCGAATATTTGGGGTTATACTTATATGAGGGCTATGCCTAATTAATGACCGATATATATATATAAATTTGGAACCCAATATTTTAGTTATGTATCTCAATTCTTCCCTTCAGGAATTATCATTATATGGAGAAGATGCCTGAATCCTGCCGACATACGTGAAATACAAATTTCAATTTACAACAAAGTCTTAGAACCCGACCCAAAACGCGGAACAAATCAGATAACTATTTCAATATAAAAAAATATATTGAATAATCATTTTTGGGAGGGAGGTTTTTACCATATGCGACTACAAAAAACCAAATTTCTTTTTAATGACAAAATTAATAATTTCTTTGGAATGACAAAATTAATATACCCTCCACACTATGGTGGAGGATTAAAAATGGTTTGAAAATTCTGAAATAATAGAGTAGTGCCTTAACTTTTGAGAATCAGCTTCGATATCATTTAGTGTAAAATTATATTAAAGTGATTCCCACTGCGCCAAAATTGTTTCAACAACTTCTTGGCGTGAAAGCCATCGAGTTTTTGAGTATTTAAAAACAACATGAATATCTGTACCGAATTATTCCTGAAACATTGAAAAATCATTTCTCTCATAGAACAGTTACAGAAATAATAATTAATTAATATTAATATCTTCACTGAGTTTATCAATCTAATCTGGAATACTGAATTTTGAAGCGGCATAGGACACTACGTTTAAACTATGGCAAATTCATCCATTCGTAACGATAGCGGGGGATGGCGATTCATTCCATATTGTATGTTTAAGCACTTGTAATACTTTTAAGTGAGAATAATTTAATACAATTTAGAAATAGTGCTAAATATGTCACTGGGGTGCTATTGTATTTTTGACTTCCAAATAGTGCTAAAATTAGTACAATTGTACCAACTTTTGCATCCCTGATCCAAAGACTTCGACTTCGTGATACAATTACTTCGTCCAAATATGGCGCAAATAACCAAGTTCTAAAAAAAAGATTGGTAGTTCTTGGCACTGAAACCTTCGCCCCAAATGTGTCGGCAATAATTTTTGTTTTTGTAGAACTCGTCAGAAGTATAAATTTTGTAAATTAGCAGTATGTGTATAGGTGTTGAGGTACGATTAACATTAATGCTGTATGTGATAAGAATGGTTTGATCTAGCACCCATTTTAAAAATAAATTTAAATAAATGGTAAACTTTACAATTTTCCCTTATTTTTTCCAATGATTGCCGCTCTTCCGCTTCTACTTATTCTACATAAGGTAGCAGACCTGTTTGGAGATATTCGAAACAATCATATATCGATGGCTTAGCTTGTAAAGGCAATTTCACAACTTTCCAGGAGAGACAAAAACAATCTAACTTTCTTTTGAATAAAGATTTGTTAAATCCGTAAATTTAATTTTTTTTGTATTGAATGTGCATTTTTTGCGTAAAGGCAAAATAAAAAAATAAGTATTTGCGGAGATACATACACACTTTTTTGGGACTCAGAGCTTTTTCTGATGCTTTTTCGTGTTTTTATGGACTTAGGTCTATTTCATATAATTTGTCTCTCATTTTTCGGTTAATTGCACATAAAAATTTGCACAAATTTTTGTTCAATTAACCGAGGAACCAATTATCCGATACCCGCTTACTTGAACTGTTTGTTCAATTACAGAAATCACACCTACGCTTTATCGCGGTTTTTCCTTAGCAATAAACATATGTTTTCAATTAGTAGAGATGTACCCTAGTGTTATTCATTAATGATGTCAAATATATATGTAAAACGAGTAAGGAAAGTAATAAAGTCGGACTGGGCCGACTATATGATACCCTTCACCAATTTGATGTGTTCTACATACGTATCCTAACAGACGTCGCTCTTCGAAGTAACATTGACATGGAATTGAATGAACTGATCTTTATTTTATATTATTTATGTGAATTGACTTACATCAATCCATACATATGCAATTCTACAAACTATGCTAAATTTCAAATTGGAACTTTGAAATTTAATCGGATTATAAATGCGACCTGTACTTTTTGTTTACAATTTAACATCAACAGACGGACGGACATGCATAAATCGACTCAGAAAGTGATTTTATGCATATTCTCAAAAGGAACCGGGGAAAAATAACACGAGATTTATTTTTGATCACACGATTTTTGAACCAATTAAACGGGAAAATCAATTAACAGGGATAAGTTATCCGAGGAAATTTACATGTGTATGTAATATTTTTTTAACCCATCATGTGCACTATAGGTCAAAGTGGCATTTTTTGTGGCCAAAAGTCATAAAATTGAAAAAATAACTGTATTTCAACCAGAATAGCTTTATTAAGTTTCTGAAAGAATAATGGAATTTTTTTTTTTTAGAAATTAACCCTTTAAGTCATTAATGTATTAACCCTTTGGGGACAAAAATAATTTAATTCATATATTTGACAAAATTTTATTTATATACATTCTTATTACTGTGAATAAAAAAATTATGGAATATCATCACATGGTGGGTCGTATGCAGTGTTTCGAAAAGGGGGGAGGGGGCGGAGTTTATGTGATATCTTTGATGTTTGTGAAAAAATTAAAATTTTTCTGTTGGATAACAAAAGTTAATTAAACAAAAACAATTCGGGCGGTGTCGAGCACCAAGGACACCCCTCCACTTTGATACGTCTGTGACAACATATATAATTGAAATGAAGTCCGTTTCATTTTCTAGATCTATGTCATTAAGAATATTTATATAATATGTTCTCATCATGTGATCTGTCTTCATCTTTAATAGTTTGATTCTATTGGTGAATTGAAATCTCTGAAACAGTCGAATTTAGTTTAGAGATTCGAGAATTTTGACATTTTAACACTTCAATCATTTCAAGGTTTAACGTTTTTACTGTTACATGCGTTTGATTAAGGTAATTGATTATTAGAGGATATTAAAGGATCTAATGTATCCAAGGCTCTACAAATATATCTAAGATGTTACACGGTTGCTCTTACGAGCGTGATACAACCTATAGCAGCATCTTCTCCATGAACCCCTAATGAAAAAAGTACATGAATTTGTACCTTATTGACAGTAGCAGTCATGGACAGCCAAGAATATTTCGTCAATATTAAACTAGCTGTTTCATAACAATAAGTTCGAAATATGTTTAAATCTAATGAAAACTGACATAATAATTAAATTAAAAAAAATTGAGGCGAAATATAAGATTTACCTCTACTCCAGTTATTTCAGATTCAAATTAATTCGCGTTTCAGTAAATGGTTTAACACACAAAAATGGAAATAATTAAAAAACCCGCACAAATCCGCAAAACCACGTTAGGTTATTTAGATTAAGGACGGTTCAATAAACAAATATCAATTTTTATTTCTATTGCCAAACGTTGCCCACGGATTTAATGCTTTCATAACCTCAAAGTTTAAAAATTTCTCCGATCAATCTAAAGTTATGCTTATTTTAATACTATTTTTACACATACACATATGTATAGATACATTTTATGATAAAAATATCGAATACTTTCTTATTAATTCTTTACTTATAGTTATACTTTTATTTTATTTCCACTTGAAATCTTAACAAGTAACATATCAAATGAAAACATTTTTTATGATATTTTAATAATTCACGTTTGACAGCTTGCCAAATAATGGTATAAGTGATTATGAAAAAACAAAATTCATTTTTATTTGTTTTGAAGTGTTCCTTACTCGATTGTAACTCAAAAGAAGTGATAAGATAATGTGTGAAATTTGACTTTTGGCCAGTAAAATGGCCTGTTTGACCTATAGTGATGTGGTTCAATTTAGCAGGGAAACCAATTAACCGTAGGGTCAATTAACCGAAAAATACTGTATTTCTTAATTACATCAATAAATATGTACTTCTATTTATGCTTACTCGCTGATATTATTTCGAAGAGTAAAGATTGTTTTGGAATCATAATTTATTCAAAAATATGAATAAAAACAAGTAAAATATATGGGCGTTATGCCAAGAGAGAATGAAATAACAACAATACAGGCTATTTGCAATTTTCCAAAAATGTTCGCTAATTTTTTGTAGGAAGATTGGACACCAAAATTCGATTGAAAAACGTTTTTAATCATCGTTCATTCTTTCCGCACCCTCCTTTTTCCATGTATTTATTAAGTACTTATTTTTCTTTAAGTCGTCCGCAATGGGTGGGGGTACCAGAAGGATGGGACCTATTCGGACTTGTCTTGGTTTGGTAAAAATATTACGATATGAACAGTTTAGAACAAATTGGACATTCTAGGAATAAATATATTTTCAAATGATTGGTTCACATTCTTCTTATGATATTATGCATTTCAATTTCAGGAAATTTTTTACCATTACCATCAAGCTTGATTTAAGTGCAAGACATAGTACGATGTGCAATGTGTGAAAGAAATCGCTTACCCCTTCTAGTGTACGTCACATTCGGCCTCGAAAATCGCTAATGATGTAAATAAAGTGATTAATTCAAAATCTGTGAGTATTAGTAGTGCTAGTCTGGAAAAGACTTCAAAACCTACGCACGGACATCGAGAATTATCAGTTCAAACATCTAATTCGTCTTCCGTAGCTGACGCTAGAAATTCCCTCCAACCTTGTCAAAGACCATTATCTATGGCTCCCACCATGAAAATAGTATTTGTATCTAGGTTTGCACCATCATAAAAAAAAGTAGGTTTCATCGACTAATTTCGAGAGAATTTTACATTTACATTTATTAAGAAATTTCTGGAAACATTTGAAAATTATAATTTCTCATAAAGTTCAGCCAATCTTAAATCCATATCAACATGGTTTTCGCAGTGACCTCTCAACCATTACCAATCTTATACCATTTTCTTCAACTGTCATAAAAGGTTTTATTTAGCGTAATCAAGCCGATACAATTTACACAGGATTCAGTAAAGCTTTTGACAGGGTTATGATTTAAATAGCCTTTTTCAATGGTACAAGCTAAACTGTATGGATATAAACCTAAACAAATACAAGCATATGTGTTTTTTTCCAGATCTTCTATTTTAAGGCAATATAATAGATTAATTTGTTGATTTTGGTATTTTAATTGATCCAAAATTTAATTTTAATAATCATGTAAATCATGTGGTAAACAAAGCTCACTGCGTCTTAGTATTTATAAAACAATGGACTAAATCATTTGCTGATCCCTACATTACAAAACAACTTTTTACATTTCTTGTACGACCTATATTAGAATATGGATCTGTTGTATGGGATCCCCAATATACAATATATTCCGATAAAATTGAATCAGTGCAGAGACAATTTCTACTTTTTGCACTTAGAGGTTTACATTGGAATAGTGATTTTGAGTTGCCTTCTTACACTTGCAGGTTAAAATTAATTCGATTTCCTACATTAAAAAGTAGACGTATTATGTTGAACACTACGATGGTAATTAAAATATCAAACGGTAATATAGCCTCAGACTTCCTAATTTCATCCATTAGAATAAATGTTCCTTTTCGATCGATTAGATATTATCAACTAGTATACATAGATTCTCATCGCACAAATTATTCTATAGGAGATCCACTTAGTAAAATGTGTATTGATTTCAATTCTGTGTATCCTAAGGTAGACTTTTACATGAATATAGAACTTATAAAATGTAATATAATTGTATTTTTAAACGAATAATGCAACTTAATAACAAACTGGCTGTTGATGTAGATTTATGTAGCAGGTTTTCTATCCCTTCTCATATTCCATCATAATGCGGATTATGGTGCGTACGCGATCCCTACGAAAGGGGAGGTCGTCCCTCGATCGGCAGGGGTGGGAAGCGATGCAGGGGAACGTTTGATAAAAAAAATATGTTCGCCGATTGAAACTAAACGAATTTGCAATTTGTAGCCATTTTAAGATTTGTATGTATCTAACAATTGAATTTTTTTATATTTTGAATTTCTTGAGCTTAATTGATTTGCAGTTGCTTACTGCCTTCCATCATAATTATAATTCATTAGTAGCGAAACGTATTTACCCCTTTAACCGTCTTCTACACAGATAGGTTCTCTACACATATGTACCCAAACTTTATGTACGTTTAAATCTATGTACGTAGAGTAAGTGTTTGCAACAATACATATGCATGCTCTTTGAATGGCTGCTAAATTAGCATCTTTGTCTTTTCATTTCTTGTATTCTTCATCTTTTCACATTCTTCATACACTTATTAGTACGGTGGTTGGTTGTCGTGGTTAATTTCTCAAGTTAAGCATATTCGTCTTTGAACAGTGGCCCCCGAACTTATCATTCTATTACTTGTTTTAAGTTACGCATACCCCATCACATACTAGCTATGTATGTACACATACATGCATATGTCTGCCTCTGTGTTCGCGTATGAGGTTGTAGGTTTTCCTCGGCATTCTACAACTTTCACTTCTTCAAGACGGGAACACAGTTTCCCAGAAACGGCATAAACTCAAGCCAGGGTTTTAAGTAAATTGTCTTTGTGCGTGTTGGAGGGTTGTTGGGAGAGCAATCCATGAACGGTGCAACCCACATACGAGCATGGCTTTGATTATGTGATATTGTGCTCGAGTGTGTATGGCAGTGTTAGCATACTATATGTATATGAGGACTGGATATGGAGGGAAAAGTTCTTTAAAAATTCTTTTTGTTTCCAAGAGATTTGATGTATGATGCTATGTTATGCGTTGCTGCGTATGGAATCCTTATTTACATATGTGTGTGTGTGTCTGTATGACTGCCTTCTCCACACTCAGAACGCTGATGATGATGTTGGTGATAGCGGTGGTTGAGTGGTAGCGGTACTGGCAGTTCTACTAATTTTTCATTATGTGGGCAACATTTGTGGTTTTAATTTCTTTGTCAAAGTTGAATTAAATGGTTTGAGGGGTTTAACGTTGGCAACAAAACAGTAAGTATAATATATAATATAGAGTTTTTTTAGGTTTACAATAAAAAAGCAGCACTTCAATAGCATAGGAACACATACTTCAACGCACATGCGGGACGAATATCTCAGTCATAGGCGAACTCATAAATGTACACAGGGATAACAATGTAAACGCACACGAAGTTGTTGGAACACCAAGTCGTGACTACAGCACTGAGATCCCCTAAATTTAGTTATGTACACATATAACAGAGGATCCAATAAGTTTCAATTGTAATGTATGCACCCGCTCGACCGATTTAAACCTACTGGAGAAATAAAAGTAATACAAGATATATATATATATTGTTACGATTTTAGATTTTACTCAATCCCGTGTAGACGTTGTTTTATTTCCCGATACTATTCGTACCAAATAAAACGCAGGTTCTTTCAGATTACGATTATTACAATGATTTTATTAACACAACTTTACTTTGCACTTTACTTTACACGACGGTTTCAATTCGCGATCTGATTCACAACTGACTCACTGCCTTTCCATTCCCTCTATTTATATGAGCCCTGCCTGTCGCTACAGAAGTTTCTAGACGATCTGGTAACACCTAGATCACGAACAATCTACCAATGCAACAAACACATTGAGTAACAATAACAACAACAAACTTACTGAGTGAACAATAACAACAACAAACTTGAGTAAACAAACTTACAATAACAACAACACATATACAGGCGAGGGAATAACAAAGAAAGAGGAATAACAACAACACATATACAGGCGAGGGAATAACAAAGAAAGAGGAATAACAACAACACATATACAGGCGAGGGAATAACAAAGAAAGAGGAATGGCGTTTAACAAGAATTGTACGACAATAACAAAATAGAAAATGAAAGAGGAAATGGAAGGATGTAGAAAAATCTATACAGTGGTTGTTGTTGTGAAGTTATTCAAATAAACTGCGTAGTAGAAATTTACGTTACAATTCAAATTCTTAAATTAACGGAATTCATCTAAATTAACTTAAATCTAAAGTTATATTCGTAACATTGCCCCCCGCTTAAGCCTGTTCGTCCCGAATAGGCACAGTTCCCGTTCCGTAGGGGGTCAGCCGCTCCAAATGTACAACTTTCATCTTCGACCTGGGACTGTCGCTCCTCTGGATGCGATAAACGACGTCATTTATTTTCGTGACAATCTTGTAGGGTCCTTCCCAGTGCGTTTGCAATTTGGGGCATAGTCCTTTCTTTCGTTGTGGGTTGAACAATAGTACCAGTTGCCCTTCTTGAAACCCATCGGTATTTGCCGCTCGATCGTACCTTGCCTTCATGCGGTTGCTAACCATTTTTATTCGATGTCGGACTGCATCGTGGACTTTACTAAAAGAGTTTTGGCTGTCTTCATCTTGGTTCACATCGTCGTTTGGGGTAGCGCCGAATATCAAATCGCCAGGTAGCTTTAATTCATTTCCGAACAGAACTTTGGCTGGGGTCCGGGATGTGGAATCATGAATGGCCGATCTATAAGCCAATAAAAACTTTGGAATATGCTCATCCCAGTCTCGTTGGCCACTGTCCACCACTTTCCGTAGATGTTCTTCAAGGGTGCGATTGAATCTTTCCACCATGCCATCTGATTGTGGATGTAGGGGCGTCGTTCTGGTTTTCTTAATTCCGTAGGAGTCACACATTTCCTTGAAGATCGCTGATTCAAAATTCCTACCTTGATCGGAATGAACCTCAGATGGAACACCATAGCGACAAATCCAATTTTTGCTGAACACATCCACAATTGTCCTGGCTTCTTGATTTGGGATAGCATAAACCTCCGGCCATTTACTGAAGTAATCCATGACCACTAAGACATACCGGTTCCCAGAGTCGCTTGTGGGGAACGGTCCAGCTACATCCATTGCGATTCTTTCAAAAGGGGCTCCTGAATTATACTGCTGCATGTAGCCTCGACTCTTCCGTGTTGGACCTTTAGCTTTTATGCACCTTTCACAATTGGCGATCCAGTCGGCAATGGATTTTTGACAGCCGACCCAGTAGAATCTCTGCTTTACCTTTTCAGCGGTCTTTGCTATGCCAAGATGTCCTCCACTTGGCCCATCGTGAAACTCCGACAAGACATCTCTTATTTTGGAGTCTGGGACGACGATCAAGTTCCGGTGAGATTTACCGTCCTCACTTTCCCATTTGCGATATAGGCAGCCATCTTTTATAAGTAGACTGTCCCACTGGGCCCAATAGGATTTTAAAAGAGGGCTTTCGGAGGTAATTTCTTTACGACTAGGTCGCTTGCCCGTTTCAATGGCCGAAATTACTTTGCCCAGAATGGGATCTCTTCGTTGTTCCGTCGACCAATCTTCACCCGACTCAAACTGCAATAGTCGGACATCAACGATATTCTCCTTATTCTCAGCCTTTGAGCAATGCCTGCATTCTACCTTGCATGGCCGACGAGACAGGGCATCAGCATTACCGTGTTTTCCGCCTTTTCTGTGCTCGATTCTGAAATCATAACTCTGGAGCCTCTCGATCCAACGGGCTAGTTGACCTTCCGGATTCTTAAACCGCAGCAACCATTGGAGAGCAGCGTGGTCGGTCCTCAGCAGGAAATGCTGGCCATATAGGTATTTGTGGAAGTGTTTAACGCTCTCAAGGGCAGCAAGCAGCTCTCTCCTCGTCACACAGTAATTCCTCTCAGGCTTCGACAATGTCCGGCTGTAGTACCCGATGACTTTTTCCTGTCCGTCGATTTCCTGGGAAAGGACGCCACCGATGCCGCACGCACTTGCGTCTGTGTCCAGAGCAAACTTTCCGCCAGGTATAGGGTATGCCAAAATGGGGGCTCTGCATAGCATGTCTTTGAGTTTACTGAACGCCTCTTCTTGGTCGTTGCCCCACTGGAACCTCTGGCCTTTTTGCGTTAAGCGGTGTAGACAGGCGGCGATGTTGGCAAAATTTGGGACAAATCGACGGTAGTAGGTGCAGAGACCCAGAAAGCTTCGCAGCTCATGGAGATTTCGGGGCTGCGGCCAATCTCTGACGGCTTGAATTTTCTCCTTATCCGTCGATATGCCCTCCGGCGTCACGTGATGCCCCAGGAACTTCACCTCTCGTTGGAAGAGACTGCACTTCTTTGGGTTCAGCTTGAGGCCTGAAGACGAAAGCTGCTGAAGAACATCCTTTAAATTCTTGATGTGTTCGTCGAAGTTGCGTCCCATGACTATGATGTCATCCAGGTATATGAGGCATGACTTCCACTGCAGCCCTTTTAACACACGCTCCATCAGCCTTTCAAATGTAGCCGGGGCGTTGCAGAGTCCGAATGGCATGACATTGAACTGCCAGAGACCCCCATTAACGCCAAACGCTGTTTTCTCCTTATCTTTCTCGGCGATCTCTACTTGCCAGTACCCACTCTGCAGGTCGAGGGTGGAGAACCATGACGTCCCGGCTAATGTGTCCAATGTGTCGTCGATTCTTGGGAGCGGATAGCTGTCTTTCTTGGTGACATCATTTAACTTTCGGTAGTCCACACAAAACCGGGTGCTTCCGTCTTTCTTCTTGACCAAGACCACTGGGGAGCACCATGGACTTGACGATGGCTCTATTACACCACTCTTTTCCATTTCACTTATCAGCTTCTGTACCTCGTCTCTTTTGGCCAGGGGAACACTTCTTGGAGGCTGTTTAATGGGTCGCGCGTCTGCTGTATTGATTTCATGCTTCACCACTGATGTTCTTCCTTGGTGCTCTTTTGTCAACGCGAAGGTAGAGGCATACTTCCATAATAGCTGCTTAGCCTTGTTCCTCTCGGAAGGTGATAATTGGTGTGTCCACTCTTTTATGTAGCCGTCGAGGTGCTTCTTCTCCATAGCTGCTGGCTTTTCGGTGCTAGTTTCCAAATTAACTACAGCTTCAGCTGGTGTGCATTGTCCAACTTCGGAAAATTGGCAAATTTGCTCTTGCTTGTTTGACAGGTTCAAAACTCTAACAGGAATCAATCCGTCCTCGTTGCTTTTCACCAGGGCATTCGCTATTAGGATGTTACTGTATCTGTTTTCTGCTGGTTCCACCACCCACAACTTCTCGGCTCCACAATCTCCATTCATTGGTACCCATATTATTGCTTCGGCACAGGGCGGTATTATCTCTGGATGGTCCGTAGTCAGACGTCTAATGGGTGTACTTTCATCGTAGCCCACGTTTAACGGAATTTCGACGTTAGACCAGGTCATCACACGCTCTTTCATATCCAGATTGATACCGAAGGCAATCATAAAATCTGCGCCTATTATCACTTCGTCTACGATATCGGCAACTATAAAATCGTAATTCACCGATTTATTGGCAATAGTTAGTCTCAGGGTAATCTTGCCGTGTACGGCCGCGGGCTCCCCCGTTGCTGTGCGCAGTCTGACTCCATTAAGTTGCGTTATGTTTCCCTTTACCAGATCTGATCTTATGATGGACTTTGATGCGCCAGTATCTAACGTCAGAACTCGCTTGTCACCATTGATGTACCCAGTTGTTGTTAGGTTGTGACTTTTCTGTTGTACTATTGCTATGGAGATTGTGGGGCCATCGTCGATGGGAGCCAGTTCATGCCCCGCTGGACTGGCTCGATTTAGTTTAACGGTGACTCCTTGGTGGACTGTTGAGCCATTCTTCTACCATCTTTCGTTGGAGGTGGTGACGATGACCTGGATCGTTTGCGCTTAGCTCTGCATTCGCGCGCAATATGACCTGCTTTATCGCAGTTGTAGCATCTAACCCTGGGCTTAGTCATCCCTGCTAACTTTGTTTCTTCTATTACCTGCCTCATGGCGTCCTTGATCGAGTTAACGAGAGATTTGGGTTCGCAATCTTCGGTCTCCAGTTGGCGAATCTTGTGGGTCTGGGGCTTAACAATTATTCTTGCCGTCTCTTGGGCAAGGGCAAACGACACAGTTTCGGCAAATGACGCTTTTGGTGACGCATATGTTGCACATTTAATCTCAGGGTCACGTATGCCATTCACAAAGGTTTCGATTTTCATACGGTCCAGCAATGGGTGATTCTCTCCTGGATACGCCATTAGCACCAAACGTTCCACCTCAGCTGCGAAGTCTTGTAACGTCTCGTTTGCCCTCTGTACTCTTCCCCTTAATTCCATAAGGTAGATGTTTTGTTTATGTTCGCCACCGTACTTACGTTCCAGTGCAGCAATAACATCTTCATAGTTGCTTCTAGAAGCGACAGGAATACTCTGTATAACATCAGCAGCACTGCCCTTCAATGCCAGAAGTAGTGCAACCGCTTTGTCGCTGTCGTTCCACGAATTTCTAGAAGCCACTGTCTCGAACTGTAACTTGAAAACATTGAATGACGTAGAGCCGTCGAATACAGGAGGTTTGATTTTTAGCGTGTTATCCGGAACTCGCACCGGACCACCTTTGATTTCCAGTTCCGACATTTTCTTCTCCAGATTCGTAAACCTGTGGTCGTGGGCCAGAAATTTCTCATCCACAGACAGAATCTTCTCGTCGACCGACTGCACTTTCTTATCCAACTCTTTAATTTGGACCTCCACGGTTTCCACTCTCCTTCCAATAACTTCTGTAATGTTCTCGAGTTTCTCGTTCATTATTCTCGAATTTTCATCTAACTTTCTGGAATTCTCCGAACTTCGTCTCGTGTTTTCTTCTAACTTTCTGGAATTCTCTTCGAACATTCGTCTCGAGTTTTCTTCTAACTTTCTGGAATTCTCTTCGAACCTTCTGAAATTTTCTTCAAACATTTTAGCCAGCATTTCTCTGAAATCGTCACCCCTGGCAGCTACTGACGAGACTTCCCCACCGTTGGATTCGCCCATTTCCGATAAATCCACTTCATCCTTACTGTCAAACTCATATGTATCGATGTTCATACCACGGCGCTCGAACTCATCCAACAGACGTTTTTGGAGTTCAGCCTTGTTGCCAGTAGAGGACAATTCCAATTTATTCAGCTCCTTCTTCAAGTCTTCCACTCGTAGATCCTTAAACTTCATCGTAGTACTATCGTAATCCCACTTCTGACACCAATTGTTACGTTCTTGGACTTCACTTATTCCCGTGTAGACGTTGTTTTATTTCCCGATACAGTTCGTACCAAATAAAACGCGGGTTCGTTCAGATTACGATTATTACAATGACTTTATTCACACAACTTTACTTTGCACTTTACTTTACACGACGGTTTCAATTCGCGATCTGATTCACAACTGACTCACTGCCTTTCCATTCCCTCTATTTATATGAGCCCTGCCTGTCGCTACAGAAGTTTCTAGACGATCTGGTAACACCTAGATCACGAACAATCTACCAATGCAACAAACACATTGAGTAACAATAACAACAACAAACTTACTGAGTGAACAATAACAACAACAAACTTGAGTAAACAAACTTACAATAACAACAACACATATACAGGCGAGGGAATAACAAAGAAAGAGGAATAACGTTTAACAAGAATTGTACGACAATAACAAAATAGAAAATGAAAGAGGAAATGGAAGGATGTAGAAAAATCTATACAGTGGTTGTTGTTGTGAAGTTATTCAAATAAACTGCGTAGTAGAAATTTACGTTACAATTCAAATTCTTAAATTAACGGAATTCATCTAAATTAACTTAAATCTAAAGTTATATTCGTAACAATATCATCAATGTCATGTCATTATCTCAAATGTCAACCTCTAGAGTATTTTATGACGTCAATCGTAAATTGTTTTCATCTGAAATTCAATATCAATATTAGGCATCGTTCAAATGTAATATTTTATGCATATGTGTAAATAACCTTCTATCACTTCCGTAGGGACGAACATATCAATTGACATTGTTTACACTGACACTGGCATGGCATAAGCGAAGTCATAGTCATATACATAATCAATCGTTTTTTATTCTGTTGACTATTCGAAATAATGGAAAGTGAAAACATTGTAGCAATTTAACATACGTTTTAAATATTTTAATACCACCACAGTGCAATAGTAAGAGTCAAAGGCAACTTATAACATTAAAATGCAATATACTCTAAAATTTCGAACCTATAAAGATAATGAATGGGAAAAACTATAATCTGAACTCGCATTCAATTCAGTTTAAGAAGGCAGTTTAGACTCTGCCTACTAAATAGAGGTACAACATCCCAGCTGTTCGGACTAGTATTAAAGTAATGATATAGAATTGACAGTCAGCTGTTATTTGTTTGCGTATGCATACACTTTTTACTTGTTCTACAATGTCTATGGTAAATTTTCAATCAATATTTTCATATTTTTAATAGGAATTGCTCCCCATTAGGTCAGAGACATGATGCAATAATAAGGTGATGTATACCAACAAAAACCTTTGTTTTTGTCTCGATTATCTGTCAAATTTTTCCATATAATATTTGAAATGGTTGGCAACACTGCACATCGAATTCAAGTAGAAATTACCCACTTTGACCGTTAATCAAGACATCAGCTGCGCTAAATGGACTACCTATTCATTGTGCCATGGTCAGAGAGGTACAAAATCCCACATGTTTATACTACAGTAGTTTTCGCTTATAGTCTACGACTATAGTTGCACAATTTTTGTGGACTTTAAGCGAATTAGGACTAAATACGAATTTCGTTTTAAGCCCTTTAATGGACTATAACATGGTATAATAATAGAAGGTAACAGCAAGTGTTGTTGTACAAAAAACGATACAACAACCAATGGAAATTTGTTGTTGTAAGTTCTACTAGTGTCAACTCATTTGACAAAAAAATGTAAACAAACAAACAAATTATCATCAAATTATTTTTATTTTGAAAATGAAATATTTTCCAATCCTCAAAATAAAAATTGAAAACATGAATGAAAATCTATCAAATTTATATTTCTATCGCTTCCACATCTTTCCTATAATTGAGCCATTGCCATATATATGTGTAACACATATGAAAATGCTGGGAATAGCGAGTTATTCCTTGAATAAAGATTTGCTTCCTCAAACTTTCCCACCAGGCAGATTAAGTAAATTGAATACAGGAGCACATTTAATAAAGAACAATTTAAAATTGTATGCGTTCCCAATTTAATTTAATTTAATTTATTTATTCACAATAATTTCAAAGTCCGCAGACCACATTTAAGAAATTACCAGTCTACAAATCTCATAATTTCACTTATAATAAACAATAACGCGAAAATCCTCGACTATAAAATAAAACAAGAAAATCTTAACAATCACGATAACAATTGCGGGCCAAGAATAATACATGTACATTTCACTAACTTGACAAGCAATACTAGTAAAAGTAGTAATTATTCACAGAAACCCAAACAAAAATTTTGACTGCAACTAAGATTCTACTCGAAGATCGAGCGAAAATAGCTTAATATATAAAAAATAATAAAAAAGTTACTCTATAATGTTATCGTGGTTATTAAAACAGTATTAAAAAAAATACAAAAATTGAGGCACTTATCATTACAATAAAATTAATTAACAATAATTAATACAACTGTTATCACAAGAAGGATGGGATCAACTCAAGTATCTGTAATAATAAAATTCATTTTACAATATTAATTAAAAGATAGAAAAAATATAGACATAAATATAATTAAACAGGATTGGGTCTACTCAAATAAATGATACAGGGAGTATTATTAATTATGGTATAAATAAATAGAGGGTATCTTACAAAATGTAATTATATAGGATGGGGTCTACTCAATTATATAGGATGGGGGTCCTGTTGGGTGATTTTTAAAAACATAATTTGTCAAATTCATATTGACACTAGTATTGCGTTGGAATCAAATCAGCTGGGATTTGCTGTTACCTTTTATAATTGTACCATGGGACTATAACTGAATCCTGATGTAGTACACGCCATGGACTATACACAACGTATGTACTTCTTTTAAATAAAATTAAAGTTTATTAAAAACAAATTCATATATTTATTTAAATTAAATCAATTGTTTAAAAAATAACATATTATTTGATTTAATTCAAATGCTTTGAAAGCTTATTGTAATGAAAAAAATAAATTGTAGAAATAAAATAACTTCGGGTTGTTTGCAACATTGGTTCTTCATCATGAATATTATTATGACATTCTTCAACAGATTTGTCCGAAACCACATCGTCCACAATATATCTGCAACATTTAACATTCCATAGCAAATCAGTTCGTCATCACAATGCTGATATTCTAAGGAAAACGGCCAGCCACCACCGAATTCTAGCCACGCATTTCATTTCATTATTTGATTACACGAATTTGAAGCTTTTTTTAATTTTAGAACTATACCATTATCGCTATTTTGGATTATACCCGTTTTTGGCCTTTAAGCGTAATGGACTATAAACGAAAAGTACTGTATAGTATTAAAATAATGATATACTGTTGACAGTCAGCTGTTATTTGTTTACATATACATACAGTTTTTATTTCTTCCATAATGTCTGTGGTATTTTTTCATAATTTTGATAGGAATCGTTTCTCATCGAGTCAGAGATTACATAAAAATATTTCTTGTTTTAAATTATAGTAATATTTATTTTACATTAAAAAATCTCAATTTTTATCAGCTTCCATATTTTGTAGTCAATTATATTGAATTGTAACGAATTTTGTAACATACTTTAAGGAGAAGTCATTATTTTTCTTGGTGCAAAAGTTGGGTTATATTTGACATGATCGCGATTTTGCATAAGATTTCGATTTAACATAAGATTTTGAGTGGATTTAATTTTGTATAGTAAATCGATCCCGACTTAGGTAGTAAATCAAGATTATGTGCTTTAACACGATAAAACCTGTAGTCTAAACTCACCATAATGCAAAATCAGTGTTCAATTTAGAATTATAGGATATCGAAGAAATCGAGATGAGATGATATAGGCTACGTTTAGACTACTAAATCCACTCGATATCAATTCCATTGCGTATACATTACGTTAATCCTGTTCACAAATCCAGTGGATTATATTTGACGTATAAGCAATGGAACTGACATTTGAGATCGAGTGGATTTCGGAAATATAAACGTACCATTAATTTTTACTATTTTTTAATAATTAATTTGTACTTTCAAATAAATTTCCATAAGACTTGCTACATATAGCACGTTTTAATTATACGGTATTTCGTAAACTCAGTGGATTTAAATAGTCAATTCCATTGTATAAATGTCAAATAAAAACTCATACAGTAGGTTAACCCGGTAACAAGTTCAAATGTAAATGCCGCTTTTCTCCGTAAACTATTACCATGTGTTTTAAAGCCAAAATAGCAAATATTATTTATGACAACTGGCACTGCAATCCCTATACTTATAGATAAACATATTGAACACAGCTTCACCCAGCATTGCCATATGTGAAATAATATGAACTTTGTCACATCATACGCAGCACATAAATACAATGCCTAGTTACTTTGCGCAACGTAAGACGTTAATATATGAAAACAAAAACGTATGAAATGACAATTTTTATTTAAGGGAACCCCCCCCCCCCCCCCATTCTCGATTTTAATTTTTCAAGATTTTCAATGGGCTGGTAAATCAATACCAATGCTTGTTAAGGTTTGTAACTTCACACATATATAATTGAAGATTTAAAATAGAAGAAAAATAATTTACAAAAAATTTTTGTTGTTGTTTTGTTGTTGTTTTTTGTAATTAAAGAAAAGTCCTTATTTTTGATGGCGGGCATGATAACTCCTCTCTGAAACATCAGAATCGGAAAATTCCAACGGTGTTAGAAAGAGTACATGTCTGGCTCTCGTATGAACTAGGATTATTGACTTCGCTCTAAAATTAACAAAATGGTGGACCTTTGAAAAAATATTTTTGGAAAATCGCCGATTTTTTACCAAAACCCAAGTTAAAAAATAAGGAAGATCTTCACCGATTGGCTTTATCCTAGTTCATACGAGAGCTATACACTCACAGAGAAACGTGTAAAAATTTGAAATCGATTGGGTTATTAGTTTTTGAGTTATCGTGCCCGCCATTCGCAAAAAAATGTTTAGAGAAAAACGCGTTTAAAGTTTGAGAAGCCCTTCAGCCGTCACTTGATGCTGACACAATAAATCGGCTATATCTTCAAGAGTTCTTGAGATTTTCATTTGAAATTTTGTAGGGACATTCTTTAATTAGTGTAGATTCGAATTATATCAACAAAATTTTTGACCCCGAGAATGGGGGGGTCCCCTTAATCATACAAACCTAACAGAAGTGTAAATTTTTATAACTTAAGACGCGTTTAGATTTATGATATACACTCAATCTCAAATGCCAATTTCATAGCGTATTCGTCAAACATAATTCTTATTGCTATGAAAATTTGTTTATCAACAGGAACTGATGTTCTTTAGAATCTATTAGAATCGAAAAAGCTGTAGAAACTAGAAAATACAGTAGACTCGGCTTAACTGAAATGGAAAAAATCTTGATGTTTGTTTCAGTTATCCGATGTTTTTACTTAAGCGAACATTTTTTCAGTTTTAGGAATTTCAATAATTCATATTTTATATAGAATTCGTAGGTATCGAATTTTATGGAAAATAGACGAAAGAAATTGAAACTGGTTGACATGGTCACATCCTAAAGAATTTTTTTCCATACACAACTATGTTGTCATGGTATAATAGCTTTGTGCAGCCCTAAGAGTTTGTAACGACGCGAAATATTGGTCCTAGACCCACCTTAAAGTATACCGACTAGATGAGTCGATCTAGACATGTGTGTCCGTTCGTCTGTCCATTATAATTTGTAAACACGATACAGACCACCACGAAATTTTGCATGAGGGATGGGTTCTGGTCAATGAAGACCCCAATTGTTTTTGGTAAAGATCGGTTAATATTTAGGGGATGAAATGAACCAAAAACTTTATTTTTGTCTGATTTTCTGGTCGCTCCAGATGCCGCAATTATGGTCCAAACATCGCGAATAATTACATGGAGACGGAAATGGGGCCAAAGAATAAGCATGCCTGTTTTGATAAAGATCGGTCAATATTTAGCCGATCAAATGGACCCTGACTTTTGTGTGAAAAATTACATTTGTATTCTGTAGCGTATATATTTACCCCTGAAGGACATAGAGCCGAGAAGTTGATCCAAGTGAAGTGGTGACCTTTAATTTGCAGGTGCTTACATATTCAGATATTATTTAGTAAACCATTACCACTCTAGAGGGCGGAAATATGGCGCTAATCGCTTTGAAATGTTCCATGATGTTCCAGTTGTGGTCAAGTACAACGCCTATAATTTTCGGTGTTGATCAGATAAAATTTTGGGTTGAAGTGGACCAATAATAATTGTAGCCTATAGATTGCTATAGGCTACAATTGTAAGCCTAACATCACAACACAAGGTCTGTATTGAATATTGGTAATATTCTTAAAATATGTAAGGAAGGTATGCTGTTGACCTCTAATCGGGCATTGACATTTCCCCTATGAACCGTACATTCTGTAACATATTTTGGTACATCTTTGTTAATTGTATATAAAATATAGAAATGCGGAACGGAATTTTCCAAATGGTTTTAAAAGTTTGGCCGAACGAACTTCTTCTTCGTTCTTCGACGTCAGGGTGGGCTTTGAAGATGTATATTCCTCAATGCAAAATATTCTGTCATTATCCTTCATTCTCACGAAATTCAGTAATGCGGAGTGATTTGAAAGGAAATTGCAATATTTGACTCCAAAAGCTATTTCAGTTATCCGATGTTTTCAGTTATGAGAAATTTCTCTTATGCGGTGTAAATTGTGAGCGATTAACCTAAAATGTAATGGTGCAGGAAATCAATTTCACTTATCCGATATTTTTCAGTTAAGTTACAGTAAAGCGGAGTCGACTGTAGTAATTATAAGAATGATTTTTCTTATTGATTTTTTTTTTTAATTTTTAAAAAGTTAAGCGGCATTTATTAACCTTTCAATTTGTTGCTTTAATTTTATTAATTTAAAAAATGCACCTCTACGTTATGGGCTATAATGTCAGATAAATAAAAACAAATTCAACAAGTCGTTCTGTTCATTTGGCATATTTTTAACACTGTTACTAAAAACTTGAAAAATTAATGGAACGATAGGGTTTCCTTTCAAAATCGATTTGGGAATATGATTTAAATATTGATTAATTCACAAATCATACATTTCTCCTTAGCAATGTTGTAAAATTTGTAATTTATAAATTGCTATAGCCGACTTTGAATAATTGTACCGTGCTATAGCCTATATCTCATAACAGGTACTTTTTTGTATATAAAATTATTGATGGGGAGATATGTATATACATACAAATACATAATCAATTTCCTTTGTAGCTTATCATTATCATTTGTAGCTTATTTTTCTTAATATTGTTTAAGTAATAAATATAAATTTTATTTTAATTCCTTAACAAATAAATTGTTTTTCTTTAAATGACAATGCCAAGCGTACGTCATAATTAAAGTATCACCCCCATATGCACATCACATGGAAAATAGATTTCGGGAAATCTTGTGTTGATAAATATTTATTGTGTACAATTGTGGGCATGTGCTAATTGTATGATGTGTATGCGAACTGAAAAAGATCTGTGTAAACCCAGATTTGGAAATTAAAATGCGTATTTTGAGATAATTGGAAAGCATCCATCCAAAATTCCCAGCTATTAGTGTTTATTGGAATCCATATTGTGTGAATTTGTGAAAATATTTTGAATTTTCTGCTTTCTTCCCCCCACCATCATCACATTTGTTTTGTTTACATCTTTACTCTTCCAACCTTTTGTTTATTTTTACGACTTTGGCCAGCTTTTCTAATTTGCTTAATTTCATTTTCTTCTAGATGTACAAACGCCGTGCTCAATGGCGTTTGAAGGGTACCAAGCGTCCAGTCGTCAAGACCCTGAAGAAGGACATCAAGAAAGTCAAGAAAATCGGTGGCCCCAAGAACGGTGGTGAACGTACCGTCTACGTTCAAAAGCCCAAGGCCAACTACCCCACCAAGCGTTTCGTCAAGAAGCGTCCCGCCAAGAATGTCTTCAGCAAGCACCAACGCAAGGTCCGTTCCAACCTTAAGCCCGGTACCGTCCTCATCTTGTTGGCCGGCCGTCACCAAGGCAAACGCGTCGTCTTGTTGAAATCTTTGAGCTCTGGCTTGTTGTTGGTCACCGGCCCATTCTGCTTGAACTCCTGCCCATTGCGTCGCGTTTCTCAACGCTATGTCATCGGCACCTCTACCCGCATTGACTTGGGTGACTACAAAGTTCCCGAAACTTTGGATGATGCCTACTTCCGCCGCTTGAGCGAACAAGCAAAAGAAATCCGCCGAAGGTGATATCTTTGCCACCAAGAAGGAACGTTTTGTGCCCAACGAACAACGCAACAAGGACCAAGCTAGTCGACACCGCTGTCCTCAAAGGCTATCAAGGCTCATGCCGATGGTAAATTTGTCGCCAAATACTTGAAGAGCATGTTTGCTTTGCACTCATCTCAATATAGCAACACACGAACTGAACCAAGTAAGATACACATAACATAC